>NW_027491246.1:1505000-2105000 GCF_021521415.1 Bidens hawaiensis
ATATATATTGTTATATATATTTCTGTTTGGACATTATCGAGATAATTTTATGTATCGATTTCTTTTTATGGTTGTTTACGAAGTTTATATTGAGTTCGGTTATTCGTTAATTAGTGAACTATTTTCATTCATAATTGCATTTTTGAATCGGTTTATTTTGTTATTTCTCGCAGTCTGTAACCGATTTCCTATAAACATGATCGTTTAGCGGAAATTGGGACCATGTACATGTTGAGTTTATTATTTTTACATGAATTGTTTTGGTTATTTTGTTGGTTCTAATTCTGCTTAATGTTTTATTTAAATCATTTTGTTAATCTTGATCTCAATGTTTTATCAATTTGAGACCAATGTATTACTTTGATCTCGAAGTTTCAATTAGTTTGTTCTTGATCTCGAAGTTTTATCAATTTGAGACCAATGTTTTACTTGATCTCGAAGTTTCAATTATTTTGATCTTGATCACGATGTTTTAACAATTTGAGACCAATGTTTTACTTTGATCTCGAAGTTTCAATTATTTATTTTGTGATTCTTAATCTCAATGTGGCCTTTATACACGTTGATATTTTCTTTATTGAAAACTTTTCATTTGTTAACAAGTCATTATTGACTCCAAGAACTTACTCGATTATGTTATTAAATTTTCGTTTATCTATTTTATCCTCAGACCCAACATTTTATTGACTTACATGTTTATATTTAGTTGGCTCAATGCCACATTTAATTACTCTATTATTCTCGACTCCAAAGTTTCGTTTAATTATATTGATGTTCGTGATCTTTAAGTTGTCATTTTTTATCTTTGATACATCATTTATTTCGTTTAAACTTCAACGATTTCATTTATATGTACCTAATATTTTCGCTTATCCTTGATCTCAAGGATTTGTTTATACATTTTGCTAATTTTGATTGTTCTTGATTTCCAAGTTTTTATTTATTGTATTTATTGTATATGTTTAAAAACCCACATAATGGGACGGATTATGTGGACCATCCGGTGATAAAAGTAATCATGGGTCGACACGTAATTACCCAAGTCCTCGCATGGAAGACATAATAACTACGTTGTGTGCAACAACTAGAAACCTAGAATGATTTTGAAAGACGGGACAAATGCAATATGATAAGGGCATGGTGGATACGTCGCTGGTACATCCTATATATAAGTGTCCTTGTCATATTCCCTATTTGTGACGCCTTTCGGGTCATTCAAAAATCGATGTTAATCTTTTTATTTAATTATGTATATTTAAAATTGTTAAAACCCTTAACAACTCCTTGTAGTAGGTGTTTTTTTTTTTAAATTTTATTTTTATTTTAATTTCGGGTCGAAATTTCTAATAGTTTTGAATCCTGTAACATTCGTTACTTTTCAAACCCGAAAACCCGACCCATTTTGAATTTTTGTTTAAATATATATATATATATATATATATGTATATATATATATATGTATATATATATATATATGTGTATATTACTAATATCTCAAGTTTTGTTGCTTGTATTTCATGGGTCTTTCGTCATTTTTGTTTGTATTTGTATTCATTAAATCGGCCCGTTCTGTCATATTCTTGTTCGTCGTTAATATAATACTTTCGATGATTTACGGTTATCGTTCATTAATTTTCTATTCATTTTGATCAATAAATGAAATTCCGGGATTAACGTTTTTTCTTAAAGTTTATTAAATTTATCCAATTTAGAAACTATCTGGTATAATACGAAAATAATCCAAATATATATGGTTTTATTCATGTTGATAACATTGGAAAATACAAGGTTTAAATTGTAAATAATATTTAATTCCTATTTTTTAAGGAGATACCAAAGTGCAGGGACCTAATATGAAATTGTATATAAATTATATTATTATTACATTAAACCCCTAACCCACGTCCCCTTCCCCCCTAAAACGCGTTTTTCCGGCAGCCTACTTTCTGGCGACGCATTAAAACTTCGGAGGCCTAATATACCATCAAAACGTATGTTATAATTAAATTAAAGACTCAGAAACCTTCTTTTCATTAACGGAGACCTCTTAGCAGCATTCATAACTCGTAATTAACATCCAACAATGACTAATCAAATCGGTTAACTACCGTATGTTCATAAAAAGCATTAACAGGTATATAACATCAAAAATTTCCAATTAGAACTATAAATAGAACATGCACCATCAACTAAACTCGCTCAAACCATCAAATTTCATTGAAACACTCTCCAAAATCACGATTTAGACCGTCAAAGTCCGTTTTCCGGCGAGTCTCTTTCACCGTCAAATCATTAAAGTTGAAGATGAATCCTTTAAGCCACAATACAAAAGCGCTAAATCTATTTTATCAAACATGAAAACAAATTCTGGAATTCAAAATTTAGGGTAGATGGTGATGAAGTGGTTGGTAGTTTTATAATTTTGTTTATGGTATAAAACCCAACATTAATCTGGATCAACTTGTTAGGTTGTTTGTGTAAGGGATGAGAGACCCGGGTTCGAACCCAAGTCAGCTCAGATGTCATTTATTATTTTTTTAAAAAAAAAACCTTTATCTTTATTATTTAAATCTAATTAATATATATTAAATTATTAAAAATCATAATAATCACATAAAATTATTTTAAACTAAATGAAATTTCTATAAATTAAATATATATTATATATCACCAATTCCCATATAAAAACCAACTTTCAAAACCATTAACTCGTTAAACCACCAATTTTAATTCATTTTCGTTAATATTGATTCGTTAACATTAAATATTTAGTTATTCGTTAAACCGTTAAAAATTAGTTTTAACTAGTAAACCTTAACCCATGCCTTGCAATTGTCACACTTCTCATATTTATTATATGTTATAAACTAAATAATGTTAAAACAATAGTAAACATCGTTAACATTTCGTTAAAACCTAAATATAATATTAAAATATTAATGCCATAAAATGCTATTAAAATATAATAAAATAATACATTTTCCCAACAAATAGTTAGTTCTTATTATCCCAAAAGCTAGTCTTTAAATTTTCGTATTTATTAATTATAGTTCGAGATGTTCAGTTGCTTTGATTTCGTTATCGTGTTTCGGCTTATATTTCAAGTTATTGGTCAATTTCAAGGTGAGTTTCTCACACACCCTTTTTAACGCTTTTATTACTTTTGGGAGTAGCATATGTATTTTATTACAAATTCAAAGTATTATGATTTCAGTTACAAAATACTATTCACTATATGGACTTGTGTGTTATTTGATTACTTGCTCAAATTTACTTGCACGTGGTAGCCTCAACAAGTATGATCATACGCTCCTTTTCGCACTCAGGTCCATTTTGTTATGAGTGGAGAGGGGCCTCATTATCTGAGTACGTTGGTTGTTGCCAACTGGAAAGGACCTTACTTGCGCGATTATCCGAGTACATTGGTTGATACCTACTGGAAAGGACCTTACTTGCTCGTTTATAACTTGTTTATGAATTGTATGGTTTTTATGTATTTATATCAAACTGTGGGAACTCACCAACTATTTAGTTAGTTGGCATTATTTTATACATATGCTACAGGTACTGTTAGTAGAAGATGACACACGGAGAAGACACTAGACTTAGGTTATTTAAACAAATGGACAAAATGTTTAGTTGTATTTATATTTTCCTTGTATTTTTTGTTGCAAACTTGTGTACTTAACTTGTAAATTAATTAATGATAATATTGCTACTTAATAGTGTCACATGTTTTGAACAATCTGTACGTCACACTCGGGCGTTTCCGCTTTAGCCGGGGTATTACAACAAGTTTTTAGGTTTATATCTTATTAGCTCCTATATACTCTATCAAGCCTATCTTACATATCATATAGTTCATCATACAGCAATTTTCAGTCTAATTTATTCAAGCACTGTGTCTGTTTAGTCAATGTACTATCATTTTCCCTTTTTGCTTCAAGAACTCATTTTGAGGAGCAAATTTTTCAATGTTTTTGTGTTTTTCTCATATTTGAATGTTTTTGGTTTTTTTCTATACAAACTACGCACACAATTTTTTGATTTTTCTGGATTTTCTCCCCCTAAAACAAAATTATCAAGAAATTAAACAAAACTAAAAACTGTACAAAATAAAAATGATTAACCAAGCGTTTGAATTTCTTTAAACGTTTTTAAACCATTAATACCAAGAAAATATTGAAAATGCGTTTTATCAAAGGCTTTGGTAAAAAGGTCAGCAATCTGATAATCCGTGTGTATCTTATCAATACTGATTAGTTTCTTTTCAAAACAATCATGGATGAAATCATAACATATCTCAATGTGTTTAGTTTTCGAATGTTGAACGGGATTCTTGGTTATACTAATTGCAGCAGAATTATCAATAAATATGGAGTAGTAAAAAACTTCAAACCATAATCCTTCAGGTGCTGCTAGATCCACAAAACCTGTGAACAGCAACTCGAGGCTGCCACATATTCGGCTTCGGCGGTTGAAGTGGAGACCGTTGTCTGCTTCTTTCACTTCTAGGAAACAAGACAGTTTCCTTAGAATTGACATCCTGTTGTACTTGACTTAAAGTTGATTTTGCATCCTCCGTAGTCCGAATTGGTGTAAGCGGTAAAATCAAAACTATCATCCTTGGGATATCATAACCCGATGTTAGGATTACCCTTCAGATAGTGCATGATATGCTTCACAACCTCCATATTAGTCACTAGGGGACTTGACTGATACCTGGCACACAAGTAAACAATAAACATTATATCAGGGCGAGATGCGTTTAAATACATAAGAGACTCGATCATCACTCAATACAGGGTTGGATCAATGGTATCCTCCATTTCATCCGGTGATAAATTGTGGCCCGCGGGAAGAGGTGTCAAGGGGATTTTTTCGGCAAATATCTTGAATTGGCTCAAGACGTCATTCACGTATTTGGTCTGATGAATAAAAATTCCCAATCAGACTGATGAACCTGCAACCCCAAGAAGAAATTCATCTCCCCCATCAAACTTATCTCGAATTTCGTTTGCATCATTCACTTGAACTCCTTAAACAGCTTGGCATTGGTTGAGCTGAAAATGATATCGTCAACGTAGATTTGGACGAGGAGCAGATCATCACCAAGAGTTTTGTAGAATAATCTACAATTCACAGTCCCCCGTTTGAAACCGCTATCAGTAAGATGGTCAACAAGTGTGATGTACCAGGCTCTCCGGGCCTGGTGTAAACCATAAAGAGCCTTGTTCAAACGATAAACACGCTCAGAATAGTCAGGGTCTTCAAAACCAGGAGGCTGCTTCACATACACTTCTTCGTGAATCTCGTTGTTCAAAATCACACTTTTCACATCCATTTGATACACCTTAAATTTCTTGAAAGCCGCATAGGCAAGAAAGATTCGTATAGCTTCCAGTCATGCTACTGGAGCATACACCTTGGTATAGTATATGCCTTCCTGTTGATTATATCCCAATACGACCAGTCGTGCTTTTTTTCTTACGATCACCCCATGGTCATCTTTTTACATTTAAAAACCCACTTGGTTGGAATCGCATTTTTAACCCTAGCAGGTTGATCAATAAGATCCCATACACCTAGTCGTACAAACTGTTGCATTTCTTCCTGCATTGCTTCTACCCATGATGGTTCCTGCAATGCCATAGAGACACTTGTAAGTTCTATTTTAAATAGAAAACAAGTGTATTTGGTGATGTTTAGTATACCAGTTGCATGCATGTCCGCATAAGCACACAACACAGTATCGTAACATACTTTAACATCACATAAGTTATCTTCACATACGTTAGCGACCTGACGTCACGTCTTCAATCCATCGCTTACGTTACCAATAATGTTGTCTTACGGATGATACGTGTGAATCCGAAGAGATGGATTTGCAGGAACCAATACATTATTACCCAAATTGGTACCATTTTCTTCAGCTGTGTCTAAAGAGACTATTTGTGACGAATCCTCAACTTGAATAATTTCAGGAACATCCTGAAAATCATCCAATGAAATTGATGAAGAGTCAAAAAACTCAGCATCATCAGAAGTTTCTGAAACATCATTAGACGTTTTAGGATGAACTGATACAACGGGTTCTTCATAATTAGAAGATCTTGGTATGGAAAATAGTTCATCTTGCAAATAAGCACGTACCAAGTCTTCAGTTTGTACTCCAACCGTTGGAATGAATAAATTAAATAACGAGTCGTAATCAAACATCCATTCGGGCCCTTTGCCGGTAGGAGGTGTGGAATAACTTTGACAGTCCACATGATACCATTCTTTCACACATCTTGAAGAGAGGTTAAACACACGTTTCTTGGGTGAAGCATACCGAAGAAAGTAACCCTCAAACGCTTTCTCTTCAAATTACCCAGCATCTCGTTTCAGTATAGTTCACAGGCTCCCGAAAGGTTCAAGATATTTGAGATTCGGCTTACGGTTATCAAGCAACTCATAACTTATCTTTTTAAGCTTCTTAACCGTTAGGACACGATTCAGTGTATAACATGCGGTACTCTCAGTTTCGTTCCAGAATTGAACAGGAAGCTTAGAATCCGCTAACATTATCCTAGATGCCTCTTCAAAGGTTCGATTCTTCCTCTCAGCAACACCGTTCTACTGTGTCATATACGGAGCACTATATTCCTTATGTATCCGCCATTGAATATAAAAGAAACCTAATACATTATTCTTGAACTTCATGCCATTATCACTTCAGATCCGTCTCACTTTATGTTTGTAAAGTGATTCGACTTAGTGATTAAATTCTGAATCAGAACCGGTGTTTGATCTTTGGTGCTCATAAATAAAACCCACGAATACCTTGAATAATTTTCGGTAACAATCAAACAATATAAATCACCCGCGATACTCGGACGATTCACTGGACTGAATAAATCCAAGTGAAGTCGTTCAAAGGGAGTATCAATTGAATTGATCTGCTTAATCGGGTATGATTTCTTCTTTTGTTTCCCTTTCGTACTGGCCACACAATGATCATTCAATTTTAAGTTCTTTAGGGATACCCCATCCACCAGATTATTCGCCATAAGATGATTCATTTTGCGAATGTAGATGTGCCCCATACGCCTGTGCCATAGAATCGTATCTTTCTCGGTATCTTTCGAGATAAAACACGTTTCAGAAGGACTGGTAGAAACTTTAACACCCATATCTAAAATATAAATATCATTTGATCGTGGAGATCACATGACAACCAAATCTTCAGGAATTGTGAATCCTGGTTGATGAATAACACATTCCTTATTTGTGAACAAAGTGGTGTATTTCTTACCACAAATCTGAGAAACACTCAACACATTGTGATTCACTTTTTCACAGTAATTAACCCGCTTAAAGGTAATACTAAAATTTGAGACTTCTCCCTCTTTCATAATCATACCCCTTTGATTACCCGCAAAAACTACATATGCCCCTTGAATATCTTTCACATTAGTCAGCAGATAAAGGTTGTCGATAACATGCAGAGAACTCTACACAAAGAGTAAATGATTAGTTTAAAAAAGGTAGCCCAAGCCTCAGTCTTGGGCTCTCCCTTTGATTCATTTAGAGATAAATTAAGATTCGGGTTCAAGTGTGATTGCGGAACTTTTGAGCAAGTCACGGGTTTCTTCAACTTTCACTTCAGATACCCATCCTTGATCACACTCGAATCCGTGTTTTTACAAATCATTGGAACTCAATCAATCGGTTTGTGAGATACTTTAGTATCATCAACTCGAATAACTCTTTGAGGATTTACATTAGCAAACATTATATGTGACTCATCGACTTGCATTTTCAAAGATTGTTGTCTTTTCAAATTAATTTCAACCTGAGGAACTGAATCCTTTGTCACATTTTTAGCAATTTTTACCTTAGCTCCACATTTTTAGCAATGTGCCCATATTCTCCACAAATGAAAAACCAATGAGTGTCTATAACTAGTTGTGGCAAAGCATAAGGCACTTGTGAAGTTTCAGGTTGAACAGACACAACCTTTGGGGCAACATGAGGAACTGAACTAGAAACAATATCTTTGTTTACCCTTTTATTTTTGTAAAATTCAAGATTGGTAGTATTTGAAACACTCTCCATTCTCGAAGATTTCACAAACTTTATTGGTTTAAACTCATTTGATTTCTGTTTCTCTTGAGAGTTATTCATTTTTGATTTGTTAAATGTATCCTCAAGTTCGGTTACTTTCGAGGTTTCATCGTGAACACACTCTCAGTTATTTCAGGTTTAACCAAACTTAATGGGATTTCTTTTTCAGAAAACACTTTATTTATCCCTTTGAGTTTGTAAAGGCCAACCTTTAGATAAATTAACATTCTTTGAAGGATTAATGAAGCGCATTAGATGCTCATCAGACGCTTCTGGTTTTTCTGTTTCTTTTACTTTATTGTGTGACTTGTTAGAAACTTTTTAACTTTTTGACTATTTAGAACCATAAACTGCTTTTTCAAATTCTTGAGGTTTACAAAGAATGTGATTTTCCACAAGTATGTTCTCATTCTTGCGAATTACTTGTGGTTCATCAAGTTCGTCAATGGAACCAGAAACTTAATTCCAAGTAAAGACTGAATTAATTTTAATATGTGAAGTTGCTTGAATTGGTTTGTCATTGACAGTTTCTACTTGTTTCACTTTCACCTCCTCTTTTACATGGTTTCCAGACACAATGGACTTAATATCTGATGGTGAATCAGATTCAATAGTTTTACACTCTACTGCCTATGGAATACAAGAATAATCATTCTTAAATGGTGGAGACATTCCAACAAAACCCAACCCAACCTTACCAATCTTTTGGTGAGAATTGTTTACTTCAATAATTTCATTGAGAAGAAATGATGAATCTCAAAATTTACTGATTTTTTTTTTGAGTTATGAGATCTCATTCTCTAATTTGGTAATGCTGGTACGAAGTTTCAAAATTTCTTGAAACTGTTTTTCAATGATTACCAACTTACATCCAACTTCCGCTTTCAAATCATGATTAACCTCAAACAAGGTTTTAATCTTTGAAGTTGATTTTCCTAGTGATTTAGTTGCTTGTCTATGGTATTCATGAATCATGGTGAGTTCATTCATCAGTTGATCATTATGGTGAAGAGTAGATTCAAGTTTGCACTTGAGTTCACCACATTGATCACACTCAGTTTTATCAACAGAAGCTACAGTTTTTTACATTCACTCACCAATACTTTAAAAGAAGAATTAGTATAAACCTCTTCAATCTTTGCCATGAATGCAAATTTTTTGGCTTAACCAACACTTGAATCATCAGACTCTATTTCTGATTCTGGAGATTCACTTCCATCACTTAAATTATCGCCTCTTGCATCTTGAAAATGTTCAATCGTCTCGATCACCACTAGGTTAGCTTGGTTGCCATTTCCTAATAGCTTTTGCGACCAATCAATCCCATCATTAACAACCATCGCCTGTGAATTCCCAGATTTACCCTGCTGACCCTCAGATGGCTCAATCATTTTGTCAGGAGAATTTGAGTTCTTACCAGCATTTTTGTCTTGAGCCCGAGGACCAGTATACTCTTTCTTGGGCTTATCACATTCCTTAGCAAAGTTTCCAAATTCTTGAAAATTGTAACACTTCACTTTTAACTTATCAAAACCAACCCTCTTATTCAAAGTTGGTAGATCTTTTACCGTTCTCTGCATGAATCTCTTGACGTTTCTTACTATCATGGCCATATTCCACTTCAAGTCCACAAGTTCCGAATCATTAGGGTCAATCTGATCGTAATCTTCATCGGTAAGTTCACTTGTAGCAATTTTACTCCCCGCCAACTGCTCGTATGATGTCATGATGGCACACATAAATGCAAACTGTTGTTCAGCTTCCTTCATGTTAACATTTGGTGGTGAACTTGAAGAACTTGCACCAGCAACTGATGAACTTCCTGACCCAAATGCTGTGAAGCATACATTAGGACTTGGACTACCTCCTTGTAGATTTTCAGAATCTGTTTTGAGTATAGAAAGTGGTTATCGGTACGGAATTGCCACTTGCAAGAAGCGGTCCACCATACAATGTAGGATCTTGATTATCTTTTAACGATTTTTGACACTTCATGTCATATTTGTGGAATACGTTAACGGTAAAGCATTCTTTAACGTGTCAATCTTGTCTACTTCGCTTGGTTCCATTTTCACACTCGATATCTTAGCGATTAAATGAAAAAACCGATTAACCATCTCTTCAACCATTTCATTTTCCAGCAATGTGAAATTTCTAAATTGAAACTTTACCATGGTTTTCTTGCTTTCAAGAGTATTGCTCAAACTTCTTGCGTTAAGTTGGGCAAACAATGTAGCACATGGCTTGATATGACTGAACTGGTGAAAGATGTTCTCGGGCAAAGCCATAGAGAGTGTTGAATATGCCTTAGTCTAATTATCAAGATTCTTCTTATCGTCACCATCATATAAATGAAACTCCTTATCAGTATATCCAGTAGTCTCACTTCCAACATGTGGAGGTAAAAAGACATGGTCCTGATTACGAACTCATTGAGGACAAAGGGAACCTAAATGTGCTCGAAATCTTGGTTCCCACCTCGCAAAGTCACTCAGCCTCAACAGTCTTGGACATTTATTATGCGACCCGATCTCATTATCAAGTGTCAGCATCTGTTGCATGGTTGCGTTCTATGAAGCAAGAGCATAGTAATTTGCCAATTCAGAAGTATACTAATGAGGCTTGACAAATTTGTGAAGTTCAAGGATCAAAACTGTTAATTGAAGATAGATGATTAACGAATGGGAAAGACGTGAATGAACCAAACAAATGAATACCTTAAGTTATGAATGAATGAGGTTACTGTAGACACGAATGAGAAACTGTCGGAACGAATGTGATTGAAGAACGAATAAGGAAAATGAAATGGTTTTAAAGAATGTGGTAACATTAACGAATGAGGAACTGATAACGAATCAGGATAACGAATTAGGATACGAATCAGGTTAGATAAACGAATGAGTTCATAGCGAATGGGAGGTTAACGAGTGGATAACAACTGGCAAAGTAGTTATCTGCTTAATGAATAAGCATTAACCTTTTAACGAATGAGCTATGAAATCAATGAATGAACCTTCAAACTCATGTCCAGATTTGTTTCAAGCTCAATTTCGAACCAAATCACCTCAAACTTAAATCACTAAATTCGTAACCTAAATCCGAACACACTCACACACATCCGAACCTCAATTCAGACCCCAAGAACCAAATCATACTTTAATCAAACACCATAACTTTCCCACCATTTTAACCTCAATCACTGATTAACACAATTAACCGTCTGAAAACACAATTAAACCTATCAAACTAATCGACAAATGTTCGTAATCAATCCTAGATCCATTTCAATCTCGATTAAGCACAAACACAAGTTTAATCGATCAATTACAAATACATTATAGTCTGAATAGCTTCGATACACTTAATCAATCAATTGAATAACGATTCAATACAGTTAAACTACGAATCAACACACAATCAGAACGTCCAGCTCTGAAACCACTTGAGAGAGCATGAGATCGTTCATCATGATCAATAGACTATTAGATCTAGTTCTTAGATATGACGTATTGATTCGTGGTTGGATATGGTTATGGAAGTAATACATTTATATCTAGAGAGAATTTAACATAGTAACAGTACGGATTCTCAAATAATACTTCGTTAATTAGAAATATTATTTATAGGGGGTATATATATATAGAGGATGAGGTCATTCGTTAGACAGGCCTGACGAATGAACACTCATTCGTTACATCATATTTTATCATCTAATGAAAGGGCCCATTCGTCTTCTCATTCGTTATAAGTGACTAACGAGTGAGGTATTACATTCGCGAATGGTCAGATTCGTTATAGGCATATAACGAATGTGCCCTACAAGTTAATGAATTAGTCACATTCGTGACTTACAATTACCAAAATGACCCTATACATTATTTCTAATATAATAATACATTACACAAAGACTGAGACGCAAAACCATGCACTAACAGTTTCTTCAAGAACAATTGAGAGCGGGCAGCATAGAGCGTGGGTAATGGTTTTGTGTGTTTGAGTAGAGTGGCAACCAGAGCATAGTTTTCGTTGAGGCCGATGGTCAGTTGTATGACCATCTGAATCGGCGATTGGTTTTCCGACGTGTGCGAGTTGGTCAGATATACTCTTGAGTTCTTGGCAATAGGCAGAGGCATTGGGAAAGTTTTCTTGACAACTTTGAGAGAGCTTGCTGGTTAAATGTAAGGCCCAAATGGTTTGATTATCACGGAAGATATTGGTGAGGATTTGCCATGCACGACATGCGGTGTTGTTGGTTTGCATAATGGTGTGAAGAAGGTCACCGGATATTGTCCCGTATATACATTGTAAGACAATAGAATCGAGCCGCTCCCATTCGTCAAAAAAATGATTTCCGGGTTTGGGTGTGTCAGGATTTGGCATATCAATTTTTGGTGCGTCAGGTTTATGGTCGGGCATGACACAGGGAAATAAGTGATCATAAACAAGGAAGGCTTTGCAGTGAATCTTGAAAAGTTTGGACCTGTGGAAAAGTGCGCAAAATCCGTCTCAAGGGTGATAGGAATGAAGTTTTTGATGTTGGAGACGGTTATGGTGGGATGGATTTTAGATTCCATCGTTGTGAGAAAGCGGATGTAAGGGCGAAGGGACGAGATTTGGAGGAGTGTGGTGGTAAGAATGGTCGGCCGTGAAGGATGAAGAAGAAGGTGGGAAAGGTTTCTCGTGATACCATGTAAGATAATCACCAAAAGGATCCCTTCCTTCTCATTCATTAGATATTATACATATTTACAATACATGACAGTGAGTATGGAAACTATATCAAATACAACTATTTCAATATTGTGGTGAATCAAATCAA
The DNA here is from genome assembly GCF_021521415.1 of Bidens hawaiensis. NCBI lineage: Eukaryota > Viridiplantae > Streptophyta > Magnoliopsida > Asterales > Asteraceae > Bidens > Bidens hawaiensis. Next base: position 1,517,929 of record NW_027491246.1, read on the forward strand.
TTACGTGCCAATATAGATTTATGCTATTAAATAAAAAATGTTTGCATGCTATTAAATAAGTATGAGCGATGTTTTCAGCCCCCCCCCCCCACAAGCGCATTTGGAATGCCTGGTACGTGTTATTCTTCCCTGATTATGGATTGTTTACAAATTTGATGGTCTTGAGTTTTTTAATTTGGTTTTAGGGTTTCATTTTACTGTAGTTGACCATCTTAATACTTTATTGGTTTTGTATAGTTGGTTCCTTAGGGTATGTGTAATGGGTGACAAATAGGGGCAAAAAGGGGGCGATTTTTGGACAAACACCACCCTTCCCTCTGCGATAATAGGGGCGACCGGGATAGGAGCTGTTTTTGTCGCCGGAAATGTTAAAAAAATAATAATATTTTATTCTTTTGAAAGTTGAACGGTCAAAAAATTTAAAAAAAATAATTTTCAAAATTAATATAAATGCCAAACCAATTTAACCATTTTTTCCATTTCATACACCAACTCAACCTCCAAAACTCTTTGGTGAGAACTTCAACAGTAACTTCTTGACTTGAGTCTTTCACCCGTTAAGTATCTTCACATTCGTCTTAGTTTTCCGTGGTGTGGCTAACTCCATTAACTGCAACAAAGGATGAACAAAACAATATATATATATAGAGAGAGAGAGTGTGTGTGTGGTTGAGACAGATATTAAATACGATTCCCTTAAAATAGATTTCGGGTCTCTACTAAAGAGTCCGTCTGTCTCCCAGGGTACAACAACCGGAACAGTGTGTGTACTGCCAGAGATGGCACTCGCACCCGAGATTGCATTAGGTAAAGTGGTGTTATTGAAAAGAATTAGAAAAGAATAAGATGGTGACGGAAACGAGTAGTGAGTACTCCTCTCTATAGGTTCCCTCATATGAGGTATTAAAGTGTTCTCAGTTCTTCAAGAATTATTTTTCTCTCTTTTTCTCTCTTATGAATGAGACACAAAAGAACTCTTGTATAGAGTCATGCATGGATGAAGAGTCTCTTATTAGTTAGAGATTTAATATTAGACATTAAACCTCTAACAAAGTGACATAAGTACTCTAGTTAAGAGACATAGAACATCACTTAAGAGTTTAGTCTTCGATTCACCACTGGAAGAGTCACATATCCATTCACCATATTTTCCAACAATCCCCCACATGAATGGAGTTTGATCAAAACACACAAAATACCCAATGGAATCTCGACGGTTGAGTATTGCATGATAGGTAGGTGTTACCTTTGAACCTTTCCTTGTGAAGCATACTTAGTCTCCTAGCGGTTAGTAGACGCGATGTCCTTGAAAAAACCCCCATTTGTGTGGAAGACAATACACTTCACACAATACTCTCCCTAACCGGGCACATCTCCTCATTGTCGTGTCCATTATGGTCCTAGAACACTAGGTTGGTTCTGTGAAAGCTCTAGGAATTGCACACCCCACAATTTCATTCGAAGCGACCCCACTTCTCTTTCAAATTGGTGATTTTCCAGAAACCATTAAAAGCATTAATGTTATAATGATTTGCACAAATCATTAACCAAATATTATTCTTAGCCTCACAACATGTCACTGTTGTTATAGGAATGGACGACAAAGTAATTATACTCCTTTTATAATTTAGGAGGATATATATATTAGCTTATGTGTCAACTTATACATAAGTTATGCCCACACAATGACCACCTTAGATATATATTTAGGTTGTCCTATTGAACTTAGATCTTAGGATCTCCAGTCAGCCAAGTTAGGTTTTCCGTTATATACCATTTTTCATGGGCTTTAGTCTCATTCCACAACATGATCTCTACTAAACCCTCAGGTTGTTGGATCCATACATTATCATTGACTTTGTCTAGTCACTACTATTATCTAGTTGAGATTAGTTGTCATGATGTGTTCTTCACTTATAAGTTAATTTTTCTTATTGTCAACTTTCTAAGACTATAACCTCGGTGGCCACCTGAATCTGGTTATAATATTCGTCTTTGTAAGATACACTTATCATTAAGGCAAACATCTCCATTATGTGCTACGACCTTTTTGTCCTCCACTTAGTCGTGTGTTTGCAATGTTAGATTGTTTTACAATTATCCTCATTGCTAAACATTCCAAGTTAAAATGCAAGACACCCCCACATTTAAGTGTTATTGGAAAACATTATCCAACTTGCAGATTGGGTAAGTAAAGATTCTCTCTTTCTTCACACGCTTAAGAAGTCACCTTAATCACCATTCGCATACCTCTAAGGGGTTTCTTCTTAAATGACCCCCCCCCCCCCCCACACACACATTTCTTGCATTTGGATTTAGTTTGTTTAACTTTACTAAGGACAAACTTGGCACTTATGATTTGAACAAGATAACATCATTGTATCAACGAGTTCATCAATGCTTGCTCATAGAGCATACATGCCTTAGTGTAAGCTTCCATCACTTACTAGACTTTAAGCTAAATTTGGTCATAAAATCTTGTTAACAAACCACCATAAATCCATTATCTTGGACAAACCTAGAAAATTGAGATCTTCTTAAGATCCTCATAAGTTATGTCATTTCCTTAGATTGGATGAAAACCTTCTTTACATTTTTCTATACACAAATTCTTTCTTGTGTATGTTTGAATGTTTCAAGTTAATTAGTCTTCGCAAAGCACCATAATTAACAAGTACTAGTCTAGAATGCTTTAGACTACAATACTCTAGCGTGTGAACATAAGATGCATCATTTTGATCCTTTACAGCTTTAAGAGATAACACATTACCTCTTTCAAACATTCATTTATCAGTTTAGACAAAATAATCATATGTCATGTTACTATTCCTAAGCCTCGTCTTTTGGAATGCCTTTAAACAATACTTAATTTATACGTTAAGGTCATAACTCGGTTTCCTTTAACGTCCAAGGCTTCAACGTAAGTCTTTAATCCAAGTCGCTTTGATGAACACATTCATCACAAACATGATGAATAACAACAATATAAATTACTAACATTTGGAGATTTAGTCAATTAGATGACTTTCAACAACGTAACGTTCTTAATTACCTAAAGTGATGTAAACATTTCTATTGTTGTTTCATGCAACTATTTATTGGACCGCCTTTCCAAAATTGAAGATAAATCCTCTAAATAGTTCCAACAACATTTATGGCAATATAATCATTTACAAGATTTAGAAACTCATTTAAAACAATAATAGATGGCCATCACTAGCTATTGTAAGTCTCATATAATAGATATCACAAGATTTATAAACTCATTTACAAGAATAATATATATATCTTTCATATGTTATAATAATAAAAAAACACACAATTGTGCATTTTCATGTTGATGCTCTCAACATTAGATGACATATCTTGTTCTTGTGTATTTTATCTCAGTACACTCACCATGTTTTCTCGAAACTCTCATGATGTTTTTATACATTTGATGTCTCACCTTTGCTTTTAGTCAATATAACAACTCAAAAGTTATTTCTTATGCAAAATTCCTTTTGCACTATCCATTTAAAATTATTCCTCTTTTTTTTACATTAATTTTTCTTCAAAAAAATCTATAAAATAATTTGTGTCACAATAAATATTTTTGTATTTGGTTGTAAAACTGCAAGTGTTATCAAAGATATTGAACACAAAATAATAACACAACCCAAACTACAACATAAAATGTAAAACACTTTTTAATAATAAATATTCAAATGGACAAATAGACGACGTCTAGACATCAATCTCAAAGTGTTATTATTATCTTCAACACTTTCATCATCCGACCGAAATCATTACAATGATATCATTCAATACTTTGTATTGAGGTACTCTCTCATATACAACTCCGTGCACACATATCCTCATATCCTCGTTTCAATTTTGAAACCATATTTTTGAACAAATATGTTTAAAATAACATCAAGTTATTACAATTACTAAACTTAAGTGGCAAAGCTTGAACAATCTATCTTCTTCACACAACACGAAGTTGTTTTCCATTATAAAGTTCCCTTGAGAACGTTATCTTAGTTTAACATACACCACTTCTAGCAAGAGTAGCAAACCATTTTTTAAAATTTTAAAAAAGCAAAACCTTGTTTAAAAATTATACTAAATCATTTCCTTAGTTTTGCAATATATTATATTATTAATATCAATAAGGCTTTATAAAATATCTATGTACTAAAACAGTTTCTAGCACACATGCTTAAAAACAACATGTTATAACGCGCACATTACAAAACTTAACGTTTTCATATAACATTTTACAAGGATAGAGTTTATAAAATAAACCATTCCTAATTGTTTTTAACGCATATGCTAGAAAATTTAATGTCCACAAAAACATTTCCAACCAGTACGGTTTATAAAATAAACAATTTCTAACAAACATGCTATAACTTAAACAGTTCTAACGCACATGTTAGACGAAAGACAATACATACACTAAACATTAAATGTTAAGGCAAAACCTTTTAAATTGTTGGTTTTTCTAGTGTACAGCCCAAAGTCACGTCATTAACAACAACTTAATGCTTGAATTAGTAACTTAATAAGAGGAATATGAACAGACACACATAGAATCTTTTCTGCACTGTTCAAAAAAATACACATGTACGTCTCAGTAAACTATTTTCTAACACGCCCATAAGAAAATTAACGTTTGCACAAACCGTTTTAAACAAATATGTTTATATATATAATTAATCGTATCTTACACGCATGTTAGATATTTAAACATGTGAAAACGGGGTCGTTAGACAAACTTCTTGAACATACTATTTTATAAAAATAATCATTTCTAACACACATGTTAAGAAATGAAACGTTTACAAAAACCGATAAACCCGATCTAACGCGCACACTAGATTATTAATGTTTAAAAGAAACGACTGGTTTACTAAACACATGTGACATTTGAGGCAAAACCTGGTACACCTCAGTACGTATTTACCGATTAAGCAATTAAACGCTTATTACGTAATGAACGAACGATTAACCGACAGGTCTGGTTATGACCTAGATATCTCGGGAGGCCATCTATATATGATCTAAGATTAATATAAGCTAATATATTAGTTTTATAGCCTTAGTTCAATAGCAAACAAGTTGAATGAAAACTTGTTCGTTTAACTACCCGCTATAGATTTAAACGCGAAAGATAGTTACAAACCTAGCATTGTATCATCCGTTAAGCCGAAAAAGACTTACTAAACATTTAAATGAAATGTTTTAAGCGATCCATGAAAATATTTTCGAATTTTACAAATATATATTATGTTTTTATAAATTTATACAAAAATAGCCAAAAAAACACTCGTTTTCGTGCTGTTTGTTGTACCTGATATGTTTTTCGCGCAAAAACCGAACCCAAACTAAATTTGGATTGGGCCTTTCATGTTTGGGATTGTAAAAGATATTGTAAAATTTACGTACGGGGGCCCATTTAGGCCCCTGTACGTAAACGGGGTTTTACCCCCCAATTAAGGTTTCTTTTTTTTATTAATATAAATTAGATATTTTGCATAATGTTTATCACATTTCTGGAAAATTTTCATGGTTCTTCAGCTGAAATTCAAATAAAACCAAGGTGATTTTATCATTTCCATCATTTTTAATTTGTTTTGATTATGTTTAATATCATATAAACATGGTTTAATTGCCAAAAATCATTTCTAACCATGTAAAAATCCTAAAAATGGTCCATAAACATGTTTTTCTCATACATATGGTTAGGAACCAGGGTTGATAGTTTTTTTTGGTCATAAACACGGATTATAGGGTTTAAACGGCGTTTTTACGGTTCAAAAGTTCGGTTTTATACCCTAACCGAAACCCTATGTTAAGGGGCTGTTATGTTGATGAAAATTGCTTGGTTTGTGACATAGGACCTGTATCTAGCTTGCATAGAAGCACAAGAATCCGAAAACTTGATTAGAGGGGCGAAAACGAAACCGCTAAGGTAATGCCGAATCACTCGTTTACGGGCTGATTAGGATTCGATGGTGATGTGCATATTTTTAGGTCATGAAATTTTGCAGTTACATCAGGAACCATATCATTGAGTCCCTGTTCAAATTTGGTAATTTTTCGACCATCCGAGAATATTTGGCGAATTTATTACCGAATTGGGACTTTTATTTGGGAAAATAGTTAAAATGCTTGAAAAATTATGAAGAATTTTGAGGAACTCAGATTTGGTATATTATAATCACATATGAAATTTGAGAGCATTTGGAAAAGTCTAAGTATGTTTTGTGTATTTGCGTTCATATGAGTTTTTATAGTCGAATTTGGCCCGAAAAAAATATTGAACAAGGTTTTTACATTCTGGAATTGATACAAATGGTTTTGGGGTATAATTTGAGCATCCAGGAATTTTTGTGCAATTTTTGGAAATCGTTTGGGATAAACGGACGATTTTTAGGCTAAATATAGCAGGTAAAATGAATTTTTATAAATTAATAACCCAGTAAATAACTCTAGAAATATTTTTATAAAAATCTATATATTTTATTTGATAAGTTGCTAAGTTTTCATAATTTAATGATTAACGATTAATTAATTATGCTAATTTGAAAATTAAACAAATTAAATTCTGATAAAAACCGGCAAGTTCGTGATTAACGAACCTGCTGGAATATCAGAACACCAAGAGTGAACAAAAATCATATTCTTGGATTAATTAAGTAAAAACGAACCTTTTTATGAGAAACCTGAACAATCTGGATAGATTGTGCGCTTTTCTCTTCAAATCAAACTAAATAAACAGAAACGGGCCCCGTAGCGAATCCTGAACCCTAATGTGCGATCTTTCTTTATAACTTAATCATTTTATCGACCAACACATTTACCCAAGCTTACTTTCTCATAACTGTTTTCTGAACGCTTAAACGAACAACTTGGCCCAGCTGGGAAAACGGGGAAACTAAGCCAAGTTCGGTTTTCAGTATTAGACATTGAACAACATCACAACCTAAGCCTATTGACACTTTCTGGGCGTTCCAGCTATACCCAGATTAGTTATACAGCTCAGTTTAGTATTGAGATTATAATAATATTAAAATAGTGAATCGAACAAACCGCGAGCTGACACAGTGCCGATTATCTACTAAACAGTGAGTTTCATGACCCCACTTTTAAACTGTTTTTACGAACTTTTGGGGTGAAAAACATGTTGATACATATCTATATATATTCTGAACTGTTTGATGATGGGAATTATCTAAGTGCTAACACATGAAAGTCCCCACGAACACAGTGATTAACTTCGAGCATGTGGCTTGTGAATAGTACTATTGGTTTGACAAACCCAGGCGGGGCCAGCACGGTTTGCTGAGACATTATCCCGTTTGCACATGACCATAATTATACAAACGCGCTATGTAGTGTTAGACATAGCTACTCGGGGCATGTTGCGGGCGGAAAGGGGGCCACTTTGGTTGATTGAGCGTGGGAAATGGATGCACGCAGCACAGACAGTCAAGGCTTCACTGTAGCTTAGCATAATTACATCATAAACATACCTCGACAAGTTTGTGATTGTTTTCATTGATGATATTCTCGTCTACTCTAAGGACGAAGCTGACCATGAAGAACACTTAAGGGTAATTCTGGAATTATTGAAGAAGGAACAACTGTATGCTAAACTCTCGAAATGTGAGTTTTGGCTTCGCGAGGTTCACTTTTTAGGACATGTGATCAACGAGAATGGTATCCATGTCGATTCTGGTAAGGTAGAGGCCATCAAAAACTGGGAAGCACCTAAGACTCCGCCTGAGGTGCGGCAATTCCTAGGACTGGCCGGCTACTACCGACGTTTCATCGAGGGATTTTCAAAGATTGCTCAACCCCTCACCGCTTTGACTCACAAAGGCATTAAGTACAATTGGGGTGACGCGCAAGAATCCGCTTTTCAACTGTTGAAAACCAAACTCTGTAGCGCCCCTATTCTAGCCCTCTCCGAGGGAACGGAAAATTTCGAGGTACACTGTGACGCATCAATACAAGGTCTCGGTTGTGTGCTGATGCAACTCGAGAAGGTTATAGCTTATGCCTCTCGACAACTACGGGTTCACGAGAAGAACTACACGACCCATGATTTGGAACTCGGAGCTGTGGTGTTTGCCCTTAAGATATGGAGGCATTACTTGTACGGTACCAAGTTTACCATTTACACCGACCACAAGAGTCTCCAGCATATCTACTATCAGAAGGAGCTGAACATGCGACAGCGTCGTTGGGTCGAGCTGCTTAAGGATTATGATTGTGCCATCAAGTACCACCCTGGCAAGGCCAATGTAGTGGCCGACGCCCTCAGTAGAAAAGAAACAGATAAACCCAGACGAGTGCGAGCATTGCAACTCACGATTCATGCAAACTTACCTGACCAGATTCGCGAGGCGCAACTCGAAGCTTTGAAAGATGATAATCTTCCATCGGAACTCATGCGGGGCATGAACAAGCAACTTGAAACCAGATCGGACGGGGTCCGATATTTTGAGAACCGGATTTGGGTTCCACGGTTCGGAGAGTTGAGAACTCTGGTGATGGACGAAGCACACAAGTCCAGATATTGTATCCACCCTGACTCAGATAAAATGTATCATGATTTAAAGGCACTTTACTGGTGGCCGAACATGAAAGCCGACATTGCCACCTATGTGAGCAAATGCTTGACTTGTGCCAGAGTCAAAATAGAATACCAGAAACCATCTGGTCTACTGCAACAACCGGAACTCCCAATGTGGAAATGGGAACACATCTCAATGGATTTTATCACGGGTTTACCTAAGACACCGACGGGATGCGATACCATCTGGGTGATCGTTGACCGGTTGACTAAGTCTGCACACTTCTTAGTGATTAAGGAATCGGACAAAATGGAAAGATTGAGTCGCGTTTACATGAAAGAAGTGTTGTCTAGGCACGGAGTGCCTGTCTCAATCATTTCCGATCGAGATTCCCGTTTCACTTCGCACTTTTGGAAGTCACTACAAAGCGCACTAGGCACCCGTCTTGATATGAGCACAGCATACCATCCTCAGACGGATGGGCAAAGTGAACGAACTATTCAGACCCTGGAGGATATGTTGCGTTCATGCGTATTGGATTTCGGAAAAAGTTGGGAACCTCACTTACCTTTGGTATAGTTTTCGTATAATAACAGCTACCACGCAAGTATTAAAGCAGCGCCGTTTGAAGCGCTGTACGGACGGAAGTGTCGATCACCACTCTGCTGGGCAGAGGTGGGTGACAGCCAAATCACTGGTCCAGAACTGGTACTCGAAACTTCGGAAAAGATTGTTCAAATCCGAAATCGCATGGCAGCAGCATGAGATCGCCAAAAGAGTTGCGCCGAAAACCTCTCGAATTTCAAGTGAACGATCGAGTGTTACTCAAAGTCTTACCTTGGAAAGGTGTGGTTCGCTTTCGAAAGCGAAACAAACTCAACCCACGATACGTTGGCCCTTATCGAATAACTGAGCGCATTGGTCCGGTGGCGTACCGACTGGACCTACGAACGGAACTCAGTGGCGTAAACAATGTATTCCACGTATCCAATTTGAAGAAATGCCTAACCGATGAGACTCAAGTAGTCCCTTTGGATGAACTGCAAGTTGATGAACAGTTACGTTTCATTGAGGAACCAGTCGAGGTTTTGGATTGGGAAACCAAAACGCTCAAGCACAGCAAAATTCCAATCGTTAAGGTTCGTTGGAACTCGAGACGTGGACCGGAGTTCACGTGGGAACGCGAGGATCAAATGATGAAAAAGTATCCTCACCTTTTTGAAGGGCTGACCAAACACAGAAAACCGCGAAACCCGACAAACCGTCAGAAATCACCGGAGGTATGAATTAAATTTCGGGACGAAATTTCTTTTTACTAGGGGATGATATGACAAACTGAAAATTTTTCTTACTTTTCAGACACTCATCACGACTTGACTCAAATTTTCGGGACGAAAATTCTTTAACATGGGAATGATGTGACAATCGTCAATTTCAGGTTAACTCCGTTAACTCAACTCCGTCAATTCAAACTTAAGATCACTGAATCTATAACGCACACCTCATTACATTTAAACTAGGGTTTAAATGACGCTTAACACTTACTACATGTGTAGTCTTTCGGGAATTGCACCGAAACGCAAACGAGTTGACGCAAATGATTGGTGAATAAACGAAAAACGTCAAAACAGTAATTATGTGATAATTATGTGTTAGACTTATGTGTTGTGTGATAACATCGTTATAAACGTTAACTCAATGTACTAGAACTAGTTAGTTAAGCTAGAAAAGCAACAATTGAAAGTTGAGGGACTTGAGTGTAACATATTATTATTATTAATAATAATAAACCTAAACCCTAACTCATTCTTTCTCTCCTCCCTCTACCCCGATCGGAACCCCTCTCCCTTGGCTCCCTTGGCTGCCGCCATTCACACACACACATACAACCAAGTTTTCAAGCTTTTGATTGAAGATTAAGGTGCTAGGAAGGTATAAACGACTATCCCTTGCATCCCTTATACTTAATTTCGATGTTTAATGGGTTAATTGAAAACCCTAGGGGCCGATTTATGTGTGTAATGTGTTCATATGATTGTTGTTGATTTGATGATGATTTGATAACTTGAATGGATATTGTTACATGTTAATTGCTTGTGTCTTTGATTTGAGTTCAAACAAAAACCCTAATCATGTATGTAATGTGTAATTGATGTGCATGGATAGTGATTATGGAGTCTAGAGTGTTATATGAATGAATGATGGTCCATAGATAGTTAATATGTTGAGTTTGGATGCAAACAGTTTCTGGACAGATTATGTTATTGATGTTTAATTGACTGTAACGGGGTGTAAATGTGAAAATTGGTTGAGATTATTGATACTACAGTAAACTAGGTTGAGTCTAGTTTCTAAAGAATATAAATTTGCAATTTTTGGACGTGTAAAAGTTAACTTTTATGATTTTACAAAAACGTTGTGCAAAGCTGAGTTGTTAGACCTGCTGTTAGGTTGTTTTGTAAATATTATATCTCATGAACTACGAGACCAATTGGGTTGGTTCCACTTCTGGAAGTTGACTTATTGAGTTAGGAACCTAACCCAAGTGGTCTTGCATTTATTGGATTTTTTGTTTAACGGGAATTTCAAATAACATTCTGTTGCGCATGAATTTGACTGTTATGAGTTTGCTGTAATGATTTGATTATTGTGAGAAACCTATGTGGAATAAAAATATAATAAAATATGTTATGGAAACCTAAGACATATATGCTTTTGTGATGATTTTTGGTAAATTAATTGTGATGCTATGATCGGTGGGATAGACTAGTTTTTCAAGTAGAATTCTGTCGTTAAGAAACTAGTTGCTGAGCTTTGTGAAAGTTGCATGAAACAACGTGATTGCTAATTGATTGTCATGATTTGACCAAATTGCCCTCATGGGGAATAATTGCTAGTTAATTGTTATGTGTTGACCAAATTGCCCTTACGGGGAGTAATTGCTAGTGATGTACATTATGAATACATGACACGTAAATAATTGCTTACACATGTAACGTATCACAAATACACTTGTTAAAGTCACACACGATTCACAAACGAAACACGAAACATGTTGTGTGCATAGGTATTATGTGCGGGGTCTAGAGACTCGATAATATTCCGACACTTAGAAAAATCTCTTTGTTGTTTTAGAACGCTAGAGAGAGTTTTTCTGTGACGCGCATCTTGGTGAATTATTTTGGGAATACTTCGCAATCAGTGAGTTTCACTTTCCCCTTTTTAAACTTTTAAACGCTTTTCACTTGGGGGAGATAACATACTCCGAAAACGCATTTAAGATTTTGTTAATATAGATTATATATCACTTGTAAAGACTAAGTGGCAAACGCAATAACTAAAGACCTTCATTCACATCGAACCGTTTAATATTGGATAATAGCGAGTCATTGTTGAGTAGTACTACTGGGTTTGACAAACCCCACCCAACGCTAAACTCGACTGGAGGTCGAGTGGGTGTAATCTTGGCTAAACACATACCATGGTCGGGATAGACCTGGTGGCAAGGCAAATGATAAAACAGTCAGCTTCGGTGTCGAACACTTAGTGATACTTGTTTTATAGGCTAGCTACCTATAGATATATAATTGACATAACACTATCTGGTAACGCAAAACGCTGTAACGCAATACGCTTAACGCAATACGCTGAACGCAAACGCTAAACGCTTTATTTTATATAAACTTGTGAACTCACCAACCTTGTGTTGACACTTTTAGTATGTTATTATCAGGTAGCCGAGGCGGGCGCGCGGTTTAGGATCATGCAATTCTTGAAACACTTTTAATTATGCAAACTTATTTTAAACTGTTATCATTGGGTTTTAAGTCATCCTGCGTGACGCAACATTGGTTTCTATGGTTTTTACGCTTCCGCATTTAATTACTCGTAAACGTTTTCATGGTTTTGAAACTTTGTTTTATGGTTTGATTATAACTAATGAATCCGATCTTGTTAGTTCACACCCTCTGACGGTAAAACTCCGTTAGTGGATTTTGAGGGTGTGACAATTCTGTAATTATACTTAATAACACCCAAAGGTCAAGAGAAGTATACAAATGCCTCCCGACGACAGCATACTGTTTAAACTCTTAATGAACAAATGTTTACTTACAGGAGAGACAGGATAAAACAATTACCCAATAGCGGGATTACATCCGAATAATTGTTGTACAAGTTGTGAACTGTTCATGATTATTATACTATGTGCCCGGACAGACAAGGATAGTATGACACTGTCGTGTATAGTTTCGATACTCCATGCAAGCACTTGGTAGTGTGCTATGCTGATATAGGAGACGATTTGGATCTAATAGTACAAACATTGACTCTTACCAGGTTAAAATTACTTGTCTCGGGATGACAATTCCGTTAGTGGATTTTTAGGGTGTGACAGATTGGTATCAGAGCCATTGGTTATAGCGAACTAAAAGCTGCATGCATACTAGACTATAACCGCGACGACCCATTAGTTATAATGATACGCACTGCATAGATTTGTGTAGTCTTTGTTATCTTATCTCTTTACCTCTTTCACTCATACGCGCGCGCATACACGGCTTACCTGTAGGAATGTCGACGCCGCCATCATCATCATCATCCGATCCGATGACTCATGCTCACGGGAAGGAACCGCAGTTACCTACCGCATCGCCACCCCGTGTAGTCCCGGAACTCGAAGCTCCCGCACCGAAGAGGTACCGCTTATCCGGAGGCATGTACGAAAACGTAGTTAGCTGGGATTGGTACCCTAATATGATCAGACGTATGGTCTATCGCGAACAAGTTCCCCCGTTACCTCACCCGAACCACCCTGCTTATCCCAACACCCTACCACCCATAACCGAACCTGTAGAGCGAGTTCTCGCAGTTGTTGTTTCATGCTTGGAGCGTGACGTGGGTTACATGCGCTATACGAGAGCTAACGTTTCCGGACTGTTAAATGATGGAACCGAGACTAAGAAGGAAATTGCCCGCATGGCAGCGGCAATGAAGGAAATGCAAGAGGCTAGTGATCAACAGATGAGGATTATGAGAAAGATGCAAGCCGAGATGATAGACTTGCAAGAGCAACTCCAAGTAGCAAGGACCCGAACCGAGATAGCTTTAGAGCGTTGCGATGTCTTACAAATGCAAATTGCTCAGAACGCAGCCGAACCTGAGGCAGAGCCTGAGGCCGAGCCTGAGGCAGATCCCGAAGAGGAGCCTGAGGAGGACCCCGAGGAAGATCCCGAGGAGGAACCTGAAGAAGAACCGGAGGAAGAACCGGCTGAGGAGGAGGCACACTCAGAGGTGTCCTCAGATGATGACATCTAGTGATGATAAAACCTAGATGGAGGGGTTGTCTCCATCCGAACTATTATTTTCAATGATTTTAAGGATTGATTGGAAATACTTTGTAGCGAATACAATGGTTTTAATCATGAATTATTAATTAGATTAATATATGGTTGTGATGTGATGTTGTTTCTTATTTCTTTCTTACCTATCTTTTTATTACATGTATGGTGTGTTGTATATGAAAGAAAAATTCATGTTTAACATTTTATACTGTGATTCTAGGAAATGGCTGGAAGAAACGCTGGACACGGACGTGGTAACATCAACTTGACTGCAGCTGAACTCCAAACTCTGCTGAACGACCATGCGGCGGCCGCTTTAGCCGCACATGTTCAGAACCAAGCTAGAGGTCCAATTGGAACGTGTACCTTCAAGAATTACCTTGACTGCAAGCCCAGTACGTTTAAGGGCACTGAGGGAGCTATAGGCTTCCTGCGTTGGGTTGAGAAGGCCGAATCGGCGTTTGAGATGTGTAATTGTCCCCCTGCCAGTAGGGTCAAATTCGCTGCTGGAACACTTGAGGATTTTGCCCTCACTTGGTGGAATTCAAACGTGCAGATCCTTGGATTGGAACTGGCTAACGCGATGAACTGGGAGGAGTTCAAAAACATGATGCGAGAAGAGTACTGTCCGAGAGAGTAGATTGCAAAGTTGGAATCTGAGTTTTGGTCATTGAGGATGGTGGGCTCAGAAATCGAAGCCTACACTACCCGTTCTCACGAGTTAGCGGTGATGTGTCCGCGGATGGTAGATCCGCCGAGTAAGAGGATTGAAATGTATATTGATGGGTTAGCACCGCAAATTCAGGGCTTGGTGACGTCTTCCAGACCAGCCACGATTCAACAAGCGATCCGTTTAGCTCACAAACTGACGGATCAAGCTGTTACCCAAGGTGCGTTACCACCTAGGGGTTCAACCGCTAAAGCCCGTGACAACCCGAGTAATGACAACAACAGCAACAGCAACCCGAGCAGCGGAAAGAGAAAGTTTGACAACACCAGATCCTCATCCTCGAACCTCCCACAGCAACAACACTACCGTAAGCCCGAATTCACTCGGAGCTTCAACAATCAGAGTCACAACAACAATAACAACGGTAGCGGGCAGGGTTCGAGTGGATATGCTGGGAAATATCCGAAGTGCAATAGGTGCAACTACCATCATGCTGGCCCGTGTGACCGTGTCAAGTGTCAGAGATGCGGAAAGATGGGTCACCAGGCAAAGGAATGTAGAGGAGACCTTGCGGCAAAGGGTGCTCCTAAACCACCTATGACGACGAAGGGATGTTTCGAATGTGGGCAGGAAGGTCATTTCAGGAAAGATTGTCCCAAGCTGAAACAGAACGACAACAATGGAGGTAATGGAAGTGGCAGTAGTGGTGGAAACAATGGTAAAGGAAGAGATTTTGTTATGGGGTCGGGTCAAGCCCGCAATGATCCGTACGTGGTGACTGGTAAGTTCTCTGTGAACGATTGTTTTGCTTCTGTATTGTTTGACACTGGAGCTGATAGGAGTTTTGTGTCGAAAGCCTTTAGTCAACTCTTAGACTTAACTCCAACTCCGTTAGATGCTAAGTTTCCTGTTGAATTAGCTGACGGTAAGACTATAGTAACGACTCATGTACTTGCGGGATGCAAGTTAAAACTGTCAGGTCATGTCTTTGATATCGACCTTATTCCTTTTACGCTTAGTAGTTTCGATGTCGTGGTCGGCATGGACTGGTTATCCGAGAACCGAGCGGAGATTATATGTCACGACAAGATAGTCCACATTACTACCCCTTCCGGCGAGATCATTTCGATCTGAGGTGAGAGAAGCGGCGTGACCACCAGCGTCATTAACCTCATGAAGGCGCAGAAGTACCTACGAAAGGGTCATCCGGCAATTTTGGCGCAGATTGTTGAGAAACCCGCGGAGGAGAAGCGAATTGAAGATATACCGATTGTGCGAGATTTTCCGGAAGTTTTCCCGGATGATTTTCCTGGACTCCCTCCTATACGACAAGTCGAATTCCAAATCGAGTTGACACCCGGTGCAGCACCCATAGCACGAGCCCCGTATCGGCTCGCACCGGCGGAGCTTCAGGAGTTGTCCACTCAGTTGCAGGATTTATTGGATAAAGTGTTGGTGCATAATGTCAGTAGTTCATAGTCTAGTGTCTGTAATCGAGTCTGTAATGTTCAATTATGTTTTGTATGTTTAAGCGAAGTTACTGACAAGTTCGCTTAACAGGCGAACTTGTTAGTCAAGCGAAGTTATGGACAACTTCGCCTGAACATGCCAGGCGAAGTTGTCGTGTATAAATAGTCCTAGGTTACGGCTTGGTTTGTAATCGTGGTTTAAGTTCGTGTCAGTTGTTCGAGTTCATTGTAACGTGAGGACGAGAGTCTGTAACAGTGATATTACATCACGTGTTTGAGTTATAATATATAACGTGTGTTCGTTTCGTGTGTTCGTGTGATTCGTGTTCTATACTCGTAACGATCTACGCAGGGATTCCGCACCTGAGTAGACCGAGATATCTCGTGCGATCCGTCCAGGGAACCTACAATTGGTATCAGAGCTTTTGCTCGATTGTGTGGTTCGGGATATTCACGCGGGTGTAGAAATCGTCCCGTTTCGACTATTCGCGGGACGTGTTTTCTGTGTTTTTGAGTCAATCTTACCTCCTACCATCGTATTCAAGCCTTTGCACCGTCAAAAATCTCGTAAAATCCAGATTTCAGATCTGCAAAAACGTCCGTGTTCATCAGGCGAAGTTGCCGTCAGGATACGTAGGGTTTCGGCGAAGATATAAGGTTAAGCGAAGTTATCCACAACTTCGCCTACCTTCTCAAGTTCGCCTAAATCAGCGAAGTTCTCTACAACTCCGCCTACCTCCTAAGTTCGCTTACCTTAAGCGAAGTTAATCATCTGCGAAGTTCTTCAGCGAAGTTAATCAGCGGCGAAGTTAAGGCTTAAGCGAAGTTATCCGTAACTTCGCCTACAGTACTTTTCAGAAAATTTTTGATTTTTTTCGGGTTTCTTACTTTTCGGGAAAGATGTCGTCGATTAACATCTCTGAGTTAGTGAAGATGGAAGTTGAAGCAGGGTCAGCTACTAAGGCCCCAAGATTGCTGAAGGGAACCGATTTTGTTGCATGGAAGGATCGGTTCATACAATATGTCAAGTACCAGGATGCGAAGATGTGGGTATGCATCCAGGATGGTTATATTCCACCAGTTATGGAGTATGAAGATCGTGATCAAATCAAAAAGTATAGCAAAATGGAAGAAGAAGAAGAGAAAAAGATTTATGAGGCCGAGAGCAAGGCTCGTGCTGCTATTACTATGGCTCTTCCACAAGAGATCCTTCATACGTTTAGAAAGTACACGTCAGCAAGAGAGCTTTGGGAAGCTCTTGAGAACAGATTTGAAGGGAATGTAGGAATCCGTGCTTCAAAGATAAAATTGCTCAAAACCCAGTTCTCAGTCTTCAAGTATTTGAAGAATGAATCTTTAGATGATATTATCACTTGATATTACCATCTGATGACTGAATTGAGCAACTATTCAATTTCCTACCGAGAAGAAGAAATAGTTGAGAAGCTTCTAGATGCTCTCCCACCAAAATGGGAGATGTACACTATGCTGATGAGGGAAGACAAAGACTTTCCCACATATGATCTAGAAACGGCAGTCAACAAGCTCAGAACCTTTGAGCTTAACATGGTCAGAAAAGAGACACCTATGGATCAGGTTCAAGATCCAGGTATGTATGGAGCTAAAGTCAACACTAGCTCAGGATCGAAGACTGAATCTGCTGCCTACTACTCGAAGGGAGAGTCGGGCGCAAACTCATCACATGAGGGTCATGTGTCAGTCAACACAAATGGTGATGTTTGCTATGTAGCAGGTGGATCGAGTGGTTCTCAACCCCAGGTAAGCAAGAGTAGTTGCTCTCCAAGTATTCTCAGCAACAACTACTCCAAGATGCCTATGAGTGTCAAGTCTGCTGAAGAGCAGTTTGGTCTCTACGCTTCTTTTATTGCTTCCTATGAGAACTACATTCAAGGGAAGGTTGTTGATCCAGCTATGTTGGATGAAGACTATGACCAGATTGATGCTGATGATCTGGAGGAAATGGATCTGCAATGGCAGATGGCCATGATTGTAAGAAGAGTGAAGCGGTTTATGAGAAAGACCGGGAGAAAGTTTGTCGGTGGAAAGCCAGGGTTTGACAAGACAAAGGTGAGATGCTACAATTGTCAGCAAAACGGTCACTTTGCAAAGGAATGCAGGAATGAGCGTGTGGAACGAAGTCAGGGCAGGTCTCCACAGCAAAGTGGGGGTTCTAAAGATTATAGTGCAATGATGTCCAGAGAAGATGGTGAATACAACTGGAACCTGCATTCTAAAGAAACTTTTGAGCAGGCAAATTTGGCGAAGGTTGAAACTGAAGAAAATGAGAAGATTACCGGAGAAGAAAAAGCTCTTATGGCAGACGTTAATGACCAGCTCTCCGAGGTATGTTCTAAACCTACATGCTCTAAATGTGAAAATTTGTCTGAGCAATTAGCAACTATAACCGATCAGTATGTTAGGTTGGATGCTGAATTTAAAACCCTAAAAGGAGATCATCATTTTACAAAAGCAAGAGAAAATAGCTATAAAGTCAAAATAAAAGCTTGTGAAAAAGATGTTAAAAGTCTAAAAACAAAACTTGCTGAAAAAATTGAAGTGATTGATTTAAGCTATGAAGTTTTGGAGGAAAAAACCAAACTAATTGCTGATAGAGAAAAACAGATTGCTGATCACCAGGTAAAAGTGGTGGAACTGAATAGAAAACTAGAGCAGTTCAGAAATTCCTCTGCTATTCTTGATCACCTTGTTAGTGATCAAGGTTCCTCTGCTAAGAGAGGAGGAATCGGTTATCATGAGGTTCCACCACCTTATAATCACAATTACACTTTTAACCCTAGTGTTCAGAAATCTGTTGACTTTGAGGTTGCTCAGACAGTACCAGTTAAAGTAACTTGTAAAGAACCAAATGTTAGTGGAGGCGAAACAAGTTCGCCTGTTTCAAGTGTTCAAATTTCTGATCCAAGTCCAGTCTCATCGGATTCGGATAAGTCATCCGAGTCTGGTAAGGCAAAAGAGGAGGTGGTATTACCCAATGGTGGGGAGAAAGATAAGACGAATAAAAAGAGTACTCCACTAAACCCGTACGTCCCACCATATGTGAGATGAACGGGCGGTAATAAAGCCTCGACATCTAAAACACCGGTTGATAAAAGGGTTGAGCATAGGTGTTGTTTTAGGTGTAATCAATTAGGGCACCTAGTTGCAGATTGCCCTCTGAAACAGCGATTCAGAGGTGTAAGGCCTACTAAAACTGAGAATAAGCCTAATAGTAATTATCATGCTGCTAAAAATGAAAACCATTTAAAATTCAAAAATGTGACTAATTCAGGTTTTCATAGAAACAAATCTCAGTTTTACACTGCTAATAACCAAACCACAAGCTATAATTCTTTCAATTCACAAAGGTTTGGAAGGCCTCACAATCAATCTTCAAGGAGGTATCCTAAAAGGACTTACAGGAATTATCGAGATACTAACTTTGGAAAGCCAAAGTTTGGGATGTATAGATCCAAGACCAATTGGTCTTGGGTCCCTAAATTCTAATCTTTTGCTTTATTGTGCAGGAACAGTTGAACAGGGCTGCCAACAATCTTTGGGTTGTAGATAGCGGCTGTTCCCGACACATGACGGGTAACAAATACTTGTTTCACGATTTGAAACCTGTTCAAGGAGGGAGAGTGAGCTTTGCCGGTGAAAGTGGTGGCAAGATTACAGGAATGGGAACGGTGTCGAACGGAAAGATGACATTGGAGAAAGTTAACTTTGTGGAAGAATTGAAGCACAATCTGCTGAGTGTGTCGCAGATCTGTGATAAGGAGTAAACCGTTCATTTTACAATGAATGAGGCGATTGTGTTGCAACCTGGTTTTCAGATACCAGAGGAGTGGATTGTGATGAAGGCTCCACGTGAAAGGAATACATATATTATGGATATGAGGACGACTGAAATGGCCACGGAAGAATCATGCCTTATGACAAAAGCGAGCGAATCGGAGTCCGAATTGTGGCATAGGAGAATGGGGCACATTCATCTTCGGAAGATGAACAACATTGTCAGGAATGGACTTGTGCTGGGCGTTCCCTTGAAGAATTTCAATTTTGAAGATAAATGTATAGCGTGCAAGAAGGGAAAGCAGCACAAGAAATCCCATCTCACCAAGAAAGTCAATTCAATTGCCAGTACCCTAGAATTGCTTCACATGGATCTCTTCGGTCCCGTGAATGCAAAAATTCTAGGAGGTACCTCTTATTGCTTGGTGATCACTGATGACTACTCACGATATTCGTGGGTATATTTCCTGAAATCAAAAGACGAAACGGCTCAGATGGTGAAGAATTTGATTACCAAAGTTGAGAACGTTATGGATAAAAGGGTTAAGTTCATCAGGAGTGACAATGGAACGGAGTTCAAGAATTTTGAGATGGAGATCTTCTGCCTTCAGAAAGGGATTGAACACCAATACAGCGCTCCGTATACACCGCAACAGAATGGAGTGGCTGAAAGGAAGAACAGAACATTAATTGAAGGAGCCAGAACAATGCTGGCTGATTCGAAGCTTCCTGTGGTGTTTTGGGCTGAAGCTGTTGCTACAGCCTGTTATGTTCTGAATAGAGTATTAACTGTTAAAAGACTTGGTAAAACGTGTTATGAGCTTATGCATGGGAGAAAGCTCAACTTGAGTGGTCTTGAACCATTTGGGTCCCCTTGTTCGATTTTAAAGACAAATTCTAAATTTGGTGAAGTAGCCGATGAAGGAATCTTAGTCGGTTATGTTGTTGGGACTCCCAACAGACGTGTCTTTTATACATCGACCAGCAAGGTTGAGGTGGTGTGTAACACCGATATCACAAGTTACCAACCGCCAAAACCAAGCAACGGACCTGCTGAGTTTTTCGACTATGTTAAACTTTTTAAGTCTTTTAACATGCCGTATTTGGATATTGCTGAAGAAGAAGAGAGAGTTGCTACGAAGATGATCCTTGATGAGGAAGAAAACCTATTGCAAAGACAGCTGATCGATAAATGTCAACCTTCCTCATCAAATGCTGTCGATACCCCTGCTACCTCGACTGAAGAAGAATTTTTCAATCCATTTCACTCTCAGCATGAAACAACCATTGACGAGCTCTCTTCTAACTTGGAAGACAATTTGCATGTTGGTTCTGTTCCGACCACGAGAATTCATAAAGATCACCCTTTGGAGAATGTGATTGGTGATGTGTCCTCCGGTGTACAAACAAGACGTAGCTTGAATGAGCACACCTGTGACATCTGCCCCGATCCGACCCGACCCAGGTACCCGTTTCTCCGATCCGATCTCTTTCTTTTATGATTTAATATTTATTTATACTTATACTTTATTTTTAATAATAATAATATATTTTCCTTCCCGCCTCTTCCTCTCTTTTCCTTCCCGCCTCTTCCTCTCTTTTCCTTCCCGCCTCTTCCTCTCTTTTCCTTCCCGCCGTCCCGTCCATCTTCTTCTCTCCGCCTTCTTTTCCCTCTTGTTGCCGTCCCGCCTCTTTCTCTCTCTTGTCGTCGTTCCGCCCTTACGCCTTGAACCCCTTCTCTTAGTTTTTGTGTCCTTTGTTTCTTCCCGCCTAAGGTTGTCTGCGCAGCTCCACGCGCCAGACTCCTTACAAGGAAGCCTGCGTAATGACCGGTTGTTCCTGCGATACGCGAGGCGAACTGTTCTCGCAGTGCGCTAAGAATTGTAGTTCTTCTCGCAGCACGCTAAGAACGGTAGTTCTTCCCGCGACGCGCTAAGAATTGTAGTTCTTCTCGCAGCGCGCTAAGAACGGTAATTCTTCCCGCGACGCGCTAAGGATTTTAGTTCTTCCCGCGGCGCGCTGTGGACTGTTCTCTGTCTGCCTTCGCCCTCGCGCGTGCGCTCAAGCTTTCTCGCGCTATGTCTTGAGTCTTTTCTTCTGTTTAATCTAGCCGTTTGCTTTTGTGTTGTCTTATCTCCTGTGCTGTTGACCTGACCTATCTTATGTCTGAAAAGTTACTTTCGGCGCAGCATGCGCACCAACCCCATTGGTTGACAGAAAAAGTGACTGACATTATCTTTTGAAATCTGCTTTTCCATGCTTGACCTGTACCTTTATCTGACCCTCCCATGCCTGTTTACTGTTACCTGTCAGCTTTTCCTTTGCCCCCTGCAGCTGCCATATCTTTTGATATCTTTTGCTTTTAGAATCTTTTGCTTTTTGGAGATCTTTTCCCCTTTTCTAGGGATTGTGTTCCCTAGGTTTTCCCTATAAATAATAATGTTATTTTCTTAACACTACACACACAAATACTTATTATCTTTCTCTTCTTTGCTCTCTGCCGTTGATCCTCTGCCGTCTCCTCCCTCTGCCTTCGTCCTCTCTCCTGTTCTGCCCTGTTTTCCGGTAATCTATAATATATAATAATTTGTTTAAGTTACTTATTAATTATGCTAACTTATAATCTAGACTTAAAACCAATCATTAAAACAATAATCTTATTTATAGGTTAACTTGTGCTTGTTTAAAGTTGGTTCTTGCTTTATCTTACACCGCATCATTTATCAAGTGAGTAATCTCGTACCTAATCCCTTTTTATTTTTAATGTTTTGGGATGTTCATGTGTTCATACAAACTTAGAGTCTTAAACTTGTTTATGAACTTTAGTCGCGCAGTATCCCATGTGTTGAGGACGTAGACTTGGCTGTTTATTTGTATGTGTGGATCATTAACCGTCTTGTCGGTCTATTCCGCAGTTCTCATGGTACCATTAGATGAACACGGGAGAACAATCGTTTATGATTTTCTCTTTCGTTTACACTTGCACAGTCTTTCTTGTTTGTGAGCTCAATCGTGAGCACTGGCAGTCTATGAGTATGAATCTTAGAGTTGGTCCCGATCGGATTACACCCTTGTTGAAAACCAGACATACACATGTTGCGCGCAGATTTATTGTTATCTATGTATTGTATTAAACTTGATTTCTCACCAACACGCAAGTGTTTGACGTTTTATTTTAACACATGTTCAGGTTTGCTGTAGCTACTTTTGGAGCTTGTGGACACGTAGGACGTTTTTACTTTTGGACCTAGATTAAAATGTAACAAGACAAGTTATTATTGTTCGAATATTTTGTCTTATAATATATTGATTTATGTTGATTTATGTTATCTTGTGTTTACGTTGCGCGTGCGTGAATGAATATATTTATTAAATATTGACACCCAATAGTGTCACGAGTAATGAAACAATATGTGGCGCCCCGATGTATAATCCGCCTTTGGTCGGGGTGTTACAGATTGGTATCAGAGCTCGTTGACTTTAGGATAGGTGGTTAGACGTAACGGCCTAGAATACCTAAGAGTCCCTTCTCGCGCATGAGAGAAATCTCATGTTTGCGCGCTTATTGTTAATTACTCGTTATTTATAAATATGCTTGCGCAGACGCAGTATATGATTTTATGTTTTATTTCGCGATATTTCGATTTTTGTTGAATTTCGATTTTTTATTGATTTTTCTTACATATTCGTTTGTTGGGATTTGAAAATCCGAAAAGTCATGGTGATACATGAATAGTTGATTTTCAATTTCCATTTACGATTATGTTCTGAGGTTGGAGACTTGAAAAGTCATGGTGATACATGAATTGTCAACCTCCAATACTCATTTTCTTGTATATTTTATATTGAGGATTGAAAAGTCATGGTGATACATGAATCGTCAATCTTCAATACTCGTTTACTCGTCATTTTAAATTGGAAATTCGGAAAGTCATGGTGATACATGAATTGTCGATTCTTGATTCGAATTTGTTACCTCTATTATGTCTGCATTTAGGGTCATTAACTTTTGACAGTAACTGACTCCGCGAAACCAAGCTTTATAAGATTAAACTTTGCACTAAAACCAAGATATTAACTAAAAATTAAAACTTTTATAGAATGCCTCCGCTATCTCGCCGTCATCAGAGGAGAGAAGCCTCGCGCAGGCGTAGACAGCAACGTTCCCAGGAAATGGCCGCCGCAATAGCCCAAGCTTTGAGCCAAAACAATACCAACCCCTCCGGTTATAACATTAAGTCCTTTAACGCGGGTAACCCTCCAAAGTTCACAGGTCTTGAAGGAGCCACCGTGATGCTCCAATGGCTCGAGAAGATTGAAAACACTTTCCTCCATACCCAATGCCCTCCAGACAGACGAACCCTATATGCTTCCATTGTCCTGGAATCTAGAGCGCTTACATGGTGGAATGGAGTAGCTCATGCGCGTGGCGCAGAAGCTGCTTCTGGCGTGACATGGGAGGAATTCAAGGAAATTCTGACGCGAGAATTCTGCCCTCCCAACGAAGTTAAGCGCCTGGAGGAGGAATTTTGGAATCTTAAGCAATACAGTGGCGAAGCGCGCGAGTACGCGACGCGCTTCCATGAACTAAGCCTGCTTGTCCCTCACCTTGTTACCCCTTCCCGCCGAGCCATAGAGAAATTCCTTGGGGGTCTCCCCATGGAAATACAAGATTCTGTATGGGCCAGAAACCCAGTTACCCTCTCTGACGCCATCGAGTTGGCCGCTGTGCTCAGCGACAACCATGTCAGAGCAGGAACCCTGTTCCTGCGGGGAACTGAGAAGACCAAACCCACCAAAACTGTCCCTGAACCCGCAGAAACCAAACCAGAACCCTCAAACCGTAACAACCTCAAGCGCAGGCGCAAAGCCTATGCGCTTACCAGCCCGCCCATTGTCCAGCAAACCGCCTACCAACCTCCAGTACACGCTCCTAACCCACTGTCAACCTACCCAACGCCTCCTGTAGTCCATAACTATGCCTTAACCAATCCGGCACTCCCTGCCCCGCCAACTAAGAAACCTTACACAGGAAACCACCCCTTTTGCCCAACCTGCAGATTTCACCACCCAACCCAAACCCCGTGTCGACTTTGTCACCGATGTGGCCGCGCTGGTCACATGGCGGAAAACTGTAGAGTTCTTCCCGCCAATCCAATTGCGCCAACACCACCAGTCTACCCGCAGAACCCACAACCAACCTACCAAAACCCACGACCCAGATCGTGCTTTAACTGCGGTGATCCCAGTCATTTCCGGAACGCTTGCCCGAGACTACAAGTTCAGATTACGCAAGCGAATCCGGTGAACCAGATTTCGAATCAAGTGACGCGTGGCCGAGCTTTTAACATAACCGCGCACCAAGCGCAAGCGAATAATGACGTAGTTAATGGTACATTTTTGCTTAACGGATTTTATGCTTCTGTACTTTTTGATACTGGCGCTGATCGAAGTTTTATTTCTCGCGCGTTTGAGCAGAAGCTTGCGCGACCGCGCAACGATTTAAAAGAAAATTTTTCAGTTGAATTGGCTAATGGTGAAACTGTTTTAATTAACTCCGTGATTAAGGATTTCACGCTTAACCTTAACGAAAACGATTTTCTGATCGACCTCATTCCCATGCCTCTTGGAAGTTTTGATGTGATTATTGGTATGGACTGGCTCTCGAAGAATCGCGCCGAAGTTATTTGCGCCAAGAAGATGATTCGCATACCTCGAGAAAATGGTGATCTTCATATCTATGGCGAGAAACCCTCCAGTGGTCTTAAGCTTATGTCTTGCGCCGAAGCCCGAAGGCTCATGCGGAAAAGGTGTATTGCATTCTTAGCCCATGTGGTTAAACCCGATGAAGGAAAGAAGAAGCTTCGCGATATCCCTGTTGTGCGTGATTTCCCTGAAGTTTTTCCTGATGATCTTCTTGGTATCCCTCCCGCTCGTGAAGTCGAGTTTCGTATTGATCTTGTCCCTGGTGCTTCCCCCGTAGCTAAATCTCCTTATCGTCTTGCACCTGCTGAAATGCAAGAATTGGCAAGTCAACTTCAAGAGTTGACCGCTAAAGGATTCATTCGACCTAGCTCTTCGCCCTGGGGTGCTCCGGTGTTGTTCGTTAAAAAGAAAGATGGTT
This sequence comes from Bidens hawaiensis, assembly GCF_021521415.1. Classification (NCBI taxonomy): domain Eukaryota; kingdom Viridiplantae; phylum Streptophyta; class Magnoliopsida; order Asterales; family Asteraceae; genus Bidens; species Bidens hawaiensis. The sequence continues at coordinate 1,543,917 of NW_027491246.1, forward strand.
CGTTTCGCATGTGTATTGATTACCGCGAGTTGAACAAGCTCACCATTAAGAACCGGTATCCCTTACCGCGTATTGACGACCTCTTTGATCAACTCCAAGGTGCCTCTTGTTTCTCCAAGATTGATCTCCGCTTTGGCTATCACCAGTTGCGCATCCGCGATGAAGATGTTCCGAAGACTGCTTTTCGAACTCGTTATGGCCACTTTGAATTCTTGGTCATGTCCTTCGATTTAACCAACGCACCCGCCGTTTTCATGGATCTAATGAATCGGGTGTGTAGGCCTTTCTTGGATAAATTCGTGATTGTGTTTATCGATGACGTTCTGATTTATTCTAAGACCAAGGCCGAGCATGAGCAACATCTTCGATTGGTATTGCAAAAGCTTCGAACCGAGCAACTCTTTGCCAAGCTCTCCAAGTGTGAATTCTGGTCTGATGAAGTACAGTTTCTTGGTCATGTTGTAAACAAGATGGGTATTCATGTCGACCCATCCAAAATTGAAGCAATCAAGAACTGGATTACGCCGACCACTCCTACCGAAATCCGTTCCTTTCTGGGCTTAGCTGGTTATTACCGGCGCTTTATTTCGAACTTCTCAAAGATCGCATTGCCTTTAACAGCTCTAACGCACAATGGTAAACCGTATATTTGGGGCTCGAAGCAAGAAGAAGCCTTTCTGACGCTCAAGCGTTTGTTGTGTGAAGCTCCTGTTCTTGCGCTACCTGAGGGCAATGATGATTTTGTCGTGTATTGCGATGCATCCAACCAAGGTCTCGGTTGTGTTCTTATGCAACGAGGCAAGGTTATCGCTTACGCATCAAGGCAACTCAAGGTTCATGAAAAGAATTATACGAATCACGACCTCGAACTAGGCGCAGTTGTATTCGCCTTGAAGATCTGGAGACACTACCTTTATGGTACTAAGTGTATCCTCTACACCGACCATAAAAGCCTTCAGCATATCTTTGATCAAAAGGAACTCAACATGAGACAACGCCGATGGAACGAACTCATCAGCGATTACGATTGTGAGATCCGGTATCATCCTGGTAAGGCTAATGTGGTAGCTGATGCGCTCAGCCGTAAACCCAGCCAGCTTAACTGTATCTTGCCGCGCACGCAGCTTCACTTTGCGCCGATTCAGAGCAATCTTGAATCACGCATTCGCGACGCGCAGCGCGCATCCATCAGTAATGGTAACCTTCGCGCCGAGTTAGCGTGTGGCGCGGAAGCGCACTTTGTCCCTAATCTGAGTGGAATTCTCTGCTATCTCAATCGCATCTGGATTCCCTTTGATGAGAATCTTCGCGCTGATATCCTGAGTGAGGCGCATAATTCACGGTATTCTATTCATCCCGGCGCTGATAAGATGTACAAAGATTTGCGCATTACTTATTGGTGGCCCGGTATGAAAAAGGATATTGCTGTGTTCGTAGCTAAATGCCTGACTTGTTCCAAGGTAAAAGCTGAACACCAACGCCCATCTGGTTTGCTCGAACAACCAGAAATTCCTACGTGGAAATGGGAAGGTATAGCGATGGACTTTATTACCAAGTTACCTTTGACAGCAAGCAAACATGATAGCATTTGGGTAATAGTGGATCGATTGACTAAGTCTGCTCACTTCCTGCCCATTCGTGAAAACTACCGTGTTGAGCAACTTGCGCAGCTTTATGTCAAGGAAATTGTCTGCCGCCATGGTACTCCTTTGAGCATCATATCCGATCGCGATGGCCGTTTTATATCTCGCTTTTGGAAATCTCTCCAATCTGCGCTAGGAACTCGCTTGGACATGAGTACGGCATATCATCCTCAGACTGACGGTCAGTCTGAGCGAACTATTCAAACTCTTGAGGATATGCTCCGATCTTGTGTTCTTGATTTTGGAGGTAATTGGGATTCGCACCTGCCTTTGATCGAGTTCTCTTATAATAACAGCTATCATTCCAGTATTGGTATGGCCCCATTTGAAGCACTTTACGGTCGTAAGTGCCGCTCCCCGATTTGTTGGAGCGAAGTGGGTGAAGCTCAAATCACAGGACCCGAACTTGTTCAAGAGACAACCGATAAAATCGCCAAGATCCGTGATCATCTGCTGACTGCCAGAAGCCGACAAAAGAGTTACGCAGATCGTAGGCGAAAGCCTCTCGAATTTCAAGTTGGTGATCTTGTTCTCCTCAAAGTGTCGCCCTGGAAGGGTGTTGTCCGCTTTGGGAAGAAAGGTAAGCTTGCTCCTCGATATGTTGGTCCATTCAAGATTCTCGCGCGTGTGGGAAAAGTTGCATACAGACTTGACCTACCGCCCGCGCTCTGTAATGTGCATCCAACGTTCCATGTATCCAATCTCAAGAAATGTTTAGCTGACGAGAACCTTCACATTCCACTTGATGAAGTTCAAGTTGATGAATCCATGCATTTCGTTGAGAAGCCTGTTGAGATTATGGATCGCGAGGTTAAGCAAACCAAGCGCAGTCGTATCCCTATCGTGAAAGATCGCTGGGAGTCCAAGCGCGGAGCCGATTTTACATGGGAAAGGGAAGATCAAATGAAGATCAAGTACCCGCACCTGTTCTCTGCGCAACCTACTTCGAGATAAATTTCGGGACGAAATTTCTTAAAGTAGGGGAGACTGTGACATCTGCCCCGATCCGACCCGACCCAGGTACCCGTTTCTCCGATCCGATCTCTTTCTTTTATGATTTAATATTTATTTATACTTATACTTTATTTTTAATAATAATAATATATTTTCCTTCCCGCCTCTTCCTCTCTTTTCCTTCCCGCCTCTTCCTCTCTTTTCCTTCCCGCCGTCCTGTCCATCTTCTTCTCTCCGCCTTCTTTTCCCTCTTGTTGCCGTCCCGCCTCTTTCTCCCTCTTGTCGTCGTTCCGCCCTTACGCCTTGAACCCCTTCTCTTAGTTTTTGTGTCCTTTGTTTCTTCCCGCCTAAGGTTGTCTGCGCAGCTCCACGCGCCAGACTCCTTACAAGGAAGCCTGCGTAATGACCGGTTGTTCCTGCGATACGCGAGGCGAACTGTTCTCGCAGCGCGCTAAGAATTGTAGTTCTTCTCGCAGCACGCTAAGAACGGTAGTTCTTCCCGCGACGCGCTAAGAATTGTAGTTCTTCTCGCAGCGCGCTAAGAACGGTAATTCTTCCCGCGACGCGCTAAGGATTTTAGTTCTTCCCGCGGCGCGCTGTGGACTGTTCTCTGTCTGCCTTCGCCCTCGCGCGTGCGCTCAAGTTTTCTCGCGCTATGTCTTGAGTCTTTTCTTCTGTTTAATCTAGCCGTTTGCTTTTGTGTTGTCTTATCTCCTGTGCTGTTGACCTGACCTATCTTATGTCTGAAAAGTTACTTTCGGCGCAGCATGCGCACCAACCCCATTGGTTGACAGAAAAAGTGACTGACATTATCTTTTGAGATCTGCTTTTCCATGCTTGACCTGTACCTTTATCTGACCCTCCCATGCCTGTTTACTGTTACCTGTCAGCTTTTCCTTTGCCCCCTGCAGCTGCCATATCTTTTGATATCTTTTGCTTTTGGAATCTTTTGCTTTTTGGAGATCTTTTCCCCTTTTCTAGGGATTGTGTTCCCTAGGGTTTCCCTATAAATAATAATGTTATTTTCTTAACACTACACACACAAATACTTATTATCTTTCTCTTCTTTGCTCTCTGCCGTTGATCCTCTGCCGTCTCCTCCCTCTGCCTTCGTCCTCTCTCCTGTTCTGCCCTGTTTTCCGGTAATCTATAATATATAATAATTTGTTTAAGTTACTTATTAATTATGCTAACTTATAATCTAGACTTAAAACCAATCATTAAAACAATAATCTTATTTATAGGTTAACTTGTGCTTGTTTAAAGTTGGTTCTTGCTTTATCTTACACCGCATCATTTATCAAGTGAGTAATCTCGTACCTAATCCCTTTTTATTTTTAATGTTTTGGGATGTTCATGTGTTCATACAAACTTAGAGTCTTAAACTTGTTTATGAACTTTAGTCGCGCAGTATCCCATGTGTTGAGGACGTAGACTTGGCTGTTTATTTGTATGTGTGGATCATTAACCGTCTTGTCGGTCTATTCCGCAGTTCTCATGGTACCATTAGATGAACACGGGAGAACAATCGTTTATGATTTTCTCTTTCGTTTACACTTGCACAGTCTTTCTTGTTTGTGAGCTCAATCGTGAGCACTGGCAGTCTATGAGTATGAATCTTAGAGTTGGTCCCGATCGGATTACACCCTTGTTGAAAACCAGACATACACATGTTGCGCGCAGATTTATTGTTATCTATGTATTGTATTAAACTTGATTTCTCACCAACACGCAAGTGTTTGATGTTTTATTTTAACACATGTTCAGGTTTGCTGTAGCTACTTTTGGAGCTTGTGGACACGTAGGACGTTTTACTTTTGGACCTAGATTAAAATGTAACAAGACAAGTTATTATTGTTCGAATATTTTGTCTTATAATATATTGATTTATATTGATTTATGTTATCTTGTGTTTACGTTGCGCGTGCGTGAATGAATATATTTATTAAATATTGACACCCAATAGTGTCACGAGTAATGAAACAATATGTGGCGCCCCGATGTATAATCCGCCTTTGGTCGGGGTGTTACAACACCTGTGTTTACACAAGCATCAAGGAGACAGGGATAATCAACGAATGCTTGTACACCTGCTTTATCAGCCAGATTGAACCGAAGAATTATCAAATGGCTCTCAAGGACAGCTCGTGGGTCGAAGCTATGCAAGAAGAGTTGGCTCAATTCAAGAAAATGGAAGTTTGGACTTTGGTTGAAAAACCGAAGCATGTGCATGCGATAGGCACAAAATGGGTGTTTAAGTGCAAGAGAGATTAGAAAGGGATTATCATAAGAAACAAGGCGAGGCTAGTCGTTAAAGGTTTTAATCAACAAGAGGGGATTGATTATAATGAAGTGTTCGCTCCTGTCGCAAGGTTGGAAGCCATTAGATTGTTTTTGGCGTTCGCTGCTTATAAGAAGATGAAGGTATTTCAGTTGGATGTGAAGAGTGCGTTTCTGAATGGGAAAGTTGATGAGGTAGTGTATGTTGAGCAACCTCCGGGTTTTCCTGACCCAGACTTTCCTGATCACGTGTACAAGTTAAGCAAGGCATTGTATGGACTACATCAGGCACCTCGTGCCTGGTATTCAACTTTATCAGATTACTTGCTTGAAAATGGGTTTGAAAGAGGGAAGATAGATAGCACGTTGTTCTTCAAGAGAGAAGGAAGCGACTTCCTGCTGGTGCAAGTCTACGTGGATGACATTATCTTTGCTGCATCAAAGTCTCCATGTGTCAAGATTTTGAGGCCGTCATGAAAAAGAGGTTTGAAATGAGTGCTATGGGTGAACTAACTTTCTTTTTAGGATTGCAGGTTGATCAGAAGAAGGATGGGATGTTCATTCATCAGACCAAGTATGTCCATGATGTGCTCAAACGCTTCAAGATGGAGGACAGCACTCCATTCGACACTCCAATCTGCGTCAATCACAAATTGGGTGCTGAGTCAGACGGTGATGCAGATGTGGACCCAACTCAATATCGGGCTATTATAGGTTCTTTAATGTACTTAACTGCTTCTAGGCCTGATATAATGTTTGTTGTTTGTCTTTGTGCACGCTTTCAGGCAAACCCAAAAGAATCTCATCTGAAGGGTGTGAAGAGGATACTGAGGTATCTCAAGGGCAAACCGAAGCTGGGGTTGTGGTACCCGAGAGGAGGAGACTTGGAGCTAGTCGCTTACACAGATTCTGATTATGGAGGGTGCAATCAGAGTCGGAAGTCAACAACTGGAGGATGTCTGTTTCTTGGTGGCAGATTGGTGTCGTGGCAATGCAAGAAGCAGACTTCAGTCGCAATTTCAACCTGTGAAGCAGAATACATGGAAGCATCCAACTGCTGCTCCCAGGTTCTTTGGATTCAACAACAGTTGCGCGACTATGGTCTGAATTTCTTACTTACTCCTATTTGCATTGATAACACAGCTGCTATCTCAGTAACTAACAATCCCGTGAAGCACAGTAAAACTAAACATATTGACATACGTCATCATTGTATACGGGATTGTGCTGAGAAGAAACTGATTGTGCTTGAAAAGGTGGATACGCTTGATAATTTCGCTGATCTTTATACTAAAGCGTTTGACAAAACAAGATTTCAAAACCTTATTGAACTGAATGGGATGATCAATCCCGAGTAACCATGCTTTTCATGTTATATATAAAAAAAAAAAAACGTCACTATCGCTTAAAAATATGTCGGTTGCCTCAGTTTGAAGGACTTGTCTTCGGATATGTTTTGGTCCTCATTTTCTACTTGTAGAATTTGAGGATAGCCATTAACCAAAGGACTGAAAGTGACCGGGGCGGTTTATGATGAGTTTTCATTCTTTCGCTTAAAATTAGTCGATCATACTTAGTTAGAAGGACACATACTTGTATGTGGTCGGTCCAGCTGATCCATTGGATCTTCGGGATAGCCGTTTACCTGAAGACTTTGTTTTGGACGGGGCGATTAATGTTAAAAATTTTTTAAGGGAAATGAAATTATTTTTCAAGTCTACTACTTCGTAAGAAGTTCGTTTGCTATGTTTAACAGAAAATCGATCCAACCTTGGAAAATGATAGATATACTGATTCTGTGTGCTTAACTAGTGAAGTTCTTAGGCTTAAAAGGCTTTAGGACAGTTATTGTATGTCATGGTAGCTTTTTATGGTGCGTAAAAGTAGATGTGATACAAACTAAATCTACTTGATTTTACGTGGAAACTCCTTACGAGTTTTGCATGTCTTCATATATATCTTTCCGAATGATAGGCAGAAAAGGGATTACCCAGTCATACACGAGCCCGTAAGTGTTCTGATTCCCGTGAAGATAGCGTTTCAAGAAACTGCAGTGATCCAGATTCGGGACTTGCAGTTGTTTACTACTCTGAAGTCTATATGAATGTTTGAATAAAAAAAAAAAAAAAAAAAAAAAAAAAAAAAAAAAAAAACTTATGAGTTATTGAAACATTCTAGAGTTCAAAATATCAAGACTTCTTAATCATGGAGTAAGAAAGAGAACGGGAAGCAGATGAAGAGTACTTACAAACTTAATCAGACACTATGGGTCGAAGTCAATTCGGGGTGACTTGGGAAAGCCAAATACGCTTTGAGAATAGATAGGAGGCATCATAATCTCTGAGTTGTTGCCCACTTAATTTTTGAGCTTAATTGAACTTAACTCGTATCACAGAAACGATGAAAACCATCTTAAGTTATTTACCTGCCTACAACCTGTTTTCTTCTGTCATAATACAGCTAAACACGGATCTATGTGACAGTCACGTAATTAGTATGATTTCTGTTCGGATCTTTTCTAAAACGTAGTAGTCCCTATCGAGACTGAAATTTGATCCCTTATACTTTATTTTTTAAAAGTTTCTTGTACTTAGGTAGTTTTATAATTTTGTATCTGGTTACTTGGACTTGATCGTGTCATTTAATTCTTAAAGGGAAGTTTTAGAACTTAATTGCAAAATTTTCGAATTATAAGGTTTGATTTTGTAAATATAGGCGAAGTTGTTAAACAGGCGAACTTGTGAATAACTTCGCCTAGGAGAAGTTAACCGTAACTTCGCTTGTATAATCTCTGACCCTATATAAGGATTTTCAAAGGTCAAACGATTCATTATTCACAGATCTAAGCGAACTTATTCCGGCGAACTTAACCAGTTTTCAGCGAACTTGTTGTTTTTCCAATTCCTTGTTCTTTTTTCCAAATTCCGTTTCGATTTCAAGGTTCGTGGTGTCGGTACATCGTGTTGTCAATGCTTATCAAAGGTCGTTTCGACCTGTTTCGATACCTCGGACCAACGGATTTTTGAACCGGATTTTAAAGCTTGTTTTTACGTGTTCATGAACAACCTAATCGTCTATATATCCTTAATATCTTGTGTTTGGGAGTTCTTAATCGTCAAAATTGACCGAAACACCAAATTTTCGATGTTGAATCGACCTTACTGTCGCCGTTTCAAATTCAGGCGAACTTAAGGTTTAGGCGAAGTTATCCGTAACTTCGCCTGAGGCTCAACTTCGCCTGAGGCGATGTTGTGGTGAGGCGAAGTTATCATTAACTTCGCCTGGACCTTTTAATTTTTTAATTATTAGACGAACTTAAAGATGAAGCGAAGTTGTTCCCAACTTCGCCCCAACTTTAACTTCGCCTATACAGATTTTATCACAACTTCGCACATGGTAACAAGCGAACTTGTGGTACGCCTTAACGTTTATCTAACTTGGTTCGTTTGTTGCAGATATGGCTGCAGTAGCAGGTGCTGGAGGTGCTGGAGGTGACGATGGAGATAATCAGAGGCAATTCTTCCCAGGTCACAACATGTTCATCACCTTAGAACCGGAAGCGAGCGGTGTTGAGGATTACCGCGAGATAATCACATTCCTCATTCGCTCGAGGATATTCCACGCTATCACTACGACTCTGCCGATATCCTTACCCAATATCGAGGATTTCTGGCAGACTGTGGAATACGATTGCCGCGTTGAGCCCCCGGTTATGCGAGCAACCGTCAACAATCAAGAGGTTCAGTTCTCATCTGAACAAATACGGGTGGCTTTACGGTTCGGTGAGGAGACTAGGGATGACCCTACAGAGTTTGTGGCTCCGTTCCGTGATGGAGCGTTTCTCCGAATGGGCTATTCTGGTCCATTAGGTGATACTCAGAGGAGGAAGGGTTTCCTACTCGATCAGTGGCGCTTCCTCATGCACGTAATGATTGTCTGCATGTCAGGGAGGAAGGCGGGTACTGACGGGATGGGTGCGACCATGCAGTCCGCAATGACTGATCTGACTTATAACAAACGTTATAGCTTCAGTCAGATGGTCTTTTATGAGATCGATAGACAGAGGAGATGGCTCGTGAAAGGTTCATCATGTATCCAAGATTCATTCAGATGATCTTGAATCATGTTGCTCCCACGTTGCCTCAACGACGCCCAATACGATACGTGGAGAGTGTGAGCAAACGTATCTTCGCTCAATGCCGCACATCCAGTGCGAGGAGCAAGCCTGAACTGCGTCCAAGGCATACTCCACTCTTTGGGTACTTAATAAACCCGGGGTATGTGCCAACTCGTGGGGATGAGTTCAGAGACCCTCAACCACGACAGGTAGGAGCACGTGCCTGTTGTGTCGGCTGAGGAGGATGTAGACCTTGATGCTGCATTTGGCGGCCAAGGATTCTTCGACATGGACCGGTTTGATCCGCAAGAAGAGGTGCAGGTCTCTGCTGCACAGGTTCGGGAAGTGAATGTTACTAGAGCAGCTACGACGGTGGCTGACTCAGATCTTGATGATGTTATGGATGAGGCGAGAAGGATGTTGGTGACACGAGAAAGGACGTTAGGGAAGAGAAAGAGGACAGTTGATGATACTGAGTCAGAAGAAGAAGAAGAGGATATTCACAAGTTGATTAGACGTTCAAGACGGGAAAGGACAGGTGCAGGAATGGGAGCTGGAGAGACTTCAAGAGTTGTACGTTTCGCTCCATCCGCACTGTCAGGTATGTCGATTGTTCCTACAACTGTACAGGTTACAAGTTTAAGCGCTGCGGAAGTTCCCGTGGTGGCTACATCAGCTGTCGGCATCCCATCCATCACACTACAGATGACGACTCCGAAGATTGTGTCTTTACCACCTCCAACGCTTACTCCTTCAGAGGTGGTGGCACAATTTGTAGAGTCGACAGTCGTTGCAACTGCAGGGTTGTCGGTCACGATACCACCTGCGGTTACGTCCACAACTGCTTCTGATGTCCCGGTTACATTCGAGATCCCTGCTGAGTATACTCAAGACACATCTAACATGAGGTTTGATTTCGATGCAACCCTCTCAGACTCGGAGAGAATAGCTGCACTTGAGCGGGTCGTGGCTGAACAATCAAGGGTGAATCTTGTCCAGACCCAGGCTATTCAGCGCCTTGTAGCAGAGAATCAACTACAGTCGTCCCTCCTGATTGAACATGGGAGAATTATAGATGCTATGAAGGAGTTCTTGGCATCTCAGGGGGAGACAGGCTGTAAAGGCGACGAGTTAAGGACAAAGAAGAGGAATGACAGAGACGATGATCCCAATGCATCGAAAGGTGCAGGTGGTGAGTTGCTAAGAACTACTCAAGCTCTTGGGACTTCCACAGCTCAGGGGGAGTCTGCAAGTGCAGTTAGTGGTGATGAGGTGGTGATGGTTGATGATGAAGATGATGTGATTGATGCTTTGAAAGAATTAGATGATGATATGCTAGATGATGATGTGATGTTTGATGATGATGTGCTGCCTATTGAGGAGATTGAGAAGTTTGGAGCTCAGATTGTGATTGAAGAAGATGTTGAAGAAGGTGAAATAGTAGAAGAGAATGTGGAGCATGACATTCCAGGTGTGGAGAAAGCAGATATGGGTAATGAGACAGTAATCGATGAGACTGAATGGGAAGAGCAGCCTAGGTGGAAGGAAGGCTATGCTCAGTGGTTCGTCAAAACGAATAAACCAGCGGTCCCTACAATGTTTAAGAAGAGTTACAATATTAAAGGCTATGCTGAAGCGAAGAAAGGGATTATTTGCTTGATCTATGATGAGCAGTTGAAGCTCTTTGTGATTAAACGGTATGACGGCGTTCAGTATTTTAAAAGAATGTTAAGGTCGTTGAATACACTGCCGGAATGTGAAGTGAAAGACTTAGCCAGATTGGGGTTAATCAATCGAAATGACGATAATATGGCTAGAGTCATTGAGAAAATTGTATGGAGAGAGAGTATAAAAGAGAAGAAGTTTGAGCTGTTGAAACCGCAGAAGGGAAAACTTGTTGAAGACAAGGATAGAGGTTTGAGAGCTGATGGAAAACCTTGGATGGTCATGAAGTATAAACCGATCCGGTGTTTGAAAGAAGTACCGATGAAGCTTATGCCCAAGGATGTGCTTAAAGACCTAAAGTGGTGGTATGTGGATTGTGAGACGGCAGAGGCAGTGATGGAAGACGAGGATGAACAGGAGCTCCTAAGAGTTTACGATCCGATGCATTTGGTAAACTTATCGCAAGCTGATCTGAAGGTGCTTAATGAGAAGAAAATCTTTTATATTCCTGCTTGGAAGGACGAAGCGAGGAAGTATCAAAGAGTTGTGTCAGTTTGTGTTAGAGAAGGAGTGCATGCGTGAAGATACAAGATTGAAGATTACAAGACAAGTGCTTAAAGATCAAGATATGAAGCTACTGCCAAGGGGGAGTCTGTTGGTGCATAATGTCAGTAGTTCATAGTCTAGTGTCTGTAATCGAGTCTGTAATGTTTAATTATGTTTTGTATGTTTAAGCGAAGTTACTGACAAGTTCGCTTAACAGGCGAACTTGTTAGTCAAGCGAAGTTATGGACAACTTCGCCTGAACATGCCAGGCGAAGTTGTCGTGTATAAATAGTCCTAGGTTACGGCTTGGTTTGTAATCGTGGTTTAAGTTCGTGTCAGTTGTTCGAGTTCATTGTAACGTGAGGACGAGAGTCTGTAACAGTGATATTACATCACGTGTTTGAGTTATAATATATAACGTGTGTTCGTTTCGTGTGTTCGTGTGATTCGTGTTCTATACTTGTAACGATCTACGCAGGGATTCCGCACCTGAGTAGACCGAGATATCTCGTGCGATCCGTCCAGGGAACCTACATAAAGGTTTTATCCGACCTAGCTCATCACCATGGGGAGCCCCTGTCTTATTTGTCCGAAAGAAAGACGGGACTTTCCGCATGTGCATCGACTACCGGGAGTTGAACAAGGTGACGGTCAAGAACCGTTATCCTTTACCCCGAATTGATGATTTGTTTGACCAGCTTCAAGGATCGAGTTATTACTCGAAGATCGATCTGCGATCTGGTTACCACCAACTAAGAGTGCGCGAAGAAGATATCTCAAAGACGGCTTTCAGAACACGGTATGGTCACTACGAGTTTTCGGTTATGCCTTTTGGCCTAACCAACGCACCAGCTGTATTTATGGATCTCATGAATCGAGTATGCAAGGCGTACCTCGACAAGTTTGTGATTGTTTTCATTGATGATATTCTCGTCTACTCCAAGGACGAAGCTGACCATGAAGAACACTTAAGGGTAATTCTGGAATTATTGAAGAAGGAACAACTGTATGCTAAACTCTCGAAATGTGAGTTTTGGCTTCGCGAGGTTCACTTTTTAGGACATGTGATCAACGAGAATGGTATCCATGTCGATCCTGGTAAGGTAGAGGCCATCAAAAACTGGGAAGCACCTAAGACTCCGACTGAGGTGCGGCAATTCCTAGGACTGGCCGGCTACTACCGACGTTTCATCGAGGGATTTTCAAAGATTGCTCAACCCCTCACCGCTTTAACTCACAAAGGCACTAAGTACAATTGGGGTGACGCGCAAGAATCCGCTTTTCAACTGTTGAAAACCAAACTCTGTAGCGCCCCTATTCTAGCCCTCCCCGAGGGAACGGAAAATTTCGAGGTACACTGTGACGCATCAATACAAGGTCTCGGTTGTGTGCTGATGCAACTCGAGAAGGTTATAGCTTATGCCTCTCGACAACTACGGGTTCACGAGAAGAACTACACGACCCATGATTTGGAACTCGGAGCTGTGGTGTTTGCCCTTAAGATATGGAGGCATTACTTGTACGGTACCAAGTTTACCATTTACACCGACCACAAGAGTCTCCAGCATATCTACGATCAGAAGGAGCTGAACATGCGACAGCGTCGTTGGGTCGAGCTGCTTAAGGATTATGATTGTGCCATCAAGTACCACCCTGGCAAGGCCAATGTAGTGGCCGACGCCCTCAGTAGAAAAGAAACAGATAAACCCAGACGAGTACGAGCATTGCAACTCACGATTCATGCAAACTTACCTGACCAGATTCGCGAGGCGCAACTCGAAGCTTTGAAAGATGATAATCTTCCATCGGAACTCATGCGGGGCATGAACAAGCAACTTGAAACCAGATCGGACGGGGTCCGATATTTTGAGAACCGGATTTGGGTTCCACGGTTCGGAGAGTTGAGAACTCTGGTGATGGACGAAGCACACAAGTCCAGATATTCTATCCACCCTGGCTCAGATAAAATGTATCATGATTTAAAGGCACTTTACTGGTGGCCGAACATGAAAGCCGACATTGCCACCTACGTGAGCAAATGCTTGACTTGTGCCAGAGTCAAAATAGAATACCATAAACCATCTGGTCTACTGCAACAACCGGAACTCCCAATGTGGAAATGGGAACACATCTCAATGGATTTTATCACGGGTTTACCTAAGACACCGACGGGATGCGATACCATCTGGGTGATCGTTGACCGGTTGACTAAGTCTGCACACTTCTTAGCGATTAAGGAATCGGACAAAATGGAAAGATTGACTCGCGTTTACATGAAAGAAGTGGTGTCTAGGCACGGAGTGCCTGTCTCAATCATTTCCGATCGAGATTCCCGTTTCACTTCGCACTTTTGGAAGTCACTACAAAGCGCACTAGGCACCCGTCTTAATATGAGCACAGCATACCATCCTCAGACGGATGGGCAAAGTGAACGAACTATTCATACCCTGGAGGATATGTTGCGTGCATGCGTATTGGATTTCGGAAAAAGTTGGGAACCTCACTTACCTTTGGTAGAGTTTTCGTATAATAACAGCTACCACGCAAGTATTAAAGCAGCGCCGTTTGAAGCGTTGTACGGACGGAAGTGTCGATCACCACTCTGCTGGGCAGAGGTGGGTGACAGCCAAATCACTGGTCCAGAACTGGTACTCGAAACTTCGGAAAAGATTGTTCAAATCCGAAATCGCATGGCAGCAGCACGAGATCGCCAAAAGAGTTGCGCCGAAAACCTCTCGAATTTCAAGTGAACGATCGAGTGTTACTCAAAGTCTCACCTTGGAAAGGTGTGGTTCGCTTTGGAAAGCGAAACAAACTCAACCCACGATACGTTGGCCCTTATCGAATAACTGAGCGCATTGGTCCGGTGGCGTACCGACTGGACCTACCAACGGAACTCAGTGGCGTACACAATGTATTCCACGTATCCAATTTGAAGAAATGCATAACCGATGAGACTCAAGTAGTCCCTTTGGATGAACTGCAAGTTGATGAACAGTTATGTTTCATTGAGGAACCAGTCGAGGTTTTGGATTGGGAAACCAAAACGCTCAAGCACAGCAAAATTCCAATCGTTAAGGTTCGTTGGAACTCGAGACGTGGACCGGAGTTCACGTGGGAACGCGAGGATCAAATGATGAAAAAGTATCCTCACCTTTTTGAAGGGCTGACCAAACACAGAAAACCGCGAAACCCGATAAACCGTCAGAAATCACCGGAGGTATGAATTAAATTTCGGGACGAAATTTCTTTCTACTAGAGGATGATATGACAAACTGAAAATTTTTCTTACTTTTTCAGACACTCATCACGACTTGACTCAAATTTTCGGGACGAAAATTCTTTAACATGGGAATGATGTGACAATCGTCAATTTCAGGTTAACTCCGTTAACTCAACTCCGTCAATTCAAACTTAAGATCACTGAATCTATAACGCACACCTCATTACATTTAAACTAGGGTTTAAATGACGCTTAACACTTACTACATGTGTAGTCTTTCGGGAATTGCACCGAAACGCAAACGAGTTGACGCAAATGATTGGTGAATAAACGAAAAACGTCAAAACAGTAATTATGTGATAATTATGTGTTAGACTTATGTGTTGTGTGATAACATCGTTATAAACGTTAACTCAATGTACTAGAACTAGTTAGTTAAGCTAGAAAAGCAACAATTGAAAGTTGAGGGACTTGAGTGTAACATATTATTATTATTAATAATAATAAACCTAAACCCTAACTCATTCTTTCTCTCCTCCCTCTACCCCGATCGGAACCCCTCTCCCTTGGCTCCCTTGGCTGCCGCCATTCACACACACACATACAACCAAGTTTTCAAGCTTTTGATTGAAGATTAAGGTGCTAGGAAGGTATAAACGACTATCCCTTGCATCCCTTATACTTAATTTCGATGTTTAATGGGTTAATTGAAAACCCTAGGGGCCGATTTATGTGTGTAATGTGTTCATATGATTGTTGTTGATTTGATGATGATTTGATAACTTGAATGGATATTGTTACATGTTAATTGCTTGTGTCTTTGATTTGAGTTCAAACAAAAACCCTAATCATGTATGTAATGTGTAATTGATGTGCATGGATAGTGATTATGGAGTCTAGAGTGTTATATGAATGAATGATGGTCCATAGATAGTTAATATGTTGAGTTTGGATGCAAACAGTTTCTGGACAGATTGTGTTATTGATGTTTAATTGACTGTAACGGGGTGTAAATGTGAAAATTGGTTGAGATTATTGATACTACAGTAAACTAGGTTGAGTCTAGTTTCTAAAGAATATAAATTTGCAATTTTTGGACGTGTAAAAGTTAACTTTTATGATTTTACAAAAACGTTGTGCAAAGCTGAGTTGTTAGACCTGCTGTTAGGTTGTTTTGTAAATATTATATCTCATGAACTACGAGACCAATTGGGTTGGTTCCACTTCTGGAAGTTGACTTATTGAGTTAGGAACCTAACCCAAGTGGTCTTGCATTTATTGGATTTTTCAAATAACATTCTGTTGCGCATGAATTTGACTGTTATGAGTTTGCTGTAATGATTTTATAATTGTGAGAAACCTATGTGGAATAAAAATATAATAAAATATGTTCTGGAAACCTAAGACATATATGCTTTTGTGATGATTTTTGGTAAATTAATTGTGATGCTATGATCGGTGGGATAGACTAGTTTTTCAAGTAGAATTCTGTCGTTAAGAAACTAGTTGCTGAGCTTTGTGAAAGTTGCATGAAACAACGTGATTACTAATTGATTGTCATGATTTGACCAAATTGCCCTCATGGGGAATAATTGCTAGTTAATTGTTATGTGTTGACCAAATTGCCCTTACGGGGAGTAATTGCTAGTGATGTACATTATGAATACATGACACGTAAATAATTGCTTACACATGTAACGTATCACAAATACACTTGTTAAAGTCACACACGATTCACAAACGAAACACGAAACATGTTGTGTGCATAGGTATTATGTGCCGGGTCTAGAGACTCGATAATATTCCGACACTTAGAAAAATCTCTTTGTTGTTTTAGAACGCTAGAGAGAGTTTTTCTGTGACGCGCATCTTGGTGAATTATTTTGGGAATACTTCGCAATCAGTGAGTTTCACTTTCCCCTTTTTAAACTTTTAAACGCTTTTCACTTGGGGGAGATAACATACTCTGAAAACGCATTTAAGATTTTGTTAATATAGATTATATATCACTTGTAAAGACTAAGTGGCAAACGCAATAACTAAAGACCTTCATTCACATCGAACCGTTTAATATTGGATAATAGCGAGTCATTGTTGAGTAGTACTACTGGGTTTGACAAACCCCACCCAACGCTAAACTCGACTGGAGGTCGAGTGGGTGTAATCTTGGCTAAACACATACCATGGTCGGGATAGACCTGGTGGCAAGGCAAATGATAAAACAGTCAGCTTCGGTGTCGAACACTTAGTGATACTTGTTTTATAGGCTAGCTACCTATAGATATATAATTGACATAACACTATCTGGTAACGCAAAACGCTGTAACGCAATACGCTTAACGCAATACGCTGAACGCAAACGCTAAACGCTTTATTTTATATAAACTTGTGAACTCACCAACCTTGTGTTGACACTTTTAGTATGTTATTCTCAGGTAGCCGAGGCGGGCGCGCGGTTTAGGATCATGCATTGCTTGAAACACTTTTAATTATGCAAACTTATTTTAAACTGTTATCATTGGGTTTTAAGTCGTCCTGCGTGACGCAACATTGGTTTCTATGGTTTTTACGCTTCCGCATTTAATTACTCGTAAACGTTTTCATGGTTTTGAAACTTTGTTTTATGGTTTGATTATAACTAATGAATCTGATCCTGTTAGTTCACACCCTCTGACGGTAAAACTCCGTTAGTGGATTTTGAGGGTGTGACAATTCTGTAATTATACTTAATAACACCCAAAGGTCAAGAGAAGTATACAAATGCCTCCCGACGACAGCATACTGTTTAAACTCTTAATGAACAAATGTTTACTTACAGGAGAGACAGGATAAAACAATTACCCAATAGCGGGATTACATCCGAATAATTGTTGTACAAGTTGTGAACTGTTCATGATTATTATACTATGTGCCCGGACAGACAAGGATAGTATGACACTGTCGTGTATAGTTTCGATACTCCATGCAAGCACTTGGTAGTGTGCTATGCTGATATAGGAGACGATTTGGATCTAATAGTACAAACATTGACTCTTACCAGGTTAAAATTACTTGTCACGGGATGACAATTTTCGATGTATATATGCAACAATGGCCTTATTAGGTTAAATCTATGCACTATTCTGAGTATATGGATACATGATTTGGTATGTGTAATACGTGTCTACTATTTGAATTATTTGACTTTTACTAATGTGATTCCTTGTGCAATAAGTTATAGGGAAAATTACTATTATGTGAAGTTTAGTTGTTTATCATTATAGAATGGCCCCGAAGAAAACAAACACGCGATTTGAGGCAGTTGTGGCCGAAATGATTGTTCGGCGACTGCAGATAGTAACTCTGAAAATCGCAGCGTGATTCGCTGCCAGCATTAATACAACAATGAATATAAATCAAAGGCCATGCACTATTACGGCTGCGAATATTATTTCGCCGCCCAATACTAATACACCTACAAATGTTATTTTCTCGATAAATACGAACATTGTCACGAATAATACTCTCCCACGGGACACTGGTGATACTGCCAATAACAATAATTTCCCCCACTAAATGCCATTGGCAACAAAAATCTTTTACCAACATGAATACTAGTCGTAACAACTGTGATCCTTCACGACGTGAATACTCGTTTAAACGATTTAAGTTGTGCAAACATGTAAATTTTAGTGGTACTAAAGAATCAAAGGAATTAGTAAAATGGATCGACACGATAAACTCTGTTATCTGTACCAGTAGTTCTCAGCAAATTGTATCGGTGATCACGTTATTACTACACTAGTTAGCCACGCCCTTATGTGGTAGAAATAGATTGAACGAATTCGGGAACAAAAGGCAATTATCCACATGACTTGGGCAAAACTTAAAACCATTATATTAAAATATTTTCGCCCAATGAAGGAAATCCAAAAATAAGAACACGAACCCGAAAAATCTAAAATGAAGAGCCGAGCCAACTGGAAGGAATAAACCGTTCTAACGATCTGGTTCGATTAAGGGTGTGATTAGTAGCCCAAGAAATAGGAACTGTATTTCACTCAGTTAGCCACTTAACTTTTGAGAATGTCGTGACACAAGCCAGTGTGGTAGCCTCTGAATTGGGCAGAAATAATTTGTTGAGAATGTTCGGGGAAATCAGCTAGTACAAAACAAACCAAACATGAAACAGGGGTACAAGAGGTATAACCAATTAAACGTGTGCGCCGTACAACTTAAACCGATACTACGATCAGTTTTATTTCTGAATGAACAATATACCATGAACCTCCGCCAAAAGTGTGATTATGTGATCATTATCATATAAGGGAATAGCGAATAAAGATATGTAACAAAGGAAGATCAGAAACTAAGCCTGTAGCTGTGGGACCCTTGTAAACACTGTAAATCGACCGTTCTAACTCCACCGTCCACCGGTACCTCAATCATAACTAATTTCCCTTTCAACCTATGGCAAACCAGCAAGCTTACTATGAGTGTGACAATACGAAACACTCCAAAAAGAAATGTCCTCGGTTAAACGAAGAACAAGTATCGACGTCTAACTCAACTGGAGACCATGTGTAGTGATTGGATTAGATGATACCGATAGAAGACTTATTCTCCATCAACTTCGCATCCCTGGAAAATATACCGATTAGTAAACTAAAAGATCCCTATACTATAGAACTCGCTACCGGTAAACCTATAACTGTTAACCAAATACTCCGAAATTGTCCTATTATTCTAAGCAACCAACTGATTCTTAATAATATTCTTTTGGTAGAGATGAAGAGTTTTGATGTAATTTTCAGTATGGGCTGGTCAGCTAAATACAAGTCAGAAATCAGATGTAACGACTAAATAGTTAAAATTCCTCACCCAGATGATGAAGTGATTATGGTACCAGGAGAGGAGTTTGGTTCAATACTACCTCTCGTGTCTCATCTCAAAGTATTAAAGTGATTACGCTAAGAGTGTATGGCATTTCTGGAAAATGTAACCATAAAAACCCCAATGAAACATATAGGATATATCCCCGTAATACTCAAATACTCCAATATCCTTACTGATGAACTACCCAAAATACCACTATCCGACAAATTGAGCTCCGAACTGACCTAACCGTAGGGGCAACTCCTTTTACCAAGTCACCTTATCGCCTGGCATTCTCCGAAATTTAAGCATTAATTACGCAACTACAGGAATTATTAGATAAGGACATTATGGAACCTAACTATCATCATTGGGGAGCACCGGATCTGTTAGTAAAGAAGAAGGATGAAAACCTAGGATGTGCGTTGATTATTGGGGAACACACAGATTGTCATAAAAAATCAATACCTTCTCCCATAATTAGGTGACTGGTTCAATCAATTCCAAGGGGCGAATTACTTCTCGAAAATTAATCTTCGATCTGGCTATCTTCAAGTTAAAATTCAATAGAAAGATGTTTCTAAAATAGCGTTTCGAGCTCGGTATGATCACTATGAACCCTTAGTTATGCCTTCGGACCGTTTAATAAACCCGCAGTTTTCATGGATCACCAGAACAACCATACCGCAACAGATTCATTAGAACGTTATTAATGATCTCTTGATGTCACACCCCGACTTGCACAATGCGGAAGCGTAAAACGGGAATGTAACAGACACCTATGGTAACAACAACATTGTTTATAAAATTTGCATTATATTACATTTCATTGTTCTATCATTGTTTTACAGTCTAGGTGTTACAAACAGAACTAGTTTGTTAACTATACGATCTTACTACGAACACCCTTGCTTCTATTCACATAGCATCAACCACACACCTAGAGCAAGTAACAGATCACCAAATCATTCCGATTTAGGTACACCTGAAAAGCAGTTTAAAACGGGTCAACTACTAGAGTTGGTGAGTTTCACGAGTTTCAAGAAAACAGTTATGAGTATTCACAAGTTAACACTTGTAATCATGATATAAGTATGTATATATGTAAATGATGTAATTATACTAAGCTATAGTGAAGCCTTGACTATTTGTGCTGCATTCATCCATTTCCCACGCCAAATCAACCACTGTGGCCCCCTTTCCGCCCACAATATGCCCCAAGTAGCTATGTCTAACACTACATAGCGTGTTTGTGTATTAATGGTCATGTGGAAACGGGGTAAAGTCTCAGCAACACATGTCGGCTCCGTCTGGGTTTGTCAAACCAATAGTACTATTCACAAGCCACCGGCTCGAAGTTAATCACTGTGTTAGTAGGGACTTTCATGTGTTAGCACTTAGATAATTCACATCAATACATGTTTCAGGTATGTTTATGTAATCAAACATGCTTTTCACTCCAAAAGTTTGTAAAACAGTTCAGAAGTGGGGTCATGAAACTCACTGTTTAGTAGATAATCAGTAGCACGTCGGTTCGAGGTTTGTGTAACTTATAATCATGGTTTCCTACAATCAATACTATAATAATATTAATATTTTAATATTATTATAATCTCAATACTAAACTGTGCTGTATAACTAATCTGGGTATAGTTGGAACGCCCAGAAAGTGGCAATAGGCTTAGATTTTGATGATGTTCAATGTCTAGTACTTAAAACCGAACTTGGCTCAGATTCCCGTTTTCCCAGCTGGGCCAAGTTGTTCGTTTACGAGTTCAGAAAACAGTTATGGGGAAATAAGCTTGGGTAAATGTGTTGGTTAATGAAATGATTAAGTTATAAAGAAAGATCACATATTGGGGTCTCGGATTAGCTACGGGGCCCGTTTCTGTTTATTCAGTTTGATTTGAGAAGAAACGCGCACAATCTATCCAGATTGTCCAGGTTTCTCATAGAAATGTTCGTTTTTACTTAATTAATCCAAAAATATGATCTTTGATCACTCATGGTGTTCTGATATTCCCGCAGGTTCGTTAGTCGCGAACTTGCCGATTTTTATAATAACTGAATTTGTTTAATCTTCAAATTAGCATAATTAATTAACCGTTAACCATTAAATTATGAAAATTTAGCCACTTATCAATTAAAATATTTATATTTTTATGAAAATATTTTTGGAATTATTTACTAATTTATTAATTTGTAAAAATTCATTTTATCGGCTATATTTTGCCTGAAAATCGTTCGTTTATCCCAAACAATTTCCAAAAATTCCACAAAAATTCCTGAATACTCAAATTATGTCCCAAAACAACTTGTATCAATTCCAGAATAGGTAAAAAGCTTGTGCAATATTCTTTTTGGCCAAAACTCGGCTATAAAAATTCACACGACCGCATATGCACAAAACACTCTTAGACTTCTCCAAATGATCCCAAAATTCATATGTGATCAAAATACATTAAATTTGAGTTCCCAGAAAAGTTTCATAATTTTTGAAGCATTTTAACTATTTTTCCCCATTAAACTTCCCAATTCGGTAATAAATTCGCCAAATATTCTCGGATGGTCGAAAAATTACCAAATTTGAACAGGGACTCAATGACATGGTCCCTGATGTGCCTGAAAAATTTCAAGGCCTAATAATATGAACATCACAACCTTAACCTAAACAGCCCGTAAGCGAGTGTTTCGGCATTACCTTAGCGGTTTGGTTCGTTTCCGCCTTTCTAATCAACTTTTCAAGCTCTTGTGCTCCTATGTAGGCTAGATACAAGTTCTTTATCACAAAACAAGCAATTTTTCATCAACATAACAGCCCTTAACTTAGGTTCGGCTAATGCACAAAAACGAACTTTTAAACCGTAAAAATGCCGTTTCAACCCTTTAATCCGTGTTTATGGCCAAAAAAAACTATCAAACCAGGTTCCTTACCTTGTGTATAATCAAAACATGTTTATGGACCATTTTAGGGTTTTTACATGGTTAGGAATGATTTTTGGTAATTAAAACATGTTTATATGGTATTAATCAAGGTTAAACAAGTTTAAAAATTACTTATTTAAGTTGTTTAGCTTAGGGTTTGAAGGGTTTCCTGATGAAGAAAGGTTTTTCCAGATTTTGCTTGTGGATGAATGTGTAAAAATATCTTAAAACTAGTTTATATGCGAAAGAAATCAAAAGGGGGGGGTTCCAATGTTGCGGCCGGAAGGTTGCCTGGGCCCCCTTGGGCCCATTTTGGCCCAAATAACCGATTGAAAAGGCCCAAACACGAGACGCCCAGTCCAAAATTAGTTCGGGTTCGGTTTTTGGCGTGAAAAACTTATCAGGTGCGTTAAACAGTGCGAAAACGAGTGTTTTTCGGCTAGTTTTGTGTAAAATTATAAAAACATACTATATGTTTGTAAAAATCGAAAATATTTTCAGGGATCGCTTAAAACATTTCAAAGAAGTGTTTGGTAAGTCTTTTTCGGCTTAACGGATGATACAATGCTTGGTTTGTAACTATCTTTCGCGTTTAAATCTATAGCGGGTAGTTAAACGAGCATGCTTTCGTTTAAGTTGTTTGCTATCGAAGTGAGGCCATATTACTAATATTTTAGCTTATATTAGACGTATATCACTTATGGATGTCCCCCCGGGATATCTGGGTCATAACCCGACCCGTTCGGTTAATCGTTCGTTTGTTACACAAAAAGCGTTTATTTGCATAATCGATAAATACGTACTGAGGTGTACCTTGTTTTGGCTCAAATGTCACATTCTCCCCCCGTTAGAAAATTTCGTCCCCGAAATTTGATTATTCAACTTTGTCTTTATTTGGAAACAAGTGCGGGTATTTCTTTTTAAATTCGGATTTCTGCACCCACGTGAATTCGGGTCCCCGTTCTGAATTCCACTGAACTTTGACTAGAGAGATTTTGTTATGTTTTAATTGTTTTATTTTTCCCTCTAATATTTCAACGAAATTCAGTTTTTCGTCTATGTTTAAGTCTTTTAATGGCACGATTTCGTTTTCGTTAGTAAGGCACTTTTTCAGGTTTAATACGTGAAAGACATCGTAAATAGAACTTAACTCCAGAGGTAACTTTAGTCGGTAGGCTACCGGACCGATCTTAGAAATGACTTCATACGGCCCAATGTATCGCGGAGCTAGTTTACCGGTTTTTCTGAATCGAATGACGCATTTCCACGGGGATACCTTGAGGAATACTTTATCACCTATTTCAAAGGATAACGGCTTTCTGCGAACATCGGCATAGCTTTTATGTCGATCTCTGCGAACATCGGCATAGCATTCTGCGAACATCGGCATAGCTTTTCTTACGGATTTTATCGGTGGTTTCTTGAATCAAGTCAGATCGAGTAATTTGAGTGTCTCCGACTTCAGTCCAGCACAAAGGTGATCTACATTTCCGCCCATCCAGCGCTTCGTATGGTGCTGCTTGAATGCTACTGTGATCGCTATTATTATACGGAAGTTCAACCACTGGAAGATGTTGATCCCAGTTCCCACCGAAGTCTAGTACACAAGCGCGAAGCAAATCTTCTAAAGTTTGAATGGTTCGCTCGGATTGACCGTCGGTTTGGGGATGGTAGGCGGTGCTTAGGTCAATTCGGGTTCCCAATGCTTCTTGTACGGCTTGCCAGAAACGAGAGGTGAAATGGCTATCACGATCAGAGATGATTGAAACGGGTACGCCGTGTAGGGATACAATTTCATTTATGTAAATGTGAGCAAGTTTTTCGGTTGCGTAAGTGGTTCGGATTGGAAGAAAGTGTGCGGATTTGGTTAATCGATCAACTATCACCCATATTGCATCGTTTCCTCGGGAAGTTTTAGGGAGGTGTGTTACAAAATCCATGGTAATTTGTTCCCATTTCCAATGTGGTATTTCCGGTTGGTGCAACATTCCCGAAGGTTTTTGATATTCGGCTTTAACCCTCGCACAAGTTAAACATTTACTGACATACGTGGCTATATCCTTCTTCATACCGGGCCACCAATAATACTCCATCAAGTCCTTGTACATCTTATCTATTCCAGGGTGAATGGAGTATTTGGACTTATGGGCTTCGTCCACGATCAAGTCACGCAGATTACTGAAAGTAGGAATCCAAACTCGGTTTTTGTAATATAAAATTTCGTCGGTTCTTTCTTCAAAATTTTGTTCAATCCCATGTAAGTTTTCATCTTGCAAGTGATCTCCTTTCAGAGCTTCATTTTGTGCAATACGAATTTGTTCGGTGAGACTGGTTTGGACAGTCATTCCAAGTGCTCGGACCCGTAGTGGTTTGATCCTGTCTTTTCTGCTCAAAGCATCTGCTACTATATTAGCCTTACCCGGATGGTATCGAATCTCACAGTCATAATCGTTCAACAGCTCTACCCATCTCCTCTGCCTCATGTTTAGTTCTTTCTGGTCGAAAATGTGTTGTAGGCTCTTGTGGTCGGTGTATACAGTACATTTGGTGCCATATAAGTAGTGCCTCCAGATCTTAAGTACAAAGATAACCGCGCCGAGTTCCAAGTTATTGGTGGTGTAATTCTTCTCGTGCACCTTTAATTGTCGAGAAGAGTATGCTATGACTTTATTTCTTTGCATTAGTACGCATCCTAAGCCTTTCCGGGACGTGTCACAATAAACTACCAGATCATCAATTCCCTCTGGAAGACTCAGTATCGGGGCTTGGTATAGTTTCTGTTTCAGCAATTGAAAGGCCGCTTCTTGTTCTTCTCCCTAAATATAAGCACGATCTTTTTGAGTCAAAAGAGTTAAAGGTTAGGCTATGCTAGAAAAGTTAGCAATAAAGCGCTGATAATACCCAGCTAAACCCAAAAATTAGTGTAAGGCCCCGCTCCCGGTAACCCTACTTTGGTGTTGGATTTACTCATAAACACAATTCTAACATCAGAGTTAATTTAAACTTTCGCGGAATAATTTAAAACTTCAACATCACATTACAAACATTCATTTTTGTCATACAAATTGTCTTTTCATAACATAGCATAAAATAGTCTTGACACTTCTTCATAGATGCCAGTCTCTTTAGCTCACGCCATGTGTCCCGCCTCAAGCCAGCTGCCTCAACATTTGCCTGCGTGCATACTAAAAGTCAGCTACGCTGAGTGAGTTCTAGTTAATCAATTTAACATACAATACATTCTTATCCTTACTCATACGCGTCCGAATATACGTATTCATACCTTACTTTGCTATTACTTCTTTCACACATACTTTATATACATGCATACGTACTTACATACTTTATTTCATAAAACCCTATGGTATACCATAAGCTATTCTACATTAAACATCACAAATATTGTAAGGGTCTGGTCCCTATCATCACAGATATTATAAGGGTCTGGTCCCTAACATCACAGATATTATAAGGGTCTGGTACCTAACATCACAGATAATAAAAGGGTCTAGTACCTACTGCCTCGAATAACCATACCTTTATCATACGTGTGTATTTTACCTGTCTCGTGTATATAATAATATATGTATATACATGCTCATTCATACTATCATTATATAGTAATAACATCCAATACATAGTCGTACACGTATCATCATTTATCAATTAAGTAAATGTATTAACTATCACATAGGAGTATGCACACAGCCCCGAAAACATTTCAAAGAGAAATGGGGCTAGAACTCACCTGGAGTCGGTTTCTCTCGCCGTTAATGGTAATGCCCTTCCTTAGTTGAGCACGGCTAACTGTACAATACATTACGCGTGTCAATTATCCATTACTACTACTTCCTACATCTAATTTAATGAAATTCACATCTAACAGGGGTCCGGGGGCAGCGCCGCTGGTAGCGAGGTCTAGGGGCGGCAGCCCCTATCAGGGTCCAAGGGGCAGCGCCCCTGGCTGGGGTTGAAAAATTTTATTTTCATTAACAGTCCTTTAACAAAAACGCATCAGAAAACTAATTTCATGAAATTTCGCATGGGAATTTCGCTTTGCATGGTTTTTCGCTTCGCATGGTCATGCAATGCGAAATAACCTTTTTCGCTTCGCATGGCTGTGCGATGCGAAACAACCTTTTTCGCTTCGCATGGAACTTTCTCGCTTCGCATGGTCATGCGATGCGAAATAACCTTTTTTTCGCTTCGCATGGCTGTGCGATGCGAAATGACCTTTTTCGCTTCGCATGGTCATGCGATGCGAAATAACCTTTTTCGCTTCGCATGGCTGTGCGAAATTTTTCCTTTTCTTCGCTTTTACCATTTTAAAGCCATCTCCCGACACATTCTGACCCCATGCACCTGATCCTGAACCCATATCTCTCATAGTCCGACGCCACCTTTTCACCTTAAAGTGCACCCAAGAGGTTATAACTTACCAAGTTTATATTTTTCTTACATTTCACAACCCAATCTATCATCATATCTGTTTGCATGCCGATTCTAACCATAAAACTTAACCATTTAAACCGAAACCTACCTTTTGCTTCGGGTTCGAGTTCAGATCAGGACAACATGCAGGATCTTCCAAACGTTTCTTGTTGCTCGATGACGTTGAACACGAGATTCACCTTTCTTTTGCTCGGATTTGGATCCGGGTGTTTGAGAGAAGAAGTGTGTGTGTTTTTAGTGTGTAGGGAGGGAGACAAAAATGTGAAATGGTGAGTGGGTTGGGTTTATATAGTGGGTTATGGGTCCCACCACCCACTCTCCATTCCCATTTCAAATCCTTATCCAAACATTTAACACACGACTAACTTAACGACACACAGTTAATAACAAAACTTTCCGTCATTTATTATTTAACAAAAAGTTGGAAGTTACAATTGGCGGATTTCTTTCGGTGACTTTGGGGCTTGCCAATTTTTGATGGCTTCAATCTTACTCGGGTCTACATGGATTCCATGTCGATTAACAACGTGCCCTAAAAATTGAACCTCTTGTAGCCAAAATTCACATTTTGATAATTTGGCATATAACTTTTCCTGCCTCAACAACTCCAAAATTGTTCGTAAATGCTGATCGTGGTCCTCTTTGGTTTTCGAATATATCAAAATGTCATCAATAAACACGATAACAAATTTGTCAAGGTACGGTTTACAAATTCATAAGATCCATGAAAACTGCGGGAGCATTAGTCAGCCCGAACGGCATAACTAAGAATTCGTAATGGCTATAACGAATTCGGAACGCTGTTTTAGACACATCTTCCTCTTGAATCTTAACTTGATGGTAACCTGATCGAAGGTCAATTTTTGAGAAATAGTTTGCCCCTTGAAGTTGATCAAATAAGTCGTCTATTCGTGGAAGAGGGTATCGGTTTTTGATGGTAACTTTGTTTAATTCCCGGTAATCGATGCACATTCTAAAACTTCCATCTTTCTTCTTTACGAACAATACCGGCGCTCCCCAAGGTGAATAACTAGGACGTATGAAACCTTTATCTAACAACTCCTGTAACTGGTTGGATAATTCTTGCATTTCAGAGGGTGTCAGTCGGTAAGGTGCCTTAGCAATATGGGCTAATCCTGGGATTAAGTCTATAAAGAATTCAACCTGTCGGTTCGGTGGTAATCCAGGTAAATCGTCAGGAAAGACATCGGGGTATTCACGTACAACGGGGATATCTTCTATGCGTTTCTTGTAACACCCGTTAATTTCCGGTTTAAAGATTTTAAGCATGTAAGTATGTATCTTTCTCGGGAGTTATCTGGCATCTTTCGTTGACCCGACCATCTTCCCAGTACGTTAAGTTATATAATATTTTCTTTCAAGTTGCCAAATCTTTCAAATTTGAGGGGCTTGGATGAAACATTTTTATATTATAACAATAAACAAACAAAAAAAAACCTAACCCTAGCCACTCTTGTCCGATCGGCAGCTTCAAGGCCCCCCCCCCCTGCTATCTCCGGCCAAGATTAAGCCATAAAACTTCAATTCATGGTTAATATAACATCCATGCAAGTCGTTTTCACCATTAAACCCGTTATCAAACACATTAGGGTTGAGTTTTGATGATAACAGTTTGCCGACAGATTCGTATACGTTTATTGTAGGGTCTGTAATGCGATGATATTCCATTGATTTTGATCGATTCTTTCCATGATGTTCTACTCTGAGTCTAGTTTCCATAAAGGTATAATATGTAATTTTTGGACGAGATTTGAATGGTGTAAGATCGAGTGTCAAAGCTGATGCGGGATGACGGATTCTGGTCTGTCTTCCCGACATCATAACTCTCTTTCAACAAGTCCAAATCAGTTGGTTCCACTTCTGGAACTTAATATTTTGAGTTAAGAATCAAACCCAATTGGAATCGTTTAATTTGGTTTGGTAATTAATTTTATAAAAATAAAATAATTTTGTTGCGCACTGAAATAGCTGCACGTACCTTGCTGTATTGGAGGAATTTTTATAATTTTTGTGTCCACTAGAAAAATATAATAAAAATATTTTTATAAACCTAAAAAATTTATTAAAGTCTGGTAAAAATTTAATAATTTATTTCAAAGGGTATCCTATGTAATTAAATGCATCTTCGCATGCTAAAAACTGCACGTTTTACTTGTTATTGATTGATAAGTTCGTTTTAGGCTTAACCAGTGGATGTTCAATTGTGTTCTTGTCGGGGCTGTTTGAAGAAAGTTTTTGCACCACAATCTTCCTAGGTATGTCCGGTATATCATACTTAAGTATCGTGTTCATTGGTGATCGTTAGATTGGTCAACTAGTTATCATTTGAAAGATTGTGTTCGGTTGACTAGAATTGTAGTTGGATGCGTTTAACGCGAGGGTTGAAGTGATTAACGACCAATTCAGCTAGGGGACACTTGGTTCGGTGTACGGGCTGTTGAAAAATCATTTTTATAAGTTATGGGGCTGAATTGGTTGTCGGTTACTCCAACGGGTCGGTACAACGTGCAATTTCATTTATTGAGTAGTTGGTGCGTTGTACTTGCGAATTACCGACCCATTTGACTCGTGTAGCGTCGTGTGGACTTGTTGGCTGTGATTTTATCATGTTGGGTCCACACGGGGCTGAGTTGGATGTAAATGGCCTAATCGAATCTTAAATGCGCGTATTAGCATCACCTAGTGCTTCTGAGGGTAATTTGGGAATTCTTTATTCCCAGGAGTGTCTAAGGGTCGTTTTGGTGAATGTGAGGCCTCGGGGGCTGTTGTGATTTATTTTAATGTGGTCAAGGCTTTAGGTGACCCGAACCCCGTTAGAACGTTTCGTAGGGTAAACGAGTCATCTTGATGTCATTAGTATTGATTGAATGTAAACCGATAGGTGTTTGAGTCTTGGGATTACTTAGGGATCATCTGGCTTGTGGTAAATACGCGTCTTGTGTCAGGTGAGTTCATGATGCCCCTTTTTAACTGTTTTTAAGTTTTGGGCTAGCATGCACACCTAAGTGATTTTACTTGATGAAACGTTTAAACTATTTTATATAGGCTTGCTAGTATATGGTAGGCCTTGGCATATTATAGTATGTGTATATATATATATATATATATATATATATATATATATTATTGTATGACCTATCTTTGGCGATGTTGTAGTCATATCGACTACGGATGTTGCGTATGCCTACTTTGTGTTTGCATACGTTGATGAGATGTTACGTGTTTGGGTTGTACGTTTGCTCGACCATGATGTTATTACTTGGATATATATATATATATACACTTATATATATATATAGGGATGCACTTATAAAGATGTTTATATGTAGGTTTGTATATGTATATATACATAAGGATGATTATTTTTCAAAGATGATGGCCTAACTGATGTATCTCTTTTATAGTTTAAAACCTTTGGGAATGACTATTATGATTGATGTTATTTATTAAAACTTGAACTCACTCAGCTCAACCTGACTTTGTGTGCATGTTAGTGTGAGTTTCATGTTAGAATGTGGACGCATTACCGCTTGGACGTGCACGAAGCTACTTGGACGGTGGAGGGCATGCTTAGTCGGATGTTTCAATAATAATAAACGTTTTCTTTTTAACATCTATTTAAATACATTTAAATTGGTTTTGGGCATAACTCCCGGGTTTTGGGAACTTATTTTATTATTTATGTTTTCCGTTGAATTATACTCTGAGATGCTTATTTTAATGAAATGAACTGTTTTCAAGTTTAAGTATTTTTACAAGTGTTTTGTATGATTACCAACTGTAGGATTCCTGGGATTCGGGGTCTTACAGGGTTCTTTATGGTCACATTTACCAAAAATGTCATACAACCTTGGCGTAAACATTTCAACACTTTGAGATGAGACACGAGAGGTAATATCGAACCAGACTTCTCTCCTTGTACCACAATCATCTCACCATTCGAAAAGGGGATTTTAACTGTCTTGTCGTTACACACAATCTCTGCCTTATACTTGGTTAACCAGTCCATGCTGACAATAACATCAAAACTTCCTAACTTTACAGGGAGTAGGTCAATAAGGAATGAGTGGTCATTTAGAATAATGGAACAGTTTTGGACTAATTGATTGACAGTTATAGAGTTACGTTAGCGAGTTCTATAGTATAGGGATTTGTTAGTTCACTAACTAGCATATTTCCCAGGGATACAAAGCTAGAGGAAACGAAACTTCTATCGGCACCAATATCAAATAATACAGAAGCATATTGATCAGAAACTACGAATGTACCTGTTACAACGTTCGGGTCTTGTCGTGCTTCTCCTGACCCGATAACAAACGCGCGTCCTCTAGGCGCCCCAGAAGTCAATGCTTGGTTCCGACCGGTGACTGCTCCTTGATTCAGCTTGGGGCAGTCCTTTCTAAAATGCTCCGTGCTACCACATTCATAGCAAGAACGGCGGGTTACTGGTGCTGTGATTTATTGGATAGGTTTTTGACGAATCGGTTGCGGTCTAGGTGGTTGCGGACGGCGAGGTTGAGTTGCTTGGGTTGGTCGGTTGACAATTCCCATACTGACTCTTCAACTAGGGCCATTATGCCCCGTTCTCCCACACTTTTGACAAACTAACGGTCTGCACTCACCCACGTGATGAAAACTACATTTATCACATTTTGGCCATGGTCCCTTTTACCTGTCTTGTTTCACCTCAGAACTGATCATGACATAATTTTGTATTGTCGGGCGTGCACATTTATTTGCTGGCCTTCCTTGTGACTCTGATCCATAATTGGTTCGCTTCATACCCGATGTTTCCCTGGCCATTCTCAACATTCCACTTCTTACCAAGTCAAAAGTTACAATGCCGGCTTGAGTCACGGCATTCTCAAAAGATGTATGACCAACAGAGTTCACCAAACTCCTCACTTCTGGGGCTAAACCCCAAATATAACGTTTAATTCGTTTGTCTTCAAGAGTTACTAACCATGGTACTAGGCGAGCCAGCTCATTGAAGCGGTTGGTATACCCCAGATGATCCGCTCTTTTCATCTCTAGACCCCAGAGTTCATGTTCTAACCTCTGTATTTCGTTCTTTGGGCAAAAATGTTCTAGCATCAATGTTTTAAGTTCAGCCCATGTCATGCGATTAATTGTATCTTGACCTTTTATTTGCACCGTGGTGTTCCACCACATCAATGCATGATCCGTAAACGTAGAGGCGACATACTTGACAATGCTTTCGGGTGGACAATTGCTGATATTGAGGACAGATTCAGTCTTCTCGATCCATTTGATTAACCCGTTTGGCCCTTCAGTGCCCTTGAAATCAATCGGTTTACAGGCCATAAAGTTTTTAATCGAATATTCTCTTCGAGGGGGATTAGGGTTGTTATTGTTATTGTTTGGGTTTGGTGGAGGATTATTGTTGTTGACGTTATTGGTATCAGGTGGGGGATTATTTGCATTGGGATGGGCATTTGTATTAGGTGGGGAATTATTATTTGTGACTGTTTCATTCTTGGTTGGGGGAGCATTATTGATTTGTTGCTGGTTTGTTTGTATATTGGCATTAACACCGGCAGTTAGTTGTGTTACAATAAGTGGTATTGCTGCCAGCATTTGCCGAGCAATCATCTCGGCTATTTCTACTTCAGTCATGGGGGTTGCTTTCTTTGGGGCCATTCTATAATGATAAACAAATATAAACCAATTAATAATAATTCCAGTCTACGGCACTGTGTAATAATAATCACAATAAATGTTGTACAGGTAAACCAGATAACATACTGACATTTCACAAATTGTTCTGTACATTGATAACAAAAGGTACATAGACTTAGCCTGATAATAGCCAGTGCTTGCAAGTATATATCAAAACCTGTCACTAAGTGACTGTTAGACTTAACCCTGTAAGGGTTAGTACTTGTAATAATGTACAAAATTGTGCCCCATGTTAACATAACATACTACTATATACATACATGGAGTATCAAAAGATCACGTACACATATTTGTAACATCCTGCATCTATCCATACAAACTGTCACCCTATCCAAACACCAACGGTGGTAGGCATCTGACTGCTGCAAGCTCAGTACTATCTGCTGTAGCGTCAATAAGCACTGGGTCACGTCCCTCCTTTCCTGGTTAATGTTAGCTATGGCTATCGAGTGGTCTATCACACGGTCGGTCAAGACAGCCATCCAAGAGTTGTTTCCTGCGTTTGGGAGGTCAGGGCGAGGGGCATGTATACTCAACAAACGGGAAGATGAAGTATCTGCCCTAAGACGTGAAGGTCCTCCCCGGTAGTGGGTAGATCTGAATGGAATCGAGGTAGGGTCAATCGGGGTTACCCGAATACGAGCAGTCTGTTGGACTCGTGCAATAGCTGAAGTCGTCGACGACAGGTGAATAGGTGGAGTGGGTGATCTGGCTATTCTAGCAGGTGAATGGTACTAACTGTTAACTTCGTTTTGATCCCTGCGTAGTGACCTGGGTGGATAACTATCGCATCTGTAGCCGGACAGATCAGGCACATTTCTGGGTAGCTCTCTACAAATCACTTCTTCTTCCACCTCTTCCTCATCCTCCTCCGGTTCCTCTTCTGGGTCCTCCTCCTCTGGATCCTCCTCTGTTTCCACCTCTAGATCCTCCTCTGGTTCCTCCTCTGGATCCTCCTCCTCAGCAGAGATTACCGGTTCTTCTTCCGGTACGTAGTCGTTATTCCTT
Organism: Bidens hawaiensis; assembly: GCF_021521415.1. Taxonomy (NCBI): domain Eukaryota; kingdom Viridiplantae; phylum Streptophyta; class Magnoliopsida; order Asterales; family Asteraceae; genus Bidens; species Bidens hawaiensis. Next base: position 1,577,305 of record NW_027491246.1, read on the forward strand.
GACATGACTCTGCACAAAGGTTAGTTATAAGAATAATATCTATTGCTAGCGCTAACTATTGTCGGAGAGATTAATTAATTAAGCCAAATTTAATATTAATTATATTAGAATATAATATTAGTTTATAAAATTTTAATTTTAATTATTATTAAAATTAATAATGAATATAAATGAATATAATATTCATAATAAGATTTACCGTCATCAACAATATCGTACGTATATATATTTATACACCTTGATTCAGATAAGCACGTATGGGTGTTACATATATATATATACTTACACGTTACCTTTTATACACATATGTTGCCACTTTTACCTAACCACACGTTCCGCGACTTCACCCCGAATTCCCTCGTACAAGCAAGTCTGTTATTATGTTCCGGACCACAATAACTCACTTGCCCAACAAGTTCATCCCGACATTCATCAGTATATAATATTAAATTATTATTTAAATATTTTCCCAGAGTTAATCGAGCCTACAGTTATATTTTAGGTACCCCAAAGGATATCCTAATCCTTTATAACCAATGGCTCTGATACCAACTTCTGTCACACCCCGACTAGCACAATGCGGAAGTGTAAAACGGGAATGTAACAGACACCTCTGGTATCAACAACATTATTTATAAAATTAGCATTATATTACATTTCATTGTTCTATCATTGTTTTACAGTCTAGGTGTTACAAACAGAACTAGTTTGTTAACTGTACGATCTTACTACGAACACCCTTGCTTCTATTCACATAGCATCAACCACACACCTTGAGCAAGTAACAGATCACCAAATCATTCTGATTTAGGTACACCTGAAAAGCAGTTTAAAACGGGTCAACTACTAGAGTTGGTGAGTTTCACGAGTTTCAAGAAAATAGTTATGAGTATTCACAAGTTAACACTTGTAATCATGTTATAAGTATGTATGTATGTAAATGATGTAATTATGCTAAGCTACAGTGAAGCCTTGACTATTTATGCTGCGTGCATCCATTTCTCACGCCCAATCAACCACTGTGGCCCCCTTTCCGCCCACAATATGCCCCCAAGTAGCTATGTCTAACACTACATAGCGTGTTTGTGTATTAATGGTCATGTGCAAACGGGGTAAAGTCTCAGCAACACATGCCGGCTCCGTTTGGGTTTGTCAAACCAATAGTACTATTCACAAGCCACCGGCTCGAAGTTAATCACTGTGTTAGTGGAGACTTTTGTGTGTTAGCACTTAGATAATTCACATCAATACATGTTTCAGGTATGTATGTAATCAACATGCTTTTCACTCCAAAAGTTCGTAAAACAGTTCAGAAGTAGGGTCATGAAACTCACTGTTTAGTAGATAATCAGTAGCACGTCAGTTCGAGGTTTGTGTAACTTGTAATCACGGTTTCCTATAATCAATATTATAATAATATTAATATTTTAATATTATTATAATCTCAATACTAAACTAGGCTGTATAACTAATCTGGGTACAGTTGGAACGCCCAGAAAGTGGCAATAGGCTTAGATTGTGATGTTGTTCAATGTCTAGTTCTTAAAACCGAACTTGGCTCAGATTCCCGTTTTCCCAGCTGGGCCAAGTTGTTCGTTTACGCGTTCAGAAAACAGTTATGGGGAAATAAGCTTGTGTAAATGTGTTGGTTAATGAAATGATTAAGTTATAAAGAAAGATCATATATTGGGGTCCCGGATTAGCTACGGGGCCCGTTTCCGTTTATTCAGTTTGATTTGAGAAGAAACACGCACAATCTATCCAGATTGTCCAGGTTTCTCATAGAAAGGTTCGTTTTTACTTAATTAATCCAAAAATATGATCTTTGATGACTCATGGTGTTCTGATATTCCCGCAGGTTCGTTAGTCGCGAACTTGGCGGTTTTTATAATAACTGAATTTGTTTAATATTCAAATTAGCATAACTAATTAACCGTTAACCATTAATTTATTAAAATTTAGCCACATATCAATTAATATATGTATATTTTTATAAAAATATTTCTGAATTATTTACTAATTTATTAATTTATAAAAATTCATTTTATCAGCTATATTTCGCCTGAAAAGTGGCAACATATTACTAATATTTTAGCTTAAGTTATTTGCTATCGAACTGAGGCCATATTACTAATATTTTAGCTTATATTAGACGTATATCTCTTATGGATGGCCCCCCGGGATATCTGGGTCATAACCCGACCCGTTCGGTTAATCGTTCGTTTGTTACGCAAAAAGCGTTTATTTGCTTAATCGATAAATACGTACTGAGGTGTACCTTGTTTTCGCTCAAATGTCACACTTGATGTATTAGAAAACTGAAAAGGAACCTGAACAACAAGTGTGATCAATCTTGGAGGCGTTAAGGCAGGAGGAATTGTCCAAGTATGAATTCTAGCTACAAGGAATATGATTTTTCGAACACGTTATTAGTTGACACGGAATTTACATACACTTGAGCAAAACGGATAAACATCAGAGTCAACAAAAGAAATTTGCCAACTTTTGGAACTAGCTGAGTATTATCAGTGCTTCGTTGTACACTTTCCAGTTTAGCCCACCATTAACCCTTTCAACCCAAAAAAAAAAAAAAAGACCGAATTTATAACTGGGAAGAAGAACCAGAAAAGGTTTTTCAATTGCTGAAACAGAAACTAAGTTCAAACCAGATGCTCAGTCTCCCAGAAAGGACTGATGATCTTGTAATCCATTGTGATAAATCCCGAGAAGAAGTAGAGTGTGTACTAATGCGGAGAAACAAGGTTATAGCATATGCTTCCCGACAATCAAAAACGCATGAGAAAATTATACTATCCTTAACCCGGAGTATGGGGCGATTATTTGCATCTAACGCATGGGCATTCTACTATTATACCATCAAACACACAAATTACAGGAATCGCATAAGCTTATGACCTGCAATTGATCTGACAAAGCTGAATATGGGATAAGGAAAACGAGTAGAATTGTGGAACAAGTGTAATTGTGAAAACCGATGCCTAAAGATGAAGGGATAAAATTTAAACATTGGAAAGTACGGGTATTGGAAACGATAGTTTAGACAAACCTTATTGGGCAAATTCATCTCGCCCAAAAGAAAACTCTAAGAACCTAACAGTTAGAAAACAAAATCCTACACGAGGTTGAGCAAACCTTTGAAAGAAAAACTGATAAACATTTGTACCTCAGACAAACCGAGTCTAGAATAATCTAAAACAGAGTATCAAGAACCCTCAGTAATGTTACAACAACCGTAAACACCCAGTGGAAGTGGGAATAGATTACTATGAACCTCGTAACACCTTTTCATAAATCATTCCTAGAATGCAGTATAGTCCGGTACTAGTCAACCCACCAACTTAATTTGCATACTCTCTCCCGATCCATAACAACTACATGACTGAAAGGCACGCCTATAATTATGTCAACAAAATCATACCTCGACATGGTATGTCTATTTAGATTGCTTCGGACTGAGATAGTCATTTCGCTTCTTATGTTCTGACAAACTTAAGAAACCGAATCGTTTTAACCTCGACCTGTTTTTCCCAAACAAGCGATCGACTTGGACAAACTATACAGACACTGAAAGAATTACCAAATCTTAGAGAAATTTAGGACCAACATTTTCACTGGTCTAATCCTCGAATACTAACAGTTATCATAATATTATACAAGCAGCACTGTAACCGGTACAATACGAACAAGAACATGAATTGATACTTTAATAGTCTAAAATTTGACAACACTCACAATGTGAAATCCAATTTGATTCCGGAAATCATAGATAAAACTATATCGATGTACACTATGAATTGTTGACCTTTGAAAAGCGTTTTTCGAGTTGAGGAAACTGAGAGGTTGACACCAACATATACGGAACCATACGAAGTTATCCTGAAATTTAAACTCATAGCAAATCCGTATAAATATCAGGTGTGGAGGTCAAACAGTTACGACTCAACAAATATTCAATGATCAAAGTTCGATAAAATGCCTTATAATAGGGAATTATATACATTTGAAAACGGAATTAAATATTCTTGTTTGTTCCTAAGAAGCTTTTAACTGGCATATTGAATTTCGGGGACAAAATTTCTTAACAGGGGGAGAATGTGACATTTGAGGCAAAACCTGGTACACCTCAGTACGTATTTACCGATTAAGCAATTAAACGCTTATTACGTAATGAACGAACGATTAACCGAATGGGTCTGGTTATGACCCAGATATCTCGGGAGGCCATCTATAAGTGATCTAAGATTAATATAAGCTAATATATTAGTTTTATGGCCTTAGTTCGATAGCAAACAAGTTGAACGAAAACTTGTTCGTTTAACTACCCGCTATAGATTTAAACGCGAAAGATAGTTACAAACCAAGCATTGTATCATCCGTTAGGCCGAAAAAGATTTACCAAACATTTAATTGAAATGTTTTAAGCGATCCGTGAAAATATTTTCAAATTTTACAAACATATAGTATTTTTTTTATAAATTTATACAAAAATAGCCAAAAAAACAGTCGTTTTCGTGCTGTTTGTTGTACCCGATATGTTTTTCACGCCAATAACTGAACCCGAACTAAATTTGGATTGGGCCTTTCATGTTTGGGCTTGTAAAATTATTAGTTTGGGCTAAAATGGGCCATGGGAGGCCCATTTAGGCTCCCGTACGTAAAAGGGTTTTACCCCCCCCCCCCCCAATTAAGGTTTCTTTTTTTTATTAATATACATTAGATATTTTGCATAATTTTTATCACATTTCTGGAAAATTCTAACGGTTCTTCAGCTGAAATTCAAATAAAACCAAGGTGATTTTATCATTTCCATCATTTTTAACTTGTTTTGATTATGTTTAATATCATATAAACATGATTTAATTGTCAAAAAGCATTTCTAACCATTTAAAAATCCTAAAAATGGTCCATAAACATTTTTTTCTCATACACATGGTTAGGAACGTGGTTTTATAGTTTTTTTTTGCCATAAACACGGATTATATGGTTTAAACGGCGTTTTTACGGTTCAAAATTTTGGTTTTATACCCTAACCGAAACCCTATATTAAGGGGCTGTTATGTTGATGAAAATTGCTTGGTTTGTGACATAGGATATGTAATAGCTTGCATAGAAGCACAAGAACCCGAAAACTTGATTAGAAGGGCGAAAACGAACCAAAACCGCTAAGGTAATGCCGAATCACTCATTTACGGGCTGTTTAGGTTTCGATTGTGATGTGCATATTTTTAGGTCATGAAAATTTTGCAGCAACATCAGGTACCATATCATTGAGTCCCTGTTCAAATTTGGTAATTTTTTGACCATCTAAAAATATTTGGCGAATTTATTACCGAATTGGGACGTTTATTTGGGAAAAATAGTTAAAATGCTTGAAAAATTATGAAAATTTTTGAGCAACTCAGATTTCGTATATTATGATCACATATGAAATTTGGGAGCATTTGGAAAAGTCTAAGTATGTTTTGTGTATTTGCGTTCATATGAGTTTTTATAGTCGAATTTGGCCCGAAAATAATATTGAACAAGATTGTTACATTCTGGAATTTTTATAAATTAATAACCTAGTAAATAATTCCAGAAATATTTTTATAAAAATCTATATATTTTATTTGATAAGTGACTAAATTTTCATAATTTAATGATTAACGGTTAATTAATTATGCTAATTTGAAAATTAAATAAATTCAATTCTGATAAAAACCGGCAAGTTCGTGATTAACGAACTGCTAGAATATCAGAACACCAAGAGTGAACAAAAATCATATTTTTGGATTAATTAAGTAAAAACGAACTTTTTATGAGAAACATGGACAATCTGGATAGATTGTGCACGTTTCTTTTCAAATCAAACTGAATAAATAGAAACGGCCCCGTAGTGAATCCAGAACCCTAATGTGTGATCTTTCTTTATAAATTAATAATTTTATCGACCAACACATTTACCCAAGCTTACTTCCCCATAACTGTTTTCTAAACGCTTAAACGAACAACTTGGCCCAGCTGGAAAAACGGGGAAACTAAGCCAAGTTCGGTTTTAAGTATTAGACATTAAACAACATCACAACCTAAGCCTATTGACACTTTCTGGACGTTCCAGCTATACCCAGATTAGTTATACAGAGTGTTGAGATTATAATAATATTAAAATATTAATATTAATATAATATTGGCTATAGGAACTAGTGATAGCGAATCGAACAAACCGTGAGCTGACACGGTGCCGATTATCTACTAAACAGTGAGTTTTATGACCCCACTTTTAAACTGTTTTTACGAACTTTTGGGGTGAAAAACATGTTGATACATATCTATATATATTCTGAACCGTTTGATGATGAGAATTATCTAAGTGCTAACACACGAAAGTTCAGTGATTAACTTCGAGCCGGTGGATTGTAAATAGTACTATTGGTTTGACAAACCCAGGCGGGGCCAGCATGGATTGCTGAGACATTATCCCGTTTGCACATGACCATAATTATACAAACGCGCTATGTAGTGTTAGACATAGCTACTCGGGGCATGTTGTGGGCGGAAAGGGTGCCACTTTGGTTGATTGAGCGTGGGAAATGGATGCACGCAGCACAGACAGTCAAGGATTCACTGTAACTTAGCATAATTACATCATAAACATACAAACAAACGGACTTGTGAACGTACATGCATACATACTTGCGTATTTACAAACTGTGATTGTTGTACGCATAAATGATTTTCTTGAAACCCGTGAAACTCACCAACTATTTGTAGTTGACCCTCTTTAACATGTTTTTCAGGTACTGGATTGGATTAGAAAGTCAATGTGCTACGTGTTTGACTTGCGATCAATGCTGGGTGAATTGATGCAAGTGTGCTAATAGGAAGTAAAGCCGCTTAACGGGCTGGATTTAATTTGTATCACCTAGTTGTAAATGAAGTTAGATCAATGTAAAATATTGTAAAGTAGTTTGTATTGTTCTTTATAAACAATGTGGTTAATATAAGAGGTGTCTGTTACATTTCCGTTTTACGCTTGCGCAAATCGCTTAACGGGGTGTGACAACACCATTTGTAACACAATTGTTAGACATAAACAATTGCAAAAATCATTAAAATAAAACCAATAAAATCTCAATGGTTTTCCAAGACCGTTTCTAACACCATAGTTAGAATATAAACGATTACAAAAATCGTTTCTAAGTCCAAACGGATGAATCAACATTATGTTTTGTAACACGGTATAGGATTCAAGATTGCACCATGATCTCTAAAATTCCAAACACAACAAGTTTTACTACGCACGCAATTTCCAAAAAACTATATATTTACAAGATTATAATCTCTAAAATATTTTTATTTAAAACCATTTTGTGGACCCAAAATCCTTATAAATAGTGTTTTAAGATTGTAGCAACAATCTCCCGAAATCCGTTTTAAGATTGTAGGACATAGGTCATAATATATTTAAAAATAATAAAATAAAATAAGTATAACGATACTCTTGTTATACAAGAGAAATACCGTAGCACAATCCAGTGTACAAAATAAAAAAAAAGGAAATAAATATAAAGTATATGAATATTTATACTGATGTCTTTAGTGAGAACTTCAACAGTAACTTCTTGACTTGAATCTTTCACCTGTTGAGTATCTTCACATTAGTCTTAGTTTTCCTTGGTGTGGCTAACTCCATTGACTGCAACAAAGAATGAATAAACAATATATATATATATATATATTGAGCATGGTTGAGGCACGTATTGAATACGCTTTCCTTAAATAACATTTCGGGTCTCTACTAAAGAGTCCGTCTGTCTCCCATGGTACAACAACCGGAACATTGTGTGTACTGCCGGAGATGGCACTCGCACCCGAGATTGCATTAGGTAAAGTGGTGTTATTAAAAAGAAATAGGGAGGAACAAGTAGTATGTAAATACTAACTAAACGTCAGCGTAGATAACCAACCAACACATGATAATGGCCACGACATTCTTAAACAAATTTCATAGCCTTTGCAATTACAGGGCCGAATGATGTTGGGCCTGCGGTCACATAGGATAAGTGTTCAGCCAAAAATGAATACGAACAAAATGAAATAGATTCAGAAGCGTGAAAATGTAAGAAAAGATATAAACATGGAAACACCTGAAACCTTTATATTGAACAACCTCTCTTCTATATGTGGATTCTACCATAAATAATAAGTTTTTAAGATTCTTCCAACTCCATATTTATGTTAGCATACTTATAAAAGAAATTATACCATCTCCAAATCCATAACACGGGATCAAGTTATCTTCATCAAAAGTTGCTAAGGCTTTCCCAATAAGATTCTACAATATAAATATAGGATTAATAAAAGAGGAATTTTGTAATTGTAGTTAGATATGCAGGAATTCAAAACTTATAAACCAATTGCTCTCCTTAAGAGTTAAGACTCTCATCACTCATCAGTCCCTTCTTTTTGGCCTCAACATTATTCAAGAGAAACTAATAAGTTTTTCACATAAACGATAGTAATACCCAAAACTTTAAAGTAAGTCAAGGTGGTCCGTTCTTAAAATAATAATTTTTCTTTCGAACCGATATATATCCAAAATACTTGTAACCAACCTTTTGACCTGTATATAACTAACACATAATCAGAATGTTTTCTGCAAACTTTTGACCCATGCACCGGACAAAAGAATTTATCTTACTAAAAATTTTAAACCCAAAACTTGATTGGTGTTACCTATAAATGCCAATTAAATTCAAGAAAAGCAAACTTGTCATATTTGATTTCAGCATAACTTGTTCTTTGATTTTGCAACCATTTCCGGGTTAATAAAATAAGTAGATAATAAAATACTTACTCTAAGCATGTAGGCCTAATGTGGCTCTTGACACCAAGAAAACCATGTCTGGTCTCATTCTCTTCCTACCCGCACTAAATGTCTAGTTAGCAGCCGCCATGAAAACCGGATTTTCACAAAGAACAATCTACCATACAAATAATAACAAGAATACATAATCAGTTTAACAAAACTCAAAATCGGGAGTGATCACTTAAATAAAATTTAAAAACATAAGAAACAATAGCAGCAAGTTCACGTGGTTATTAGATTCGTGATTGTTTATGAACATCAAACCCAAAACATAAAATCTAACCAAACCAATTTACAAACGGAAAAGATAGGGAAGGGGATTGAACAAAATAGGCAAAATCAAAACAAATAAGCAAATAGACATTAGAACTAAACGTACCTGGGATAGGGGAGGCGAGGTCAAATTGTATGAAACCGTGCCAAGGAACATTGCATATACTTAAGGAAGGATTGTGAATGAATCGGTTAATTTGCACCATCATTCAATTGATTGTTCAATTCAATTCATTCCATATTACTCAAACTAACTACTGCTTAATTCCAGATTGACTATAAATATTACCCAAACAAATAGGATTCAATAAAATTACCCAGATACAATAACACAATCAACAAAATTACCCAAACTGACTACTGTTTAATTCCAGATTCACAATAAAACAGTCATCAAAATTTCTCAAAATGACCATTGTTTAATTCCAGATTCATAAAAACACAATCAACAAAAATAAGGGATTTTTACATATTTCCCCTTCCTAACCTTTGAAATTATATATTTCCCAAAAATACAAGTTTTTAATGCAAAATGTACAACGCTCTTTAAGCATGGTTTGGGGAAATATGTAATTTCAAAGTTTAGGAAGGGGAAATATGTAAATGCCCCCAAAAATAATAGACACATACCTGATAAAAATTGCTAATTGCATCTCCAAGAATTGAAGAGAACCCAAACAAGCGGTATTCAACACATACCTGGGATTACTGAAGAGAGTTGAAGATAATGGAATAGTTTAAAATAACTCAAGCAATCCGTATTCAAAAACATACCTGGGAAAATTGAAAAAACTAAGGAGAATTGAAAAGAGAATAGGGTATTATAATGAGTATAGAAAATGAAAGAAAAACTGGATGACCAATGGAGCAAATGTTGATCCTTTAATTAGATTTCAATTAATTAGGTATCATAACTGTTCAGTTTAATTTATGCATATTCATTGCAATAGAAACCTGAATATGAATTGAAAAGTCGCCTTGATTGCAATTTAACATCGCCGGAGACTCGATTTAATTTCGCCTGAGATGATTATTCTAAGGTCACAACCGAGCCGGAGACTTCATGGTACATTGAATTTTACGGTGTCTGATAAGGGATATGAAAGGTTGCCTATATGTATTATCTTACTCTTCTAATAAAGTAAAATACTATGAGACACGTGTCATTGTTATATTCATTGTTGGCGGTGTTTTCCCGCTCAAACCTTAATACCCAAAAAAACACACGGATCTCCTATTGACCCATACCCGATTTCTATCATACGCTCCTAACCCAACTTTGAACATCTAAACCCTAATCCCTCCCTTTTCATTCTCTTTCGATTGTAATCCTCTGTACTATATGAAATCAAAACCCTAATCTAATCGATTCAGTCTCTACTGTGTAATTATAATCCTCAACCAATCGACTTCCAGACTAATTCTGATGATTACTCGCATCATCCTCTTATAACAAAACTTGAATTAACAATTTCGAATTGACAAGGTGTGTTTTTTGTATCAATCGATTTCATTGTATAAATATGATCAAATACTCTGGATTAATATGTGAACTGTTGATATTCAGTATTTAATATGATCCAAGGTTTGATTCAAATTAAAGCTTCTAATGTTGCAAGGGTCCTCAACGAATTGTGCAAATTAGAATTGTCAACGGTTCATGTCACTAATTTCTTAGTTAATCAATGTATGAAATATTTATTGAAGCTACTTTGATTAGTCTATTGAACCTAATTGTTGGTTAGAGCAAACCTCATTCCACTAATATAATAAAATGAAATAAATATTATTTTTTGATTTAATATACTACTAAATTTTTGGTAGTAAACATGGATTTTGGTTGCTAATTATCTGAGACTTTGTATTGGTGTTTGTTTTATCAAAAAGGAGAATGGTGGCTGGGTAAATCAAGTAGGAATATAATAACAAATGATTGTGCTTTGGTGTGTTAATTTAGTTTGAGTGGGTGCAACTAGAATTGGTCAATAGGGAAGAAAACAATAGAATCTAAACCAACAAATAAATCTCAGAATGTCCTTGATCGGTATCTTTTTATAACTTTAATATTAGTTTTAGTAAACTAATTTTTAAAAACAACAGATGCTGCAGAAATAGAAGTTGCAGGAATCATTCAGAAAAGAGCCATTGGCTCTCTAAGTTGAGTTCAATGGGTTGCCTTCTGGCCAAGTTTTACATTTTCATTAACAATGGCAAGCTTACCTATTTCATAAACATTTTACTCATTTTTGGACATAGTTTGCTAGAGTCGTCAAGCACGGATGTTGCAGACTACTAACATGAACGGGTTAAAAACATGAATTTGTGGAACTCAAAGCTATTCAGAATACAATACTTTTGAATAAATCAGAGATACACAGTTGTCAACTCAAGGTCCCAACATTGTTACTTTATTCACCTTGCAATATAACATTTGGGCTCAAATTCTAGTGAATTCTCGGGCAATGCAGGTTGGTGCCTACAAACCCATTTCTCCGAAAAGCATCAGTTTAGAAGGAGGCGGCCCGACCCATATTTTAGGTCTCTTTAGAACTTGGGGATTTTAAATGCAGTACTTTCGATTTTAAGTTCTACTCTAAGTCTAAAAATGTGTTTTCTTTAATTATGTTTTTTGTGTCCTTTAAGGCGAAAGGGAATATATTGGTGCTATCCCAATTTATTTATTGTTTATGAACCCTTGCACTTGGGTAGTTTGAAATTATAAATGGAAGCAGCAAAATTATTTGTGGTTTATTCTCACTTTTGACCCGTGGGCGTGGGATTTCTTAACCAAAAGATGGGTATATTAATTTCATTTATGAAAAGTATCAACAGATTTGTAAATTAAATTATTTTTACTATTCAACCGGTGTAAGACTAAGACATGTGTTTTTAACATAGAGTTAAAAGTAGAGATGTACTCAAGCTACTATTTTTTTATAAAGAATGTTAAGTGACCTATACCACGTCAAATGTTGTATACAAATAATAATTTTTTATATTTGTAAATGATCTTTGAAATGTTTCATTTCACATGTAAATTAATACATAAACGAGTTATTAACTGTATTCAAGAGGGTTTTTACAAATTCGTGAATTGTAAATGTAAAGTTTAATTTATTATTATATCTAATACAATTTTTCCATATACCATATACACACATTGATTAAATAATTTTATTTTTTATCATTTGTTTAATACCGTGTAATACACGGGTTCTAAATCTAGTAATGTAATATAGATAAGATGGTGATGGAAAAGAGTAGTGAGTACTCCTCTCCATAGGTTCCCTCATATGAGGTATTCAAGTGTTCTCACTTCTCCAAGAATTCTTTTTCTCTCTAATGAATGAGACACAAAAGAACTCTTATATTGAGCCATGTATGAATGAAGAGTCTCTTATTAATTAGAGACTTAATATTAGACATTAAACCTCTAATAAAGTGGCATAACTACTATAGTTAAGAGACATAAAACATCACTTAAGAGTTTAGTCTTCGATTCGCCACTTGAAGATTCACATATAGTAAAACCACCAAATATCCATTCACCATATTTTCCAACAGGATCAGCTCATGGAAGAGACGACGGAGGAGGAAGCTAAGGTCATAAGTGCACTTCGGGCCATAGCAAATAAGATAGCTTCTGACTCTACTAGTTCTCGGTCGCGCCGTAGGTGATCGTATATCATTCGAGACCGTCTGGATGCGAACAATCGTTGATGAGAGACTACTTCAATGACTCGTCTAGATACAACGACACCAAGTTTGAACGTCGTTTTCGGATGTCTAGACGTTTATTTTTGCATTACGGTAGATTTGGAGGGGAGAGTATCTGTATTTTCAACAAAAACCCGACGCAAGAGGATATTTACGATTCACCTCCCTCCAAAAGTTTACTTCGGCGCTACGCATCCTTGCATACGGAATCACAACCGACATCAACGAAGAGTATTTAAAGATGGCGGAGAAAACGACCCAAGACTTGTTAGAGAACTTTTGCATCGGTAAAATATAAATTGTTTAAACTAATTATTTTTTAACTTACTTGTTTAAATTAATTGTTTTAAATTGTTTAAATTAATTATTTTTAACCTATTTGTTTTTAATTTAAATTTTTTTAATCATTTATTTCTATAGGAATAATGCAATTATGTGGTGGTTATTATATGAGGATTCCAACTTCAAACAGCCTAACTCGCATGTACGATGTACACGAAGGCAAACATTCTCTTCCCGGCATGATCGGGAGTATAGATTGCATGCATTGGGAGTGGGGCAACATTCCAACCGCATGACGATGTCAATACACTCGTGGTGACCATGGAGTACCAACGGTTAGTCTTCAAGCCATTTGTTCACACGACCTTTGGGTTTGGTCAGCCTACTTTGGCTTTGTTGGGTCCAACAACAACATAAACGTTCTCAACTCGTCACCCGTGCTAGAGTATTACATCAGCCGTAGCATACAGTTCTTACCGTTTTATGCCAACGGTACCTACTACCGTCACGGATTCTATCTAGGAGATGGGTATAATATGATATGTTAAGAGTGGGAAATTGTTGTTAACTTATTATTGATGGCTCAGGTTGCCTATCATGAATTGATGGATGTTGACATCGATGAAGGTTATTGTGATTTTGCAGGATGATCATAGAATATATCAAGTGCAGGTTAGATATTTTCTTTATTACACAATTAAAACTCCAATTAGCAATGTTTTTGTCTGCTAAATTCCAGGTTTAATTGTGTTTTAGGACCCCTCTTTCTACAACCATCTAATAAACCTCTACCTTCACTCGTTCCAATTGTGAAATTGGGGCTTATGGATTCTAATTTTATTCAGGGGTTTATACAAATTGCATCTTTTAGGTAATTGGAGATGACCCTAAAGAAGGTTTTTAGACCCTTGAACTGTTGATGTTGTAAACTGGTCAACCCTGTGATGAGGGGCACAAAAAATAAAATTTTCTGTTTGCTTCTGATGCTTATCAATTGCAAATTATGTCTGAATGAAATGTGGGGTTTTTTTTTTGTTTTTTTTATGTTTATGTTTGCTGATAGTGTTTGTGTACATGAATTAAAACCTTGTCTTGTTGTATTTTTGTGTTTTGTTACACTCATTCAATGAGTTTGAAATGGATGAAAGGTGATGTGTTGGTGTCGTTTAGGTTCAGTTGGATATGATTTTGTTTTATTAATAATTCTTAATCTTTTAATTAATAATTCATGCTCTTTAAGATATATCATGGGAGGCTTGCTTACTTGCATGAAGCTGCAGACCAAAGCTTGTGTGTCGAGACATAAAATCTGAAAGTGTTTTTATCGACCGTTATTTCAGTGGCAAACTTTATGACTTTGGAATGCCCAAGATTTTAGATGCAGAAAAAAGTCACAGAAATACGAGAGTTTTGGGGACATTTGGGTAAGATTTCAACTTTTTGTTAAAACATTTCTACCTTTCTTTATAACATAGGTTAAAAATATAGTTAGTTGTATAGTGTATCAGCTTCTTTAAGTTGTAAAAGTTATGTGGCTCCAGAGTATGCAAATACTAGCATGTTCAATAAAAAGAAGTAACATTTATAGTTTTGGTATGCTCCTTCCTGAAGCTATATACGGAAGGGATCCAGTGGATTGCAGACAACTTGCTAATAAGGTAGAATAACTAGAATAATATTATTACATAAGTTATATTATTTTTATAAGAATCTAGCATTATGTTATTTTCTGATTTTCTTAAAAAAGCGCTACAGATAAAACAAATCCTAAACTGACTCATGCGTTGATAAATAATGGTACAATTTTCAATATTCTTTAAAACGACTGGCATGTCAATCTTGTTGAGTGGCTGAAAACGATGGTGAGAAATAGATAAGAATAGGAATTTGTTGACCCGAAATGCTCAACACATGCTTTAAAACATTCACTTCTGATGGCTCGTAGTTGTGTTGATCCTGACTCTATCAAACGGCCTAAAAAAGTCAAGTTGTGAGAATGCTTGATTCAAAATTCACATATTGTGTAGGAATTCATTTTTTTTGTATTTAACGAGCATTGGCTAGAGTTGGTAAAATGGGTGGGAACATGTATCTTTTTGGTACGGGTCTAATTAAACGGGTTAGGATGATACAAACCTATTTTCTATTTTTGTTCTAAATGTGTACTTATTTAGTTTTGTAAATAATTAGTCTGCCAAATATGGTTAAGAAAGTTTCACAGTAATTGTTTATTAAAATGATCATGCATTAAAGTGCACTTTGAGCCATTTTAACCTATTTGGTTTTTAGGTATTCGTTACTTGACTATATGGGACTGTGTGCTTAGAAGAAGAAATAGTCTCATGTTCGAAGGTAAGGTACTGCAATTATGTATGTATATGTGTGTGTCTATATATATATATAGGGTGGAGTTATAATAAGTAGTGGAGTGTGTCTAAAAAGTGTAATAAGTAATCTGGTGCGTTAGATTTGGTAATCTGATGGTCTAGATTGATGAAAAGTGTGTTTTGTAGGTTATGTGTTTTATTTTAATACTTGCTTTATAATACTCTATAGGCATAATCGTTAAGTGTGTTATATTATATATGGAAACATTATCAATCTATAATTATCATTTTTAATCTAAATTTAAAACACAACACCAAGAACATCACAAGATATATAACAATGTATTTTAAATCAAAATAATCAAAATTTAAAAACAACACCTAATTTTAATCCAAATTTAAAACACAACACAAAGAACACCAAGAACAAAAACATACTAGCTTGAACATCATAACCAACATTAATGAACGAAAACGCTTTGTACTTGATTCAAACTAGTTACACGTATCCAACATTCATGAACAAAAACATACTTATAAAATAATCAAAATCCATAACACGAAGAACTTTCATGAACAACATCATACACCAAAAGTAGTCTATAATTAATAATTGCTGGAATTAAGAACATTATATACAAACTTTGAACTAAAACAACACATAAACACTGTATACAATCATTAAACTATTAAAACTAATCGTTCGTTTAATTTCAAACAAACACCATAACAACATTCTTGAACAAAAACATTATATATAAACTAAGAATTAAAACACACTATTTTGAACACTGAAATGACAACGGTTTTAACCCATATAGATAATATATACATAAAGAATAATAACTAACAAAACTAAATTCAAAATCCTTACAATATGTATATCTAATACTATGAATATAATGTTGATATTGTGAGATTTCAAACATGTGTCAGATCCCTTTCTTCCTTACGTCATCATCTTTTATGTCAAAATCAAATTTGATTTTAATCAGACTTATCTCTGTTATTTACTTCAACTCAATTAAAAAAATAACAATGAATCAAAGCAGTTGCAATAGAGGCTTGATTTAAGCTCTGGGAGCAAAAAAAACAGCCACAACTTGGGGAAATCAATGTTTCCGATAATTTGGGATTCGATGACATCGTCCATCATGTTTTCACATCGATTAAAATTAACGGCGGCGTGTTGACGGATTTGTTCGTCAACGGAGGGTTAGTGACGAGGTGGAGCCTGGAGGACGATGATGCCGTAGTTGATGGATTCTGCGGCGTCAGATAGGTTTTTATCGGCGCGGCAGCAGGGCTCGAGTTGAGGATAGAGTGTGTTGAGGAAATATTTAGAGAGAAACTTTAGGGTTTGTTTCTTCAAATCAATTGTTGGGCATGAAAAATATAAGACGGTTGTGTTTATAATAGATCATGTGGAAAAAGTTTTTTTTTTTTGAGATAAATGTGTCTCAACGACGGTTATAAATAATTGATACAAGTTATATCCTTAAAATTGTTAATATATAACTTCCATAATTAATATAATTTGACTTCCATAATTAATATAATTTGATGGGAAAAAAAATGCTCCCGCGAAGTTTATTGTGTTATTGCCACATGGCATGCTAAGATGGTTTCCTACACTTCTCACAAATTTTTTTTTTATTCTAACATTCCCCCCCCCCCCTCTCTCTCACTCTCTCTCTCTCTCTATATATATATGTGAGAACTTTTTGGAAATTGAAAACTATGAGAACCATTTTGGACCACAAAAAAACCCAAAAATAAAAAAATCATAAAACAAAAAAAAACACAAAAATAAAAAAAGTAAAAAAACCAAAGTTCTTATTTATCATCCCGGTTTCTAAAAAAAAATTCTTGGTTTAGCTAAATTATACATATACATATATGTATAATATGTACATATATGTACACACATGTGTTTTTCCTATACACATATGTATAATTTAAGGTAAATGATAATGTATATATGTGTACATTACATAACTAGAGATTAAATGAAAGTATACATATGTGTATAGGTATAATACGAATTAAAAAGAAAAAAAAAATTTCGGTTTTTTTTTAATGAAACCGGAATGAAATATAAGAATTTTGGTTTTTTTACTTTTTCAAAATTTTCGGTTTTGTTTGTCTTATAATTTTTTTAATAGTTTTTTAGTGGTCCAAAATCGTTTTCAAAGTTCTCAATTTGCCAATGGTTCTCTTAGGATCCTTACCATATATATATATATATATATATATATATATATATATATATAGAGACACACATGTGCTTATGCGATGAATGTAACGGTTAAAATATTTACTAAAAGTTATCCACTTGATTCAGGTAATTTGATGTTTGAGTATAGATTTTATTTCGTTAATATCTTGAGATTTTTTTAGCAAGTATTGGATGATATTAAGATTTATGCTCTCATGCGACTTCTGGTTAATATTTAGACAGAATTACAAAGATTGTGGTTAATGTTTGTATCATATTTCGATGATTGCCATTTATCTCTTAAAAATTAATCTGATTTGTAATTTACGTTTCTAAATGTTACACTATTTGTTCTTTTGACCTAACCATGTTAGTGTTTGTATCACACCATTACTCGCCAAGGTCCAACTCGGTTAAAAGTCGGAGTACTCGGGATTACTCGGCCTCCAAGGTCAACTTGGCCATCAGTTTTTTTTAGTAAAAAATAAAAAATAACACAAAACATGAATTTTTTGAATTATGTTTATTTTTTATATGAATTATGCTTATTTTGTTGTTAATTATGCTTGTTTTAACATATATATAATATCCATTAATTATTTTATGGTATATTTATCATATTTTATATTATATTTATCATGTTCGAGTACAAGCCGAGTACTCCCCGAGTACTCCCTACATGGGGGTTGGCCGACTAAGGACCGCCTAGCGGTTTTACAACATTGATTCAATTTATTATTTTTTGCTAACGACATGTAATTTTCTTTTCTTTTTGTCGTATGAAATTGCCAATAACCGAATATCCTTGTTGTGTACCCGTCGTAACGTGCGGGTATTTCTACTGGCCGTAGATATAGATAAAGGGAGGGCCAAACTTTAGTTAGCTAACCCATACCGTGCTTATGAACACGAATCGCTTACAATGATAATATACTTCAAAACTTCAAGGATATATTATAGAAATGATAAATAAAAGGTTACAAAACTTAAGTAAATCTACCTACTAGCTCACCTTAAATATATTCCAGTTTAACCTATTAGCACACCGTGCTTATATTCCAGTTTAACGAATTCTCTTTTGTTTTTAAACGAATAGGTACCTAATTAACTTATAAAGGCAAACCAAACTTTCATTATAATAACAACAATTAAATCATTCAGTTTTGTTAAATTTTCATTACAAAATTGTATTAACAAGACAAAAGCAAGTGATTCTGCTGTGTTACATATGTTATACATATATAAATCACATAAATACATATCATAATATCATATGTCATGTTTATGATATTCTACTTTCCCAAAAGTTTTTAAATTGTAGTTTTTGTCTCTTATATAAATTAGAACGGTAGGTATGCTGCTAATGTCATTATCTATTATGTAATATGTATAATTGACAAGTTTAACGTCATAGATGTTTTTTGTACAACTCATGTTGCAATATGTACAATCCATTTGGTTTTGATATGTTCTGTGAAGTGCTTTATGACGTGTTTGCATTCAGTTCGCCCTTCCTGGCTCACGTGCTTTATGCATAGGTGGCTGTTGTGTGGTGGTTGCGGGTTACGATTCACCCAGACTGCTGCCGGGTTCCTTTTTGGAACCCTAGGTGGCGGTTGCGTGGTGGTGGTCTGCTGAAGCGACAACTGTCTTAGTGGCGGTCACCGTTTACGATTCGCGGTGACGATTGTGCCTTTCAATGAGTTAGATGACTGTAATGGTGGGTTTTGTGGTTGTATCGAGGCCCTTTAGACATCAGGTGACCGTGCAACGTTGGCTATGTCGGTGTGTTAGGGTTTTGGTTGTACGAATCAAATAATCCTTAATGTCTTTGGGGTGGTCGCTGGAAACGATTCCTGGTGCCAATTGTGTCTGTCGATGACTTAGACTGTCATATCGGTGATGTAAGGAAACATGTTTCTAGCACCAACTCCGCGTTTAATCTATATAGATAATGTAGTGTTTGTTTATTTTGTTACTTGCTTTTAGCGGCATGAGTTGCTAGAATATTCGTATAATGACTGGTTCATGTTTTTGGGATTATGTAAGTTGATTTCAGGGCATATTTGTCGGAAAAGTTCGTTTATTCAACCAAGTTTCCACCGTGATTTAGTAAGTGTTTGTAAAGTTATATTTTATCTTTATATCTATCCTGTATAGAATTCTCACATGCGGCTATGATGATGGCTTTAATTTTAAAAAAGATGAAAGTGTTACTTGTGTTGGTGAGGCAACCGAGATGGCCATGTGTTTGAATTTTCTTTAACATGGCAGTCGGTTACGTGCAGCCATGTTGTATCATATCTCTTTCTTTGACTGTTCAGAAATCTGAGCCTCATTATTGTTTCGTTATTGTTTTCCTTTGGTTGTTTTGCACATTTATTCAATTGCGGGTCACCTTAGGGTATTTTACCTATTAATAGGTAATTCAGTTCTGGTTTTGATGCAAAATATATTACTTGCTTTTAAACTTAACATTTTGAAGTTAATAGACCACTTTATGTTCTTCACACCACCAATTTGGTGACCAATCATCACTTTCGGTTAATGTCAATTGGGTCAAGATATGAGATTCTCTACAGCTTGGCGTGCCAGTATCGGAGGGCGGTAAGTGCACGATATATGCTGAGTTTTTCACTTGTAACCTCTGTTGCAGCCATGGCGGTGTAATCTCTTATGGTAAAGCAGATTTGAGCCACATTAAGTGAAATTAGCTTATTATTTTGCTTCATTGCGTGAATTCTAATCTTTGTTGAATAACGAGTTGTTACAATTTTCTGTATTTGTGTTATTGGTTTAGCCCACCTCTTGGCGCACATATTCAGTTACGTTTGGACAAACACAAGAGGCTGAGGTAATCTAAATATAAGCAAACATATGTCAAAATGCATGAATTTAATTTTATTTATCCTATTTACAAGTTGAGAAGACTGGTGCATGTACAAACCGAAGTAGTTGCAGTATCACCTATTTTGTAAGATTGCTTCATCCTTTTGTTTTCACATGGAAGTGATTATATATATATATATATTAGGCCCGTAAACGAGCCGAACTAACATGAACAGGGCATGTTAGCTCTTCTAACTTTAACCGAGCACGAACACAAATATAAAATCGAACAAACTTTTTTTGTTCATGTTTGTTCATTAAGAAAATGAACATGTTCGTGTTTGTTAATATTCTTTCGTTTAAACCTAAACGAATAGTTCATGCACGTAAGTGAACACAAATGAACAAAAACAAATTTATAAACAAATATAAACGAACACAAATATACATATGTGCATTTTTTAACGTGCTTTGTTGCCATGTGATATGTTGTGTCTAATGCAGGTTAACTCCTTTTGGGTGTTCTGTAAAAGTTTTTAAAAGTATGTGATTTCTATAAGATGAAGAACTAGAGTGTTTGGCACTTGTGATTAAACTAGAATTTTGATAAGCATTCTAAGACTGAACTAGGGTGTTTGGTACTTGTGATTAAACAGGAATTTTGATAAGCATTCTAACACCAAATAGTCTGAATGACATTCGGATATGCTTTTCTATTATTAAAACTAGTTTTAGAGTCCGTGTCACACACAGGATAATTCAAATTATAAAATTATAAGTAAAACAAATAATTGCATAGCGTATATGAAAAAAAAATGTATTACATCTATGCTTGTATCTGTACAATGTGTACATAAATTGATTTTATTAATATCACAAAATTATTTTTTTAAATGAACTTAATAAAAAAATGCTCGTGCAAAAACGTACCCGAGAATATTTCTTTCTACTGAAAAATTCATTCTCGGTGTCATATATGTATAATTGAAAGACTTTTGGTTATGAACTAATTTCGGAAATACAAAAGGAGCGTTACCTATATTGATATATTTACAATTTACCACTAATTAAAGAAAAGTAGAACATTAAATTGTAACAATGGATGTTCTTCAAGAGCTATATTTTTCTGAGCTACACCATGATAAAGATTTTGATAAGTTTCAAAGGGTTTCTCGACTTTATTATAATGACAACATAAAAAATAACATGCTAACCCGTCCAATTTTGTGAACATTTTGTTTCATTTAAGTATAGTTTTCCATGACATGCTTCCCATACAGCATTCTAATCACCATTGAAGGAAAAATTAATGTTAACATAAATATTTCAAAATTGATAAAAATTAGAAGCATTAATAGGCATGGGGGTGGTATGTCGAAAGTGTTCGCAGTCTTTTCTTACATTTTAATAGTTGAGAGAAAATTGTCAGTTTGTCAAATCCCGAACCTTTTGACTATTTTAAAAAATGCCCTTAAAAAAAAATTTTAAACCTGAATCATGTTTAAAATTTTAGCTTTCATACTTTTGGCATTTTAAAGTCAACACTTTGAACCCATAACAAATTTGATGATAAATCTATTTTGCATTCTCAAATTTTAAAAATACTTAAAGTTTTTATTTTTGACATGTATCAAATTTTGACCTAAATGTAATTAACTTGTACCAAATAATGTATTTACCAACTTTTGACCCATAATATCAGATTTAAGTTTCATAAAAAACCCGAAACAATTTTCATTTGAGAAACATGATTTGTTGATTTTTGAAATTCACCAAAGTATTTTAAAATATGTAGTAAAATAATATATTAATATTTATATTTATATTTATAAAAATATATAGATATCTTCCTATAATAATAAAGTAGAATGTTTATGACACATGGCAAGCTGAGGATGCTCCTCATTGGGAAAATCCCGCCCAAAGTTTTATTCTTTTACTACAGGGTCAGTCGCGGTTCATACCCGACTTGAACTCATATCCTTATAAAATTCGGATCCCATTTAAAGTTTCATTCTCAAATCTTAATTTCTCCTCTCTATCCGCCGTGGTATGCTCCTAGGGTTTTCAAATCCTCTTGACGATTAAACATTTAACTCATGAATCTCCACAGCTAGCTTTGTTTGTTTCATATTATATTCACACTTTCTATCTTCATGTTTAGGGCTTACGATTCCACTAAATGACGACGCCACCGATTCTTCGATCAAAGCATTCAGAGAGAGACGCAATAGCTGCCAATGGCGCCGGAAGTATATCATCCATCATCCCCGGTTGGTTCTCCGAAACTAACCCAGTTTGGCCTGGTTATATTATACTAATTTTATAGGTTTTCTTTTTTTTTTGATTAATTGTAATAAATTTGATTATTCTGTGTTTGATGCATTTGTTATTGTTAGTTATGAAGCTATATGATTGTTTGGTAAGCGGAGGAGGCTATCATCATTATTCCGTTGTATCGTTTATTTTAGAACAAGATTTGTTATTTGAAGTTTATTATGTTTCTTGAATCTTCAATACGTAGTATTCATATATGCTATCGAAATATATGTTTGGTTATGTTTATAATTTAATTAAACAGATTATTTCCATTACGAATTAGTTTGATGTTTTACAGATTACTGAGATATATGTTTAATTATGGTTTTGTTATTTTTGACTTTAGCATCAGTTTGGACCAAACTCAAATATCATGTATCTGGTTATGAAAAGTATGAGTTCTTAAATGAAATTATTGTATTAATGGTATGCGTCACAACAGTAATTGCTTGATCCAGAAAATGATCTGAACGAAACTTTAGTTACTACCATGCGAGTTAGACAATGATTTTGATTAATATTCTGCACAACTGCTTGCTGCCACTGAGTGAAGATGAAAATATAGAAATACGGAAAAAAATGTTTTCACGGTCTGGTTCTAAACCATGAAACCATCCAAACCGGTCGTCGGTTTCATTTCACGGTTGGTTTTTGTTTTTAACTTTCGGTCGATCTGTTTGAAAATTTTCAAAATGAACGGTTTGGTTTACGGTTTATTCAAAAATCGTTTGAATAAACTGGACCGGACCATTAGATTTGATAATATATTTTAGTTTTTGTTATATGTTTTATAATACGTATACTTAGTTATCTATATTTAATACTAGTTTTAGAGTCTGTATAACACACGAGATTAGGGATGAGCATTTTGTTCCAAATACATGTACTCGTACCCGTAACGATTTAGCTTATTTGGTACGGGTATTGGTACTCATTTTTGTGTAATTTTGGTGCATGCACAATCGGGTGCATGTACGGGTACGATATATGTACATCATAATGCAGAAAATGAAGCTGATCAACCTAAATCTGATTATGACCCCAATCGTGATTATGAGTTTGCAAAATTGATAGCTTGGGTAATGGGTCAAAATGTTTGTATAATGTGGGATGGGTTTAAATTACACTTAAGAGTACTAGAATCAACAGGCATTTATTCTCTGACCTTATTTGACCCAAATGCAAGGAAGCTTCTAAACATATCAACATTGTGATATGTTGAATAAATATGACAGTATGCACTTCAATAATATAAATTTAAAACAACTTTAGTCATATACGTTATTATATTTGAAATTTAAATTGAACACCCTCCTTTATCTTTGAAAGGTGAGTGAAATGCAAGTGATTCCTGATGAATTTGACTCTCTGATTAATAACAAGGTTGTTTCCAAGATAAATGTAACCTCTTAAAATGTTGTCAAATTTTCAAATTGCTTTAAGGTTTCAAAAATAACGGATGATACTGACATTATCTTTGAGCTTGAGAAAAAGGTTTAACAATTACACAGTGACAATTCAATTTGTTTTATTTGAACTACATCCTATAAAAAATTCATTTTATATCATAAATGCTTTGTTTCATACCAATTAGGGTGATGACACATTCTATGGAAACTCAGGATCAACATACTGCTAACTTAATGGTTATTGTTCTTTTTTATATAATTTCAATTTTAATATTGTTTAGCAATGTTCCTCCTTTGCGTATTTATGATTCTGTTTTGTTTACCAGTTACAATTCAATGTCGGTACCTACTATAACATCCAACTTTTGTTAAATAAATAACAGAAAGTTTTGTTAATAGTGTGTGTCATTAAAATAGTCTTGTGTTAAGTATTTGGGAAGTAGGAATTAGGAATGGGTGGTGGGACCCATGAACCCCCCTATATATATAACCCAACCACTTCTTCCTTTTCTTTTCCTTTCTCATCCAAACACATAAACACGCACACACACTCAAGAACACACACACTTTCTCTTTACATTCCGGATCCAAATCCGTGTAGAAAAAAGGAAGAATCTCGTGTGTAGACATCATCAAATAGCAAGAATCATCGTCCAGATCTACATATTGTCCAGATCTGAACTCGAACCCGAAGCAAAGGTAGGTTTCGGTTTAAATGGTTAAGTTTTATGGTTAAAATCGTCATGCAAACAGATATAATGATAGATCGGGTTGTAAAATGTAAGAAAAATATAAACTTGGTAAGTTATAACCTCTCGGGTGCACTTTGTGATAAAAAGGTGGTGTTTGGACTTTGAGAGATGGGTTCAGGATCAGGTGCATGGGGTCAGAATGTGTCAAAAGTTGGGAAAGAGTAAAAATCAGGTCATGAGGAAGAGCCACGAAGTAAAATGGCTTAAAAATGGTAAAAGCGAAGAAAGGCAGGCATTTCGCTTCGCTCAGCCATGAGAAGCGAAACAGGCATTTCGCTTCGCTTAGCCATGCGAAGCGAAACGCTTCCATGCGAAGCGAAATGCTTCCATGCGAAGCAAAACAGTTTCATGCGAAGCGAAACGCTTCCATGCGAAATTTTATAAAATTCATTTTCTGATGCATTTTTGTTAAAGAACTGTTAATGAAAATAAAATTTTTCCGAGCTGACCTGGCAGCTCAACCCCAGCCAGGGGCGCTGCCCCCCGGACCCCCGTGAGTTGAAGGTGTCATTGACTTAGATATAAGAAGCAGTAGTAGTAATGGATATTTGACACTCGTAATGCGTTATACAGTTAGCCGTGCACAGCTAAAGAAGGGCATTACTATTAACGGCGAGAGAAACCGACTTCAGGTGAGATCCTAGCCCCTTTATCCGTTATGTTTTTGGGGCTGCATGCATACTCCTTTGTGATAGTTGTTAATACACTTAACTTAAGTGGTGAGTGTATGATATGTGTATGTTATATGTATGACTAAGTATTGATTGTTAGTATGGAATGTTTATACGAATGAATATGTACATATACGTATGTGCATGACCAGAAGATATGTAAAGTATGCATAAATGAAAATGAATGTATGATCGAGTGACGTGACAGGTACGGTTATTGGAGACAAAGGGACCAGACCCTGATAATATCTGAGACAGAAGGGACCAGACCCTGATAATATCTAAGGCAGAAGAAACCAGACCCTAATAATATCTGAGACAAAAGGGACCAGACCCTGATAATATCTGAGACAGAAGGGACCAGACCCTAATAATATCTGTGATGGTAGAGATAGAATAGCCTATGGTAAATTACAAGGCCTTATGAAAGAAAGTATGTAAGCATGTGTGCATGTATATAAAGTTTGTATGAAAGAAGTAAGAGTAAATAAGGTAGGAATACGTATCTTCGGATGCGTATGAGTAAGGGTATGAATGTATTGTATGTTAAAATGATTAACTAGAACTCACTCAGCGGAGCTAACTTTTAGTATGCATGCAGGCAAATAGATTGAGGCAGCTGGCTTAAGGAGGGATACATGGCATGGACTGAAGAGACTGGCATCCATGATGAAGTGTTATGACTGTTTTAATTAATTATTTATGAAAAGACAATTTGTATGTTAAGACAAGAATTAATGTTTTGTAATGTAGTGTTTGAAGTTTTTAATTATTCCGCGAAGTTTTCAATTAACTCTGATTTTAGAATATGTTTATGAGTAAATCCAACACCAAAGTAGGGTTACTGGGAACGGGGCCTTACATCTACTAATAAAAAGAAGTAGTGGAAAGGGAGTGTTTGTTGATGGAAATATCGATTCCGTTATGTTGGAAGGTTGGAAACATATAACGTGGATGAAAATGAAGGAATCTTGTGGACTCAGTGGCGGACCTACACCTAAGGTGTAGGTGTCGGCCGACCCATGTGAAAAAATAATTTTAAAGGTACATATATGTTAAAATTCCAATCAACCCTACGAAATTTGGACACTTACCCCTGGGAATTTTTTTCATGGGTCCGCCACCGCTTGAGGTAATATATAACGTGGATGAAAGTGAAGGGAATTCCAGCTACAAAGTCGTTCTATTTAAGTTTGGAGACAAGCTCCACTCATAAACTGCTACTCCCTAAATTGGAGAAATGATAACCATTGTTGAGTTTAAACTATGCTAAGTTGGTTTGGAACAATTTTTAATGGTCGTTACAGTTGTGTCTCTTGACAATTTGAGTTTAGTTCTTTTAATTTTAATTTAGTGTTTATGTTTGGTTGTTTACAAATTTATTCAAGTTTGTATATTAAGTAAATAAAAATAAACTTAAAAAAATGTTTGAGGCCGTTTAAAAATTAAAGTTTCATACCTTTTTAACTAAACAACTATTACTTTGTTATGGTTTGGTTTCAACTAACTTAAATTAATTTAGTTATGTACTATGTTCAGGGCAGTTTACAAGGACTATTTTTAGTTCAAAACAAAGAATTTAATATGTAGACGTGGCATAAAGCTATTAATATTGGATAAAGATTGAAGACTATGAATGCTAATTTAAATGTTGTATAAAAAAATAGTATGGATGGTTAGTATAGATGTAATACATGTTTTATATACATTATGTATTTACTTAACATTATTTGTATTTTATTATTTGGATTAACCCGTGTATTATATGGGTTCTAAAGCTAGTTATATAAATATAGTGTAAAAAGAAAATGAATAATTATTAATTTATTACATATATTAGGGTAATTAGTTTTGGAGGAAAAAAATTATGAGAATTAACTAAAACATGACAAGTGTCTACATTTATTTTATTTTATTAGAATAGGTAGATTATATTCTAATTATTTAAGTGTTTACATGAATTAGACTACTAATCCAATACCCAGAATTAGTTTTGTTAAATGTATTCTTAAACTAACTTTTTGATAATATAGCATATTGCCCTTTTAGTAGCTTTTATGTAAAACTTTGAACGCTTTATGCAACTATTTATGTATTTGTAAAACTTTGACCACTTTATATTAATGCTTTTGTGTTTGTTATATATCCTCGGCGGTCTAGCGTCTAGCTTTTTCCCGCCCGGCGTAATGCGCCGGGTAAATAACTAGTTTAATACAAACAAAAAATATTTGAACGACCGACAAATAAAGTTCGGCTATCTGGGTAACCATAGACAAAACACGACCCTATACGCCCACGATCACAGGCATCGCTTGGTAGCCCATGTCTACCACTTCTTGTTTCAGGGAAACCCCGTAGGTACACCGATTAGTATCAGATTCAAACTTGAGATCTTGCAGCCTCTAGTCCACAATCATCTTTAGTTCTCTTTCAATGCGAGTTGAATTAAAGCTCACCGACAATATTTTAACAAATTAATTACGTGTCGTTAACTTTTAGTCCATAGTTTCATTTCCATACAAACGTCAAATTATTTGGGCAAAAATATTATATGTTCGTCCAACTGAGTTAGCAATAAGCGACAATCGATTATGTGGCTTTTGGATTATTTTAATAACTTTAGTTGTATGATTACACTTGCTATATATCCTTCACCAAATCAAAACATTATTAAATTTAATATGAGAAAATTATGAAATGAGCCCTTATGTTCGGGACACTATACATATCTCATTCTTAAATTGAGTGATTTGCGTTATTGTAGTTTTAAGGTGGGCACAATATGACTTATGTTGTTTGTTAATCGTGCGTTGACCGTTCAAGAAAGAAGTGCTGAAATGAGCATTTTACTACCAAGCCTTTAAATTGCCTAAAGATAATCTTCCAAAAAAGTCTGGGATTCGAACCCTAGACCACCGGTTTAACAACCATGAAAACTATCATGTGAACTAGGCTGCTCTTAGGTACTGTAACAGAATATGAAATATATATTACCACCTTCAACACTTCATCTTCCCCAATTTTCAATTAGGGTTTCTTATTCTCAGTTCCAAACCATTATTACTTGATTACGATTGGATTAAAGCACCCTTTTGATTAGCTTGATTAGGATTGAGGTCTTTGCTCCAATTCAATTTGAATCAGTTCGTTTCGTTCCAAATCATTCAAAATTGATTACTTGATCAATCAATTTCTGTTTGTATTCGCTTCGTATCATCTGGAATTAATCATTTTTCGATTAATTCCTTCCGATTTGTTTTGTTCTTGAATTCCAGTTCCACCACCGGCCACCACAATCCTCCTCCAAAAACCTCCAGCCACCACCAACAACCACATTCAACGGTGGCCCTAACATTCAATCATCTATCCTTGATATTGTGTTTAATCGATAGCGGGGGGGGGGGGGGGGGGACATATTGCAACATTCCAAGCTTTTTCTAGGTTAAACTCCAAAAAATCAACTCAAAAGCACAAAAATCAACAAATCGGTTTTGCGATGGATCTAAAAAATGAAATCTTTAACACCACATCAATCAATAGGAACACTCGGTGGATGGGGTGGTGATCGGTGACGGAGATGGTGTCAGGGGTGGTGCTAGGTGACGGAGATGTTAGTGCTTGACGTCAAATCAGTTTCATTCTATTTTTATAAGAATGTTGGTACATGATGTCAGTAGTTCAGTGTCTAGTGTCTGTAATCGAGTTAGTTGGATTTGTATTTGGATGTAAGCGAAGTTCTCACAAGTTCGCTGATATAGGCGAACTTGTGGAACAAGCGAAGTTAGGGACAACTTCGCCTAAACATGCTAGGCGAAGTTGTCGTGCTTTATAAGCTGCTAGGTTACGGCTGTGTTTCATAGAATCGAGTTGTAACGAGTTTACGAGTTGTGTAATCGGTGATCAGTGAATCACGTGTTTCCAGTAGCAATACAACGTGTCTTTGTTTATTGTAACGTGTGTTTGATCGTGTTAACGTGTATCGTCTTCTACGCTCGTATCGTCTTACGTAGGGATTCCGCACCTACGTAGAACGAGATATTCCGTGTAGATCCGGCTGGGAACCTACAATTGGTATCAGAGCTTTTGCTCGTGATTGTGTGGTTCGGGATTATCACGCGGGTGTAGAAATCGTTCCGTTCGACTATTCGCGGGACGAGTTTACCGAGTTTTTGTGTCCTACTCACCTCCCACCATCAAAAACAACCCATTACACCTTCGCATACCTCGCAAAAATCCAGAAATCAAACCTGTAAAATCATCATGTTCATCAGGCGAAGTTGCCGCTACTGTTTGTAGGGTTTAGGCGAAGATATAAGGTTAAGCGAAGTTATCCACAACTTCGCCTACCTCACAAGTTCGCTTAACTTAAGCGAAGTTATCCACAACTTCGCCAAATCAGGTGAATTTAAAAACAAGAGCGAAGTTAAGACTTAAGCGAAGTTATCCACAACTTCACCTACAGTACTGTTAAGGATAAAATTTTTATTTTTTTGGGTTTCTTTGTGCTTTCGTTTCGTAAAAGATGACTTCAATAAATATTACGGAACTGGTGAAGATGGAAGTGGAAGCGGGTTCAGCTACTAAGGCACCGAAGATGCTAAAGGGTACCGATTTTGTGGCTTGGAAAGATCGGTTTGAGCAATATGTTAAATACCAAGATGCTAAGATGTGGGTGCGCATTCAAGATGGATACATTCCACCAACTGCTCTGTATGAGGGTTGTGAACAGATTAAGAAATACAACAAGATGGAAGAGGAAGAAAAGAAAATGTATGAGGCTGAAAGCAAAGCTCATGCAGCGATTACAATGGCTCTTCCACAAGAGATTCTTCACACCTTCAGGAAGTATAAAACCGCTAGAGAGCTATGGGAAGCACTTGAAAATGATTTGAAGGTAATGTGGGGATTCGTGCATCAAAGATTAAACTACTCAAAACCCAATTCTCTGTGTTCAAGTACTTGAAGATGAATCACTTGATGATATCATCACGTGATATTATCACCTAATGACCGAACTCAGCAATTATTCCATTACTTACAAAGAAGATGAGATCGTGGAAAAACTCCTTGATGCTCTCCCACCGAAATGGGAGATGTACACTGTCTTGATGAGAGAAGACAAAGAGTTTGCCGACTATGTCTTGGAAACAGCAGTCAACAAACTACGAACTTTTGAACTTAACATGGTTCGAAAAGAGACACCAACTGATCAGGTTCAGGATCCGGGAATGTATGGTGCAAAAGTTAACTCAAGTTCAAGTTCGAAGTCTGAATCGTCTGCTTACTACTCAAAGGGAGACTCGGGCGCTAACTCAACACATGAAGGTCATGTAACTCTTAACATGGATGGTGATGTGTGTTTTGTAGCTGGAGGAACAAATGCTTCTAAACCTCAAGCAACCAAGGGTAGTTTCACTTCAAGTGTTCCTAACAACAACTACTCTAAGATGCCCATGAGTGTTAAATCTGCTGAACAGCAGTTTGCTCTTTATGCATCTTTCATTGCTTCGTATGAAAATTACATTAAAGGCAAGATTGTTGATCCTGCAACGCTAGACGAAGACTATGATCAGATCCATGCTGATGATCTGGAAGAGATGGATCTGCAGTGGCAGATGGCGATGATTGTAAGAAGGGTTAAGAGGTTTATGAAGAAGACAGGTAGAAAGTTTGTTGGTGAAAGACCAGGTTTTGATAAGTCAAAGGTGCGGTGTTATAACTGTCAACAGAATGGACACTTTGCTAAAGAGTGCACAAATGAACGTGTAGAATGCAGTCAAAACAGGTCTACACAACAGAGTGGGGGTGGTAATGAGAATAGGGCCATGATATCCAGACAGAACGGGGAGTACAACTGGAATCTGCATGTGGAGGAAGTGTTCGAACAGGCCAATTTGGTGACCATCAAAACTGCAGGAAGTGAGAAAGTGAATGGAGAAAATCAAGCTTACATGGCAGAAGTGACAGACCAGCTCTCCGAGGTAAGTACTAAACTCCCTTGTACGAAATGTGAAAATCTGTCTGAACAATTGAAAACAATAACTGATCAGTTTGTTAGTTTGGATGCTCAATTTAAAACATTAAAAGAAGATCATCATTACACTAAAGCTAGAGAAAATAGTTACAAGGTAAAAATAAAAGCTAGTGAGAAAGATATCAGAAGTCTTAAAGCCAGTCTAGCTGAAAAAATACAAGTAATTGATCTTAGCTATGAGGTGTTAGAGGAGAAAACCAAACTAATAGCTGAAAGGGATAAACAGATAGCTGATCACCAGGTGAAAGTGGTGGAACTAAACAGAAAACTTGAGCAATTTAGAAATTCCTCCGCTATACTTGATCACCTCGTAAGTGATCAAAGTTCCCCAGTTAAAAGGGGAGGAATTGGATATCATGAAGTTCCACCACCTTATAATCATAACTATACTTATGATCCTAGTAATCAGAAATCTGTTGAGCAATTTAAAAATTCCTCCGCTATACTTGATCACCTCGTAAGTGATCAAAGTTCCCCAGTTAAAAGGGGAGGAATTGGATATCATGAAGTTCCACCACCTTATAATCATAACTATACTTATGATCCTAGTAATCAGAAATCTGTTGATGTTGAAATTGGTCAGACAGTTCCGGTTAAGGTTACGATTAAAGATCCAGAAGTTAGTAAAGGCGAAACGAGTAAGCCTGTTTCTAATGTTAAGATTTCTGCTCCTAGTCCTGTCTCATCAAATTCGGACAAGACATCCGAGTCGAGTGAGACAAAAGAAGAGGCAGTATTACCAAAATGTGTAGAGGAACATAAATCAAATGAAAAGAATTCTCCACTAAACCCGTATGTCCCACCATATGTTAGACAAACAGGCAGTAATGCAGCCTCAACATCTAAACAACTATTGATACGAAAGTTGAACACATGAGTTGTTTCAGATGCAATCAATTAGGACACCTGATTGCTGATTGCCCTCTGAAGCAGAGATTCAGAGGTATGAGGCCTTCGAAAACTGAGAACAGAACTAACACTAATCACTATAATGGTAAAAATGAAAACTCATCAAAGTTCAGAAATTGGACTAATCCAGTTTTTCAAAGAAATCGATCTCAGTTTTTCCCTGTTAACAACCAAATCATGAGTAATAATTCATTTAATTCAAGAAGGTTTGGATGGCCTCATAGTCAATCTACAAAAAAGTATCCTTTTAGGACTTACAGAAATCATACTAATACTAACTTTGGACAGCCAAAGTATGGGATGTATCGACCCAAGACCAATAGGTCTTGGGTCCCCAGATTTTAATCCTCTGCTTTAATCGTGCAGGAACAGTTGAACAGGCCTGCAAACAATCTATGGGTTGTGGATAGCGGCTGTTCCCGGCACATGACGGGTAACAAGAATTTGTTACACGAATGGAAACTTGTTCAGGGAGGAAGAGTGAGTTTTGCTAGAGAGAGTGGTGGAAGGATTACTGGAATTGGGACGGTGACTAATGGTAAAATGACGTTAGAGAAAGTGAATTTCGTTGAAGAACTAAAGCATAATCTGCTGAGTGTATCGCAGATCTGTGACAAAGATTACACTGTGCACTTTACCAAGAATGAAGCGATCGTGCTGTATCCTGGTTTCAAGATACCAGAGGATTGGATAGTAATGAAGGCTCCAAGGGAAAAGAATACGTATGTTATGGACATGAGGTCGACTGAGATGGCAACAGAAGAATCTTGTCTTCTGTCAAAAGCAACTGAATCGGAGTCCGAGTTATGGCATCGAAGAATGGGGCATATTCATCTTCGGAAAATGAACTACATTGTCAAGAATGGGCTGGTGCTGGGTGTTCCCTTGAAGAATTTCAACTTTGAAGACCAATGCTTATCGTGCAAAAAGGGAAAGCAACACAAGAAATCCCATCACACCAAGAAGGTTAATTCAATTGTCAGTACCCTAGACCTACTTCACATGGATCTCTTCGGTCCCGTGAATGTAAAAAGCCTAGGAAGAACATCATACTGCTTGGTGATAACTGATGATTTCTCTCCATACTCTTGGGTATATTTCCTGAAGTCAAAGGATGAAACGGTTCAGATGGTAATAAATTTGATTACCAAGGTTGAGAATATTATGGGGAAAAAGGTTAAGTACATCAGGAGTGACAGTGGGACTGAGTTCAAAAACTATCAGATGGAGATCTTCTGCTTACAGAAAGGGATAGAACACCAATACAGCACTCCGCATACTCCGCAACAAAATGGGGTGGCTGAGAGGAAGAACAGAACGCTAATTGAAGGAGCCAGAACCATGCTGGCTGATTCGAAACTTCCTGTGGTGTTCTGGGCTGAAGCTGTTGCTACAGCCAGTTATATCCTTAATAGAGTTTTAACTGTTAAAAGATTGAATAAAACATGTTATGAACTTATGCATGGGAGAAAGCCTAACTTGAGTGGTCTTGAACCATTCGGGTCCCCGTGTTCGATATTAAAGACAAATTCTAAATTTGGTGAAATAGCCGACGAAGGTATTTTAGTCGGATATGTTGTTGTGACTCCCAACAGGCGAGTCTTTAATATATCGACCAGCAAGGTTGAGGTGGTGTGTAACACTGATATCACAAGTTACAAATCACCAATACCAAGCATGGGACCCGCTGGGGCTTTCGACTATGATAGGCTTTTTAAATCTTTTAACATGCCTTACTTGGATTGTGCAGAAGTTGATGAGAGAATTGCTACGAAGATGCTTTATGATGAGGAAGACAATTATGTGCAATGACCGCAGTACGATGAATGTCAGCCTTCCTCGTCAAATGCTGTTGATACCCCTGCTGCCTCTACAAAAGAGGAATTCTTCAATCCGTTTCACTCTCAACAACAATCACCCATTGATGAGCTATCTTCGAACCTGGAAGACAATCTGCAAGTCAGTTCGGTTCCGACTACGAGAGTTCACAAAAATCACCCTTTGGAGAACGTGATAGGTGATCTGTCCGACGGTGTACAAACAAGATAAATCTTGAATGAGCACACCTGTGTTTACACAAGCATTAAAGATACATGCATCATTAACGAATGCTTGTACACCTGCTTCATAAGCCATATTGAACCAAAGAACTATCAAATGGCTCTCAAGGACAGCTCGTGGGTTGAAGCCATGCAAGAAGAGTTAGCCCAGTTCAAGAAGATGGAGGTATGGAATTTGGTTGCAAAACCGAAAAATGTGCATGCGATTGGCACAAAATGGGTTTTCAAATGCAAGAGAGATGAAAAAGGGATAATTATCTGGAACAAGGCGAGGCTGGTTGTAAAGGGTTTTAATCAGCAAGAGGGGATCGACTACAATGAAGTGTTTGCTCATGTGGCGAGATTGGAAGCGATTCGACTGTTTTTGGCATTTGCTGCACACAAGGAGATGAAGGTGTTTCAGTTAGACGTGAAAAGTGCGTTTCTTAACGGTAAAGTCGATGAGGTTGTGTACGTTGAGCAACCTCCGGGTTTTCCTGACCCAGACTTTCCTGATCACGTGTACAAGCTAAGTAAAGCGCTATATGGGCTACATCAGGCCCCTCGTGCCTGGTACTCAACTTTATCCGATTACTTGCTTGAGAATGAATTTGAAAGGGGAAGGATAGATAGTACACTGTTCGTTAAGAGAAATGGAAGAGACTTTCTTCTGGTTCAAGTCTACGTGGACGACATCATCTTCGCTGCATCAAAAGTCGCCATGTGTCAGGAGTTTGAAGCCATCATGAAACAGAGGTTTGAAATGAGTGCTATGGGTGAACTAACTTTCTTTTTAGGATTGCAGGTTGATCAGAAGAAAGATGGGATGTTCATTCATCAGACTAAATATGTCCATGACGTTCTCAAACGCTTCAAGATGGAGGACAGCACTCCATTTGATACACCAGTTTGCGTCAACCATAAACTGGGTGCTGATTCAGATAGCGATGCAGACGTGGACCCCACCCAATATCGGGCAATCATAGGTTCTTTAATGTACTTAACTGCTTCAAGACCTGATATTATGTTTGCAGTTTGTCTTTGTGCTCGCTTTCAGGCAAACCCAAAGGAATCTCACTTGAAGAGTGTGAAGAGGATCTCAAAGGCAAGCCTAAGCTAGGGTTGTGGTACATGAAAGGAGGAGACTTGGAGTTAGTCGCCTACACAGATTCTGATTATGGAGGATGCAATTAGAATTGGAAGTCAACAACAGGTGGATGTCAGTTTCTTGGAGGCAGATTAGTGTCATGGCAGTGCAAGAAGCAGACATCAGTCGCCATTTCTACCTGTGAAGCAGAATACATGGCAGCATCGAACTGCTGCTCCCAGGTTCTTTGGATACAACAGCAATTGAGCGATTATGGTCTAAATTTCACTCATACTCCTATTTGCATAGATAACACTGCTGCTATCTCAGTAACTAACAATACCGTCAAGCATAGCAAAACTAAACACATTGACATCCGTCATCATTTTATACGGGATTGTGCCGAGAAGAAATTGATTGTGCTCAAAAAGGTTGATACGTTAGATAATTTCGCTGACTTATTTACTAAAGCGTTTGACAAAACTCGATTTCAAAACCTTGTTGAGCTAAATGGGATGATCAATCCCGAGTAACTGTGTTTTTTTGTTTTTATAAAAAAAAAAAAAAAAAAACGTCACTATCGCTTAGAATTATGTCGGTTGCCACAGTTTGAAGGACATATCTTCGGATATGTTTGTTCCTCATTTCTACTTGTAGAATATGAGGATAGCCATTAACCAGATGACTGAAAGTGACCGGGGCGGTTTATTATGTGTTTTTAATTCTTTCGCTGAAAATTAGTCGTTCATACTTAGTTAGAAGGACACATACCTGTATGTGGTCGGTCCAGTTGATCCATTGGATCTTCAGGATAGCCGTTTACCTGAAGACTTCGACTTGATCGGGGCGATCGAAGTTAAAATTTTTTCGGGAGATGAAATTATTTTTCAAGTCTACTACTTCGTAAGAAGTTCCTTTACTATGTTTAACAGAAAATTGATCCAACCTTGGAAAGTGATAGATATACTGATTCTGTGTGCTTAACTAGTGAAGTTATTAGGCCTAAAAGGCTTTAGAACAGTAATTGTATGTCATGGTAGCTTTTTATGGTGCTTAAAAGTTGAAGTGATACTAACTAAATCTACTCGATTTTACGTGGAAACTCCTTAAGAGTTGTGCATGTCTCCATATATATCTTTCCGAATGATAGGCAGAAAAGCGATTACCCAGTCATACACGAGCCCGTGAGTGTTCTGATTCCCGTGAAGATAGCGTGTCAAGAACCTCCAGTGATCCAGATTCGGGACTTGCAGTTGTTTACGACTCTGAAACTGAGTAAATACTAAAAAAAAAAGGTGTTACTGAGACATTCTAGAGCTTATAAGGTTAATACTTCTCAATCAAGATGTGAGAAAGAGAACGGGAAGAAGAGTCTAAAGATCGAAGAGTACTTACTATTTAATCAGACACTACGGGTCGAAGTCAACTCGGGGTGGCTTGGGGAAAGCCAAATATGCTTTGAGAATAGATAGGAGACATCACAATCTCTGAGGTGTTGCCCATTTAAGTTTTGAGCTTAATTGAACCTAACCCGTATCACATAAACAATGAAAACCATTCTAAGTTATTTACCTGCTTACAACCTGTTTCTTTATGTCATAATACAGCTGAACATGGATCTGTGTGACAGTCACTTAATTAGTATGATTCCTGTTCGGATCTTTTCTAAAACATGGTAGTCACTGTCGAGACTGAAATTTGATCCCGTGTACTTTATTTTAAAATTTTTTCTACTTATGTAGTTGTATGATTTAATACCAGGTTACTTGGTCTTGATTGTATCATTTAACTCTTTAAAGGATGTTTTAAAACTTAATTGCAAATTGTTCAAATTATAGGGGTTTGTTTTGTAAAGTTTAATACCGGCGAACTTATCCATAACTTCGCCTGTATAACTTTGACCCTATATAAAGGAAATTTTTGGTCAAACTGTTTATTATTTTCATAAACCAGCGAACTTATTTCCGTAACCCTAAGCGAACTTATCTTTCGAATCAAATCTGTGTTGATTTTCTCGACTACTATTCCGATTAAAGGTGTGTAGGGTTGTAGTATCGTATAATCTATGTCATTGATGTAAATCAAAGGTCGTATCGACCTGATTCGCGACCCTGTTTTGTCGAAACCTCAACACCCGATTTTCAAACTTGTTATTACGTGATCGTAATCAACTTGCTCGTCTAGATCGTCTCAAAAACATGTTTTACGAGATCCTCAATCTCCAAATTCACCAACTACACTTCGTATTGAACGTCTAACTGTTGCCGATTCATATTCAGGCGAACTTACAGTTTAGGCGAAGTTATCCTTAACTTCGCCTAATAATTAATTATGTAACAGTATATTAGGCGAAGTTGTCGTTAGGCGAAGTTATCATTAACTTCGCCTGGCCCTTTTTACTTAACATTGATCAGGCGAAGTTCAAGTTGAGGCGAAGTTGTTCCCAATTTCGCCCACCTCTAACTTCGCTTATACAGAATAAATCATAACTTCGCTCTTGGTAACAGGCGAACTTGTGATTTGCCTCGACGTTTCTCTAACTTAGTCTGTTTTTGTTGCAGAAATGGCAGCTGTAGCTGGAGCAGGTGGTGCAGGTGGTGATGAAGGTGGAGACAACAACCGACAGTTTTTCCCGGGGCATAACATGTACATCACATTGGACCCGGATGCGAGTGGTGTTGATGATTTCCGTGAGATCATCACATTTCTACTTCGCTCGCGTATATTCCACGCGATTAACACAACACTGCCGATATCTTTGCCAAACATAGAGGATTTCTGGCAGACAGTGGAATATGACTGTCGAGTCGAGCCCCCGGTTATGCGTGCAATGGTTAACAATCAGATAGTTCAGTTCTAGTCTGAACAGATCAGGGTGGCTTTACAGTTTGGGGATGAAACGCTAGACGATCCTACAGACTTTGTAGCTCCATTCCGAGATAGTGCGTTTCTGAGGATGGGATATTCTGGTCCTTTGGGGGATACTCAGAGACGCAAGGGGTTCTTGCTAGACCAGTGGCGCTTTCTCATGCACGTGATGATCGTGTGTATGTTGGGAAGAAAGGCTGGTACAGACGGGATGGGCGCGACCATGCAGTCGGCGATGACTGCACTGACTTACAATAAGCGTTACAGCTTTAGTCAGATGGTATTTTACGAAATAGATCGTCAGAGAAGAGCGGTGGCGCGTGAGAGATTTCTTATGTATCCAAGATTCCTACAAATGATCTTGAATCATGTTGCTCCCACGTTACCTCAGCGCCGACCAATTAGATACGTGGAAAGTGTAAGTAAAAGGATCTTTGCTCAGTGTAGATCATCGAGTGCAAGAAGCAAGCCTGAGCTCCGTCCTCGACATACTCCATTATTCGGGTACTTGATCAACCCAGAGTATGTTCCAGCTCGAGGGGACGAGTTTCGGGATCCTCATCCACAACAGGCTGGAGCACCTCAATTACCTGAGGTACAACAAGCTATACCAGCTGCTCTTGTTGTGTCACCGGAGGAAAATGTAGACCTTGATGAAGCGTTTGGTGGTCAAGGATTTTTTGATATGGATCGTGTTGACCCTGAAGAAAATGTACAGGTCTCGGTAGCTCGGGTTTCTAGTATGAATGTGGCTAGGGCAGCTCCGACGGTGGCTGATTCTGATTCGTCAGATGATGATGTGGCTGAAGCGAGACGAATTTTGGTAACACAAGAACGGATTCATGGGAAGAGGAAGAGAGCCGATGATGATAGTGAGTCAGATTTTGAGGAAGAAGTACATCAGTTGGTCCGTAGATCAAGAAGGGAGAGGACAGGTGCAGGTTCGGGAGCTGGTGAGAGCTCAAGAGTGGTTCGTTTCACTCCTCCCGCACTGTCCGGTATGACCATGGTTCCGACATCATTACCAGTTACAAGGCCAAGCGCCACGGACGTTCCCGTGGTGGCTACCTCATCCTCATTCGGCCTACCACCCACTACACTCCAACTCTCGACTCCGGAGATTGTATCTTTGCCACCTCCAACTCTTCGTCCATTGGAGGTCGTGGCAAGATTTATTGAGTCGACAGTTGTAGCTACTGCATGGTTGTCAGTTACGATACCACCTGCGGTTACGTTTACGCCTACTTCTGAGGTCCCGGTTACAATGGAAATCCCTCCTCAGTACACTCAAGATATATCACATCTGAGGTTTGATTTCGATGCAACCTTATCCGACTCGGAACGAATAGCAGCGCTTGAACGGGTCGTGGCAAAACAATCAAGGGTAAATCTTATCCAGACCCATGCTATTCAGCGCCTCGTTGCAGAGAATCAGATACAGTCGACCCTGCTGATCGAACATGGAAAAATAATTGATGCTTTGAAGCAGTTCTTGGCATCTCAGGGGGAGACGAGCTATAAGGGTGATGAGCTGAGGACTAAGAAGCGTAATGATAATGAGATTGAAGAGGGAGAGATTGTAGAGGAGAACATTGAGCATGAGATTCCGGAAGTTGATAAGGCAGATATGAGTCAAGATATGGGAAGCAATGAGATAGAATGGGAAGAGCAGCCAAGATGGAAAGAAGGCTACGCTCAGTGGTTCGTAAAAACGAAGAAACCGGCGGTCCCTACTATGTTCAAGAAAAGTTACAACATTAGAGGTTATGCTGAATCGAAAAAGGGGATTATATGCTGGTTATATGATGAGCAGTATGATGGGGTTCAGTACTTCAAAAGGCTGTTGAGATCATTGAATACATTGCCAGAATGTGAAGTGAAGGACTTAGCCAGATTGGGGTTGATAAACAGAAGTGATGATAACATGGCTAGAGTCATTGGGAAGATAGTATGGAAGGAAAGTATAAAGGAGAAGAAGTTCGAGCTGTTGAAACCACAGAAAGGAAAGCTCGTTGAAGACAAAGATAGAGGAATGAGAGCAGATGGCAAGCCTTGGATGATCATGAAGTATAAGCCGATCCGGTGTTTAAAAGAAGTGCCGATGAAACAAATGCCCAAGGATGTGCTCAAAGATTTGAAGTGGTGGTATGTTGATTGTGAAACAGCTGAAGCAGTAACGGAGGATGAAGATGAACAAGAGCTGCTGAGAGTGTATGATCCAATGCACTTGGTGAATTTGTCTCAAGCTGATCTGCAGGTGCTGAATGAGAAGAAAATATTTTATATTCCTGCTTGGAAAGAAGAAGCGAAGAAATATCAAAGAGTTGTTTCAGTTTGTGTACGAGAAGGAGTTCATTCTTGAAGATGAAAGATACAAGATTGTTGAAGATTACAAGACACGTGCTTGAAGATAGAGATATGAAGCTACTGCCAAGGGGGAGTCTGTTGGTACATGATGTCAGTAGTTCAGTGTCTAGTGTCTGTAATCGAGTTAGTTGGATTTGTATTTGGATGTAGGCGAAGTTCTCACAAGTTCGCTGATATAGGCGAACTTGTGGAACAAGCGAAGTTAGGGACAACTTCGCCTAAACATGCTAGGCGAAGTTGTCGTGCTTTATAAGCTGCTAGGTTACGGCTGTGTTTCATAGAATCGAGTTGTAACGAGTTTACGAGTTGTGTAATCGGTGATCAGTGAATCACGTGTTTCCAGTCGCAATACAACGTGTCTTTGTTTATTGTAACGTGTGTTTGATCGTGTTAACGTGTATCGTCTTCTACGCTCGTATCGTCTTACGTAGGGATTCCGCACCTACGTAGAACGAGATATTCCGTGTAGATCCGGCTGGGAACCTACAAAGAATGTTGCCGGAAAATCGCTTCCACAATCGCTCCGTACCCACCAACAGCTCCGGCTTGAAGATCCCTTTCAAAATTCCCCGGATATAAAAATGTGAAACTCATTAAAAACCTGAGGCCTGATGAATATTGATCCTCTTCCATGAAAACGATGGCGTGTTGGTGGTCGGTGAGGAGGTGGATAATGGGAGGAGAGCGTGGTGTTCTTCTCCGGGTTCAGTTTTTGATTTATTGGTGGGATTGGTGATCGGAGAGGAGTGTTGTATCATGGTGAAGTAGGAAACGATGGTGGTGGTGCTGTTTGGTGGTAGCGGGAGTTGAGGGGTGCGGAAGAATGGTGGTAAAGAGGATGGTAGGAAGAGGAAGATGATGGTCGTGGGAATGGCGAAGATGACGACTGTGCTGTTGGGTTATATTGTTGTTGTTATTATTATTATTATTATTATTGGGGATAACAAAATTATTATTATGCCCTTGCCGTCAATGAGTCAACAGATGGAAGGAGGCATAGTGTGCCCGCCCTAAGACTACGATGACACAGATCACTCAAATTGAGAATGAGACTTGTATAGTGCCCCGCCCATAAAGCACAGCAACACAAATCATAATTTTCTCATTTAATATTTTCGTATAATTACCCATTTCCATCCACATATGAAGTCTTTTCTTTAAACATAAAAGTTAATTTAATTTACAACGATATAATGTCACTCATTAATTATATTGCCAAAGAGCTGATGGTGAAGTGGTAAAGGAATGACTCGGTGTTCCATGTGAACCAGGTTTGATTCTTGCCCCCATCATATAGTTTTGGGGATCTTTAATGAATAAATGAACAAACTTTTCAATCTTATAAATAAATGATTTTTATTAATGGTTGGTATTATGTTTTAGTTAATTCGAACTCTTCATACTAATAATAGGGTCACTAAAATGATAGATCTATTACACATTCGTATTGTTTATATAAAAGAAATATTATGATTTTAGTAAAAACAAACTTAGTGGTCATATCTCAGGAGACTAAATCTATTTTGGTCTTTATATGTATTAACACACTAACTTTCAGAAAATACTTTTTCTTGAAAATACATACATGTGTATGCATATATATATATATATATGCATACTATTATATATACATGCGTGTGTGTATATATATTATATATATATACACACATGCATGTAGTAACTAGATAGTAACACTAAAGCTCACTATTATATATATTCTGCAAATAATAGAACTACATTAACTAAATAATTATTTACCAATCCTAATCAAGTAGTCGTCGGAAAAGTCACTAAGTTAACGAATGACCCAACATTAATTTTTTTATATACACTTAATCCAAATGTAACTGAACCATAGGTTCTCGTACAAATTTGCGGACGACACTGAGTTTAATTTTGCTTTCTCTTTTGATTAAGGTACGGAATCTGTTTCCGTTTACTCTTAGTATTATATATATATATATTCCGTTACTTCGTAGTGCGGATTCTGTTTTCGCTTACTCATAGTATTGACTCTAGTCCGTTACTTTGTAGTACGGATTTTCTTATGCCTCAGTTACATTTTGAGTTGAGTTATTTTATATAATATATTTTGTAGCATGTAATAGATTATATATTTTGTACTCTTTGTTGCATGCTCCTATTTGAACATGTTTAGTTATATGGTTTTAGCTTAGTACTCTGTTACCTGAGCATTTCTGACTTGTCATTGGGGCGTCAATGACATGGCACTTATCGTGACAGTGCGTAATCAAAGTTCACGGTGTCACTGACTGTACTTATGTAGTACCTTGGCTACTTAGAGGCGTATAGATCGATCTTAGCTCCAACTCCTGACTCCTGACTCCTGTTTGAGATGGAATAATTTGTGCACGCCACCCACACCATCTACTTGGTGCATGGACTAGCTAGCTGTGTACCCCTCTGTTTCTGGCTCTGGGTGCTTCTGTGTTACATGACCTATTTATTATTTCATCACGATCGTATAGTTTAGTATTTATATATGTTTTTGTTACATTTCTGGTTTGTTTGATATGTGTATATGCATTTGGTTAAGTTCTGAGCATATTCAGATTATGTCCCGATCGTGTTTCGGATTATGTTTCGTATCTGGTTATTTTTCGGTCTTAAGCGCGAGTTTATATTCGTAACATTTTTTAGTTTCAGTTTCAGGTCTGTATGCATTTTGCTTTACGTATGTCCGTCTTAGCATGTACTATTGTTCTTTCTGTTACTGGGCAATTTTTGGCTCAGCCGTATTTTCTTGTTTGTGTTTGTCTTATTTGTTAGCAGGTAACCCGGGAAATCAGGGGAATCAGGGATGAGAGTAAAATGAAGCTCAAGAATAAAGACTTTTATTTATTTTCGAAATTAATAAATTGGACTTAGGATTGTCTTTCGGCTTGGTTTTAACTCGTTGGTTGCACTTGGATTATTTTTATTCCTTTTAAATGGATTGTGTTTGGTTTATGATATCTGTAATAGTGACACGTCAGCCTGTTCCGGGTTGGGGTGTTATAGTTATGGTATCAGAGTCAGCTTTCCGTACTCGTTATGGTCATTATGAATTCTTGGTTATGCCATTTGGGTTAACCAATGCCTCGGCTGTTTTCATGGACTTAATGAACCGAGTTTTTCGAGACTTTCTTGATAAGTTCATTATAGTCTTCATTGACGATATTCTGATTTATTCTAAGAGTAAGGAGGAACATGAGGATCATCTTCATGTCGTACTCGAGATATTATGACAAAAGAAGCTATATGCTAAATTCTCCAAATGCGAATTCTGGTTAAGCAAGGTAGCATTTTTGGGTCACGTTGTGTTCGACGAGGGTATTACGATGGACCCGGCTAAAATTGAGGCAATCACCAAATGGCCTAAGCCTACCTCCGTGTCAGAGATTTGTACTTTTCTCGGCCTTGCTAGTTATTATCGCCGATTTGTCGAAGGGTTTTATGTCATCGCCCTACCCCTCACGCAATTGTTAAGGAAAGGGGTTAAGTTCTCCTGGAATGATGATCGAGAGAAAATTTTTGAAGAACTGAAGAAGCGATTGGTTTCTAATCCGATTCTTACACTTCCTTCGGGCACGGGTGGGTGTCAATTTTATAGTGATGCTTCTAAGAAAGGTCTCAGATGTGTATTGATGCAGCATGGTAAGGTCA
The DNA here is from genome assembly GCF_021521415.1 of Bidens hawaiensis. Lineage (NCBI taxonomy): Eukaryota > Viridiplantae > Streptophyta > Magnoliopsida > Asterales > Asteraceae > Bidens > Bidens hawaiensis. The sequence continues at coordinate 1,621,941 of NW_027491246.1, forward strand.
TTGCATATGCCTCACGACAGTTGAAACCTTACGAGGTTAACTATCCGACGCATGACCTTGAACTAGCTGCTGTTATTTTCACATTAAAGATCTAGCGTCACTATGTTTATGGAGAGACTTGCGATATTTTCACTGATCACAAGAGCTTGAAATACATCTTCACTCAGAAGGAATTGAACATGAGGCAGAGACGTTGGTTAGAACTTCTAAAAGATTATGATGCCAACATACAGTATCATCCAGGGAAGGCCAAAGTTGTGGCCGATGCTCTTAGCCGAAAGAGTTCTGAAATGATAAATTCTTTTCAGCTGCAACCTCATATACTCAATGATCTTGATAGAATGGGTATTGGTCTCCATTTTGGTGATACCAATGGATATCTAGCCAGATTTCAGATTGAGCCTGATCTGATTTCTCAAATCAAAAGTGCACAATATAAAGACGGAGAAATTTGGGCAATTCTACAGAATTTGGAGGTTGGTAAACAGTCAGAATTTAGAGAAGACGAACATGGCATAGTCTGGTGTGGAAAACGGTTATGTGTGCCTAGAGATTCCACCATACGGGAGTCTTTGTTAGCCGAGGCTCACAGTTCACCATTTTCTATCCACCCCGGATCTACAAAGATGTATCGGGATCTTCGTCAACATTTTTGGTGGAGCAGTATGAAAGATGATGTGGCCAGTTATGTCAGTAGGTGTCTTACTTGTCAGCAAGTTAAAACTGAGCATCAAAGAGCTGGGGGGTTACTTTAGGCACTTGATATTCCGGTATAGAAGTGGGATGACATCTCAATGGATTTTATTACCTGGCTACCTAAGACGTTTAAAAGAAATGATGCTATTTGGGTTGTAGTCGATCGTTTGTCAAAGTCGGCTCACTTTCTTCCGATTCAAAAAGGATTCCCAGTCAGTAAGTTATCCGATATTTTTACTCAAGAGATTGTGAGACTCCATGGTACCCCGGCCTCTATAGTTTGTGATCGAGACCCACGTTTCACGTTGCGTTTTTGGAATGGTTTGTAAGCCACATGGGGAACTAGATTGAGATTCAGCACCGCATTTCATCCTCAGACTGACGGTCAGTCAGAATGTACCATCCAGACACTCGAGGATATGCTTCGAGCATGTGCTTTAGAGTGGAGCGGGAACTGGGATGAGTATTTAAGTTTGGTTGAGTTTGCCTACAATAATAGTTGGCAAGCTAGCATCGGTATGGCACCAGTCGAGTTGTTATATGGTCGTAAGTGTAGAGCACCTATCTGTTGGGAAGAAGTTGGTGAGAAAATTATTGAAGGGCCCGAGTTGGTCAGATTACAAATGAGAAGGTCACAGTTGCTCGTGAAAAATTAAAGGAAGCTCAGAGTCGGCAGAAGAGCTATGCAGACCGACATCGCCGAACTTTAGAGTTCAATGTCGGTGATTAGGTATTCTTGCGAGTTTCACCTTGTAGAGGCATTCAGCGTTTTGGAATAAAGGGAGAGCTTAGCCCTCGATTCATCGGACCATTCGAAATCCTTGAAAGAGTTGGAGAAGTCTCATATTGTTTGGCATTATCACCCCAGTTATCTCATTTACATAATGTCTTTCATGTATCTCTTCTGAGGGGGTACAATTATCATCCTTTGCATGTTGTCAACTATCCTCTCCACCAAATTCGTGAGGATTTATCTCTTGAAGAAGAACCTGAAGCTATTCTTGACTGTCAAGAACGCATTATGCACAAGAAATATATTCCTTTTGTTAAAGTTCTTTGGAAGAACCATTCAGATCGTGAAGCTAGTTGGGAAATGGAGGATACAATTCATTCCCAATATCCGTATTTGATTTCATACGAATTTTGTTTTATTATGTTCTAGTATCTGTTATTTGCTATTTCTTAGACTTCGTATTTGACTCGTCTCCACTGTTTTAGAAATTATATTGTCTACCGGTTTACAATTTCGAGGACGAAATTTTTTTTTTGGAGGGTATAATTATAATAACCCAAATTTTTATTGTATCATAAAACAAATAATAATAATAATAATAATAATAATAATAATAATAATAATAATAATAATAAAATGAATAAATAAAGAAATGAATAGCATGAAACATGATTGATAAAAAGCACATGTTTTATTTGTTTAAATTTTAAATCTCGATCGTCATCTAGTTCCTCAACCTTCTGCCGGATTTTTGGAAGAAACCCCCGAAGTCTCGCACCTTCATCCTCGACTCCCCGTTATAAATTCCAAGAAACTTCTCACGAAACCCACCACCAGTCTCTGATTTTGTTTAACCACCAGTTCACACCACCACCGCCCTGAGAATAGTCACTCGAAAACGGATCCGAGTTAAACCGCCGCCACCGCTAACGGTTGCTGCCGGAAACCAGCCGCACACTTTCTTGAGTTACGCCGTCGTAGATGACCCGTTACGCATCGTGTACCACTACTGTGTCTAAATCTCTGGTGTCTTTTCGATACGAATAAGGTATGCAAGAATCGCCCTACCTATTTACTCCTTAATTTTTTGTTCTGTAGATGGCGATCCGAACGATTATTGACATGTTTTGAGTGCATGAACAGCCTAGTTGCTGGTGCAAACCACCACCGTTTGAGTTCCCGCTTTCGGTCGATTCTATTTAGAGAAACGAATTAATACAGTCGTCGTCTAACGCACACGCATCACCTCCGTTGTCTCCGTTTTCTGTTTGCTCAGTCCGACATTGAAGTAAGTTCTATTAGCCTATTTATGAACACGTATTGAATACGTGATAGTTGATTTTTCCGGCGATGAATTAGAACAGTTATTTTGGAGAAAAACTGAAACCATTATAGGCCAATTTAACATGTTAGTTTGTTGTCCTTTTCGTCACAGTGTGTATGCGTGCATGCATTGGAGAGAAGATCTTTAATGAATAAATGAACAAACTTTTCAATTTTATAAATAAATGATTTTTATTAATGGTTGGTATTATGTTTTAGTTTATTCGAACTTTTCATACTAATAATAAGGTCACTAAAATGATAGATCTATTACACATTCGTATTGTTTATATAAAAGAAATATTATGATTTTATTAAAAGCAAACTTAGTGGTCATATCTCAGGAGACTAAATCTATTTTGGTCTTTATATGTATTAACACACAAATTTTTTAGAATATACTTTTTCTTGGAAATACAAACATGTGTATGCATATATATATATGTATGTATATATATATATATGTATGTATATATATACACAAACACACGCATGTAGTAACTAGATAGTAACACTAAAGCTTACTATTATATATACTATGCAAATAATAGAACTACATTAACTAAATAATTATTTACCAATCCTAATCAAGTAGTCGTCGGAAATGTCACTAAGTTAACGAATGAACCAACATTAATTTTTTTATATACACTTAATCCTAATGTAACTGAACCATAGGTTCTCGTACAAATTTGCGGACGACACTGAGTTTAATTTTGCTTTCTCTTTTGATTAAGGTACGGAATCTGTTTTCATTTACTCTTAGTATTATATATATATTCCGTTACTTCGTAGTGCAGATTCTGTTTTCGCTTACTCATGATTGACTCTAGTCCGTAACTTTGTAGTACGGATTTTCGTATGCCTCTGTTACATTTTGAGTTGAGTTATTTTATATAATATATTTTATAGCATGCAATAGATGATATATTTTGTACTCTTTGTTGCATGCTCCTATTTGAACACGTTTAGTTATATGGTTTTAGCTTAGCACTCTGTTACCTGAGCATTTCTAACTTGTCACTGGGGCGTCAATGACATGGTACTTATCGTGACAGTGCGTAATCAAAGTTCACGGCGTCTCTGACTGTACTTATGTAGTACCTTTGCCACTTAGTGGCGTATAGATCGATTTTAGCTCCGACTCCTGACTCCTGTTTGAGATGGAATAATTTGTGCACGCCACCCACACTGTCTCCTTGGTGCATGGACTAGCTAGCTGTGTACCCCTCTGTTTCTGGCTCTGGGTGCTTCTGTGTTACATGACCTATTTATTATTTCATCACGGTCGTGTAGTTTAGTATTTATATATGTTTTTGTTACATTTCTGGTTTGTTTGATATGTGTATATGCATTTGGTTAAGTTCTGAGCATATTCAGATTATGTCCCGATCGTGTTTCGGATTATGTTTCGCATCTGGTTATTTTTCGGTCTTAAGCGCGAGTTTATATTCGCAACATTTTTTAGTTTCAGTTTCAGGTCTGTATGCATTTTGCTTTACGTATGTCCGTCTTGTTTGTTAGCAGGTAACCCGGGAAATCACGGGAATCAGGGATGAGAGTAAAATGAAGCTTAAGAATAAATTCTTTTATTTATTTTTGAAATTAATAAATTGGACTTAGGATTTTCTTTCCGCTTGGTTTTAACTCGTTGGTTGCACTTGGATTATTTTTATTCCTTTTAAATGGATTGTGTTTGGTTTATGATATCTGTAATAGTGACACGTCCGCCTGTTCCGGGTTGGGGTGTTACATAACATCTCATTAAATGAAAAATTAATCTTACCAATTATTTGATTTGAAAATCTTATAAAATAGGGATATACTAACATTTAATATCCAATTTAAAAAGAAAAAAAATATTATTTACATATAATAACAAATTTTATAGTAAAAAAACATAAGCGGGTCATGGGTCACTAAATCTAGATAGCTTTTAAACGGGTTATAACATATAATTTATTTATGAAACCCTTTCATCATCAAACCCTAAGTATATTATTAACTTTCTTACAATAAAGAAATTAAAATCCAAAAAATAAATATTAAAAAACGAAAAATATAAAACAACCATTCTCTCAAGCCATAATATTGCTTTCTTTGTAAATGAATGCTTCTCACGCATTTGACCCAAATTCATAGGTAAAGGTCTCATCAAACTCAGATAGCTCTTAAACGGGTTATAACATCTCATTATATTAAAATTAATCTCATCAAATATTTGATTTAAAAATCCAATAAAATAGGGATATACTAAAAATTAATATCCTATTTTATTTAAAAAAAGATATTATTTATAATTAAGAAACAATTTTATAATAAAGAAAATAAACGGGTAATGGTTATCACCAAAATCAGATAGCTTTTAAACTGGATTATAACATATCATTTATTTGTGAAACCATTTTATTATCAAACCTCAAGTATATTAATTATTAACTTTCTTACAATAAATAAAATTAAAATCCAAATAAATATATATAAATATTAAAAACGAATAATGTAAAACAACCCCCGTAATACGGGAGATAAAATTTAGTTTATTATATACTAGTAGTGGCTTGTTATTTTCGTTAGTTTTAGTATTATTGTCCATTAATTTATAACTTATTTATCTAACTTATTATTGTTATTATTTTTGTTTAATTCATTTAAATATATTAGATAAATATTAAAATTTTTGGTTATTATAGCAAGCAAATGATAACTGTGGGGATGTATGCTTGGGTGTTTGGTTGTGACAAATTGATAATAGTATTGCATTTTTAGTTGAAATATTTGTTGGAATGCAATTACTTTGAGTTTGTTATTGTTAGTAGGTAAGTGGAGCTTAAATGGTGTATTAAGCTAAACTAGTGACGGTCAGACGAGACTATTAAATGCCGATTATATTAAGTTAATTTTCAAATGAGTTTTGATTTACTACTATCATTAATATTGTTATTATCGAGTTACTTTAGATAATACAATAACATGATTAGTTAGTTTGTATTGGAAAAGAAAAGTATTGATTTTGTTTGAACATGGCATCATGCATTCATGTATTTAAGTTGGTAAATTGAAGTAAAGCTTTTTTAAAAAGGTGGACCATTTAGAAGAAATGAAATTATTGACATAACTTTGGAATGGGCTTTGGGTCAAGGAAACTAAGGTTCGGTTAGGAGAGCACAAGAATATAGGGCACGCATGGAATAATTCTGTGTGTGGGGAACGAGGTTAAAGAAAAAGAAAAAAGGAGTTACAACAAGAGATGAAAGAGGTCACCATATTCATATTCATTCAACTTCTAATCCATATTCATTGGTCTTACCAAATATAAATTGAAGACCAAATCATCACCATTAGCAGCTAGCGTTCGGATCATACCTGGGATGTAGAGTATTGTACTTGTTCAGCTTTTCTCATGCTTAAAGAACTAAATATTTGTAATTATTGATTGTCGATCTATGAACATTACACTCAGTCGATTTAGGTTTATTTCGATTAGAACGATTAGTTTGCCAGTTGCTATGATACGTTTTCATATGGTTGCATTAATTAGTTTTAATGTGATAAAGCATATAACTTTCCTTAGTTGAGTCACACTTGTAGTGACTGTTTGATAACCAGTGCCGTGTGTTAGCGATAGTTGATGCCTAAGGTTTAACTAGTTGATTAACTAGATTCGATTATTGATAATTAATCTGTTAAATGACATGAGATTGCTGTTTGTTACATGCTTGAACCCCGGGTGTGATTTATCTTTGTTAATTGATTAAATTTTGCTTACTTGTTTGTTTCAATTTTGTAACACCCCCGAGCCCAGCTGCCCTACTTTAACACTGGCTGGATTTACTCATTCACATAAATCGGAAAATCAGAGTTACTTAAAACATTCCGCGGAATAAAAGTTAATCATTCTTACATAACTTAAATACTTTGTCTTAAACGGAAATAACATAAGTATTAAATATTAAATATAAATAACTCGTGAATCTTCTTCATAGCGATGCCAGTGTTTCTCTTATTGCCACGTGTCCTTATCAAGAAACTTGTCTCATTCTACTTGCCTGCGTGCATACTAAAAGTCAGCTACGCTGAGTGAGTTATAGTTAATTAACATACATTACATTCACTTACCTACTAATACGCGTCCGAAGATACGTATTAATACCTGTTAATCTATCATTTAAATATACATATATTCATACACTCATACCTCATACTGTCTACATACCTCGGATATTATAAGGGTCCGCTCCCTACATACCTTGGATATTTTAAGGGTCCAGTCCCTACATACCTTGGATATTATAAGGGTCCAGGTCCCTAGTCCCTACATACCTTGCATATTATAAGGGTCCAGTCCCTACATACCTCGGTTATTATTAGGGCCCGGTGCCCTCTAACATACCATACAATTCTACCTTCGTTACAATTCCTTTATAGTTTCTTCAATCAAAACTAATATAACAACTACGTGCATACTAGTTAATCAATCCATATAATTCACATTCATACGCAAACATATATCTAATATACACTTACCATTTAAGGTAAGTGTATTATTCTAACACATCGTAGTATGCACACAACCCCGAAAACATAGTACATAAAAGGGACTAGAACTCACTTGTAGTCGGTTACGCTTGGAGTTGATTGTAATTCCTTTCTTCAGTTGAGCTCGACTAACTGTTTATTAAATAACGTACACGTATTAATTTTCTATTTTTAAACTCCTTTCTTTTCCTAAGTTAACGGAGTTAACTTTTAAGTTAACAGAACTGATCATATAACCTCCTTAAACCGATTATATTAGTTTAATTTTACTTAACTTTATTTTATAGTTATTAAATCTTAACTTTATTATTTTTAAGAAACCAATCCTTATAAGCTACGAACCGCTCTAACGATTTTTTTACATGTTAACGGCTTCTTAACGAGCCTATACGTTCATGCTTCCTTAATGAGTCATGTTAAGTCCTCATGCATATATATTTCTTTGTAATTTAACGACTTATTGACGAACTCATATGTTTAGGCTTTTCTTTAACGAACTTACGGGTTTTGGTTCGACATAGGTTGTTTCTCGGTTTCAGTTTTCGTTTGAGTCGGGTTATGGGTTTTAAACGAGTCGAGCTGTAAGTTAGGTTTATATTCTTATCTTATTCTTTTATTATTATTATTATTATTATTATTATTATTATTATTATTATTATTATTATTATTATAAAAGCATCATTTATCCACCTACCCCTTCCCCCTAACCATTAGAAAGAAGTCCTTGACTTCCTTCTTATCTCCAACATCAGTAGCTGCCAACCACCGTCCCTTCCCTCTTTCTCCGATCAATCTAGGCGACGGGAAGAAAGAAAATAAGGGTTAGATGGTGAAGTTGTTCTTGGTTTTCATTGTTTGGGGTTTGGATTTGGACCAATCTGTTCCCTCCCCTTCACCATCTAATCGAGCCGATCGAGGGTTCCGTTCGAGCCGATTGTGAGATTCCAGTCAAGATCCTCACTCGAGTAACACATGGAGTCCACTCGAGTCAAACATGGGATTCAATCGAGTTTTGGCTAGTTGTTTTTGCTCGAGTTCATTTGGCTCGATGAAATGACCTGTGATCTTGAGTAGATTACAATTAGCATCTTTGAATGTTACAGCTTGAATCTCAAAGTGCGGAATCCATTGAGATTGAACACACACAAGTAAACATTAAGCTTATTCTCATATATATCATGAAAGATTACAAGATATGACACTTTGCACACTTTCTCTCTCTAGTCTCTCTCTCTAACAAATCACCAAAAGTCTACTTATCAACGCATAAGTCTCCTATTTATAGGAAACATCCATAAGCTCATCAACTCCGTATATGATATACGACGTATATCATATACGCCGCATAAGATATGTGTTGACTACAAAACACAAACTATACTTTTGACATTTTTAGCCCTATACAATCATATCTAATACATCTAAAACCCTAGCAATAGACATTATGCTCTAACAGACTCCCCCTTGGATGATGCTAGGTCTTCGATCTTTAATCTTTCAGACTTTCTTCTTAAAACATTTTGTATGAAAACCTCTTTTTCATGAACTCCTTCTTGGAAGCCCTTGATTTACAAGTAATCACATAAGAAGGATATGATCAGATTAATATTAGTATCTGATTCGTGATAGGTTCATTCATTATATATTCATGAAACCCATGATATTTGAGAGTAACGACTTATAACAGCTTGATATTTGAAAGTAACGATTTTGACTCGGAAACTAATTCCATTAGACTCTCATTTTCATCTTCTTCATAGTCTTCCTCCATTATCCTATCTTAACATGTAAACATCAAAACAAATAGGTTCGTGTAAGTAAAACTGAGATATTAAAGATTTTTCCAGCAAGATTCAACAACATTTGGAACCAACTCTTCAACACCATCAATTTCACTTCTACTCATATTACCTGAATTATATCAATACCTAGACATGAATATTATTATCAAAAGAATATTGTGGTATGCTTAAAGCCTTCCGAATTCTAATACTTATTACCAAAAATGGAAAATATCTTTTCACTGTTTAATACTGTATCCCTCGTGACTACACTTATCTTAAAAGGTCTAACATATTTGTCTTTAAGTAAACGGATAAAATCTAGCACAGAATGAACGGATATGAGTGCATATACGGCGTATATCCCATATAGTTACCCACTTGTCATATGTGGCGTATAAGTATAAGACTTATACGGCGCATAACTTATGCGGCGTATAAGTCTCATACTTATACATTGCATAAGTATATCCATTCAAAATTTGAATTCATATCCTGTTCACACCAATGTAATGTCACGAGTACAAATGAATGTCCTTGTACATTAGAATAATAACTTGATTAAGCTTAATTTTGAAAAATCACCATTTTACCAAGTCCGAATTAATGACCTTGAATAAAACAGATAAATTGAATCTTTTGTTTTTGATTTGCCAATAACAAGATTTGTTGTCTCATGAAAACACCTAGAGAGATAGTTCACCCACCCATCAAGAGTCGAAAACTAAATCAAAAAGAAAATCTTTTTGGTTTTCAAATAGAAACAAGAAATCAATTTAAAATCAAACAAATGAAAATTCAAATTTGAAATTTATACAGAAATCATATATTTTTGTGAGTTTAAACAGGGAATCATATTGAACAAATTGCCCTTCCATCATAGTTTTATTTTTAGCATTTATTATGACCGGTGTTAAGTCAGTCATTGGTATTGTTGTCCACATAAACCTTTCAAAAACAAATGATTTAGGAATTTCTGTGATACTTTTAATTTAGTTCAATTAAGCACAAAATATCAGGTAATTATTAGTTCTAATCTTGATTTAGGCTTAATTTGATTTTCACAAAGTCACCCCAACTTGACTTAAACCTTAGAATCAAAAGATAAAAACAATTTTATTTTAAGCAAATCAGTAAATAATCCCCACTACAAGATATACCCCCGTTATCAAGCAATACCCTAAGGTCCTTTACCATGGATGAGTATGCACGATTTCATCTGTTGGCTTGTAAACGTTGTGTCCTTTGTGGTTCGTTTCTTAATGGTAATAAGACGCGAGCAAGGGGACAACGTGTGTCTAACAGCGGATTTTGATCAAGTCAGTAATGAATTTAGTACATAAGTACTTGTGCGATCAAGTTTAATGACTTATAAAGCAGCTTAATATACGGGTTTGCTTTTTACAGCTTGTTTAAATATTCATCGAAATGAATACCCAGATGATAAACCGCATAAGGACCCAATGGATCCAAGAACTTTAAAGCATCCCATCAATACACGATTTAAGGCCATAATACCATACATCATTGAAGCGTTAACAACTTACAGATAGCTATGTTTTAACAATTTTAAACAATCATTATGATTAAAAGGCTTGAGTATGACCAGCTAATTACATTTCTGCCATCATTATTAAGACTTTTGTTAGAAACTAATGCCCCATCAATTTGACAATTTTAGTTTATATCACTTACTTTTCTTACTTGTTTGTTTTTAAAGGCCTACCAATGCACCAATACAGTTAAGTACGCAGCCTTTTATACCTACTTTTTACTGGATTTGGGACTAGATGATCAATGTAGTATCATCTTCCCTTTTTTGCTTCAAAAACTCACTTTCTAAGGAGCATCATTTTTTAATGTTTTTGAATTTTTGAAATTTTGTAATGTTTTTGGCTTTTTCAAAATTTTATGTTTTTGGCTTTTTCAAAATTTTAATGTTTTTGGTTTTTCTTGAATAATTTCTCCCCCTAAAATCAAAACTATATGAAAACTATTTACAAAAGAAAATTTTGACTTTAATGTTCAGGATCACTAGGTATCCAACACACCTGTAATATCGGTTACCCCCATATCTACACCGCCCAAAACTTTTAAACCATTAAGTTTTAATAAGTATTGAAATCGTGACTTATCAAAAGCTTTTGTGAAAAGATCTGCTTTTTGTTCATCGGTGTGAATTTTCTCTATAGTAATCAACTTCTTTCCGTAGCAATCACGAATGAAGTGATATCGTATCTCTATATGTTTAGTTTTAGAGTGATTTACCGGATTCTTAGTTATCGAAATAGCTAAATTATTATCTACAAAGATAGGGGTAGTAAGAAAATTCAAACCGTAGTCCCGCATCTGTAGTTGTATCCAAAGAACCTGAGAACAGCAACTAGAAGCAGCTAGATACTCAGCTTCACAGGTAAACAACAAAACTGTGGTCTGTTTTTTGCATTGCCAGGTGACAAGTCGTTTGCCAAAGAACTGACACCCTGCCATAGTAGATTTGGCATTCATCTTACAGCTTCCATAATCCGAATCAGAAAACGCCTTTAACACAAACTCATTATCTTTTGGATACCATAGACCGACCCCCCGGACATCCCTTGAGATAGCGTAGAATTATTTTGACGATCATGAGAAGTGAAACCTTCGGATTTAATTGATATCGGGTATACAAACAGGTAGCACACATAATGTCTGGCATAGAAGCAGTCAAATATATCAATGAGCCTATCATGGATCGGTATAAGGTTTGGTCAACCTTCTCCCCGTTGGGATCAGGACCGATACCAAGATTCAATGGTAGAGGAGTACTGATTGCCGATGCATCAGTCACGTTGAACTTAGTCAAAACGACATTGACATACTTTTTCTGATGGATGAAAATACCATCAGAAAACTGTTCAACTTGAAGTCCAAGAAAGAACTTCATCTCTCCCATAGCACTCATTTCAAATTTCTTCTTCATGACTTCTTCAAATTGCTTGCACAGAACATTATTTGTCGACCCAAAGATTATATCGTCGACATATATCTGCACGATCAGTAGATCCATCAATAGATTTGGTGAAAAGTGTACAATCGACGGTTCCTCTGATAAACCCGTTGTCTAAAAGATGTTGGGACAATGTCTCATACCAAGCTCTCGGGGCTTGATGGAGACCGTAAAGGGCTTTATCAAGGAGATAAACTTTTTCTTTGTGGATCGGATCGACAAACCCCGGTGGCTGTCCCACGTATAGTTCTTCACTAATCTTCCCATTAAGGAATGCTGACTTCACATCCAACTAATAAACTTTGAACCCTTTCCAAGAAGCAAAAGCTAGAAATATCCAAATAGCCTCTAGCCTTGCAACTGGTGCATAAACCTCGTTATAATCGATACCTTCTCTCTGATTAAATCCTAACACAACAAGTCTTGCCTTGTTTCAAAAAATAATCCCATTCTTATCCCTTTTACACTTGAATACCCATTTGGTGTTAATCTGCCTTTTATCATCAGGTAAATCCACTAATTTCCAGACCCCAAGCTTCTCAAACTGCATAAGCTCTTCTTGCATAGCATTCACCCAGCTTTCTTCTGTTAGGGCCTTTTTATATGTTTTCGGCTCAACCTAAGAAATAAAACATTTAAATGAGAATTGATTTTGCAAAGGAGAAACCTTCGAATAGATACACTGAAGATTCTGATCTAGTTGACGTCTCGTTTGTACTCCAGCATTAAGATCTCCTATTATATTCTCTTCGGGATGATAAGATACAATCCTAGGGACCACCTTAATAGGTACTGACACTTCAGATTGGAGATTGTTCTCACATACTTCAGGAATGAAAGTGGATGGAGAAATAGTTTCAATAATCTCCTCATCTGAATCATCGTTGTTATAAAAAACTGGAACAAATTCTGGAACATCATCGGATTGAACATGATTAGGAATATTTGGAGGAACAGGTTCTTCAAGCACAATTACTTGATTTTCTGACAATTATTGATTGTATATCATCATCAAAGTTTCTTCGGAAAGATCTTCCTCAGAAAATTTGAAGCTCTCCCAAAGATTATTAATCAAACATCCTTGAGTCTCTTGGTCGTTGCATGGTACAAGTGTATCGTTGACAATCAACATTTTGGACATGAATAATCCTGTGGAGGATAGGAATGCAGACACGTCTAAGTGGACTAGCATACCCCACAAAGAATCCTTCAACTAATTTTGGACCAAATTTCCCACTTGGATCAAGAACGGCACATGTTGATCCAAACGGTTCAAGCCACTTCAAATTTGGTTTGCGACGATTAAGTAGTTCAAAACATGTCTTTCCAAACTTCTTTACCGTAAGTACCCTGTTGAGTGTATAACAAGCTGCCGCCACTGCTTCTGACCAAAAATTAACTGGTAATTTTGAATTTGAGAACATAGTTTGAGTTGTTTCAATCAAAGTTTGATTCTTTCGTTCAGCGACTCCATTTTGATGTGGAGTATATGGTGCAATAAATTCATGAAGAATCCCCCGGTCATTACAGTACTCAATCATTCTGTTATTTTTAAACTCCGTCCCATTATCACTTCTTATTCGCCGGATCGGTAGATTATACAAATTCTCTAGCATCTTGAATAAGATCATGAGGGAATCAAATTTTTTTCCAAAAACATCACCCATGAATGTAAGTGCACAGATTTGGTGTCCGCAGCTATTCAAATAGCATAGGGGTAGTTTAGTCTTTATATTAATGTATAAAGGCACATTCGCTAAGGATGTTTAGCGAATAGGCCTCATTCATTAAAGACTAGACATATTTGTTAATGTAAGAGCCCATTCGTTACTACTGTGTAACGAATGGTGGCTCATTCGTTAATGTATATCCATTTGCTATGCATGTTTAGCGAATGGGCTATGGAAAGACCTTATTCGTTAGGAATGTTAACGAATGAGAGGTCTCATTCGTTACTACAGTTCTAACGAATGAGTCCAGCTTATAAATAGGCCTTCTATAGTTAGTTTGCATAGTGATCTGTGCTTATTTATGTTTATGTAACATTATGCTGTCGGATTCTCTCCAGGCTTAATGTATAGATCTTCATTAATGTATGAACACGAGTTAACGTATCGATTTGCGACTAGATCCTGGCTAGTAATAACGTTTTTACAACTGGTATCAGAGCCATTAGATCTGATCTTTGAGGATATTCGTTGTTTAATTGTAGTGATTCATCGTTCTTTGAATCAATATGAGTGTAGATTGATCTAAGTTGAATTCAATTGACTTTCGGCTAAATAGAGCAACATAATAACTGCAATTGAACTGATATAACAAGTAATTAGGTAAAGGTATAAGGTAATTGATAATATTTGTGGAGGTTTGAGTTCGGATTAGGGTGGAATTGATTGGAGATTGATTAGGTTTTGAATTGGATGAAATGGTGATACGAGTCATGTTACGGAATTGTTAATTGAGGTGGATTAGATGTGTTTGGATTTGCGGACTGATAGTAGTAAGTTCGAATGTGTATTACGAATGGATTGAGATAAGTTTTGTAAGTTTTCAGACAAGTTTGAACTGTATTTTGGATCTTTTGAAAATTTGAAGATACGAGTTCTGATTCGTTATCTGATGAATACTGATTCGTTACGCTATAACTGATCATTCGCTAGAGTTCATTCATATCTCTTTCGTTTAAACAGTCATCATTCGCTACAACACATTCGCTAAACATTCATTCGCAACATCTCATTCGTTACATTTAAACATCACATTCGTTCGAATTCACATTCGTTACAAGACTCATTCGTTATCCCTCACATTCGCTTGAATTCACTTGAATTGATAATGAATATCATCCCATTCGTTACTCATTAAACTCCACATTCGTTATTGTTCTGATTCGTTTGAATAGTAACCATAAGTTGTAAAGTTTGACAAGTTTGGTCCCTGAATTTCAAAACTTGTTATACTATGGCTTCTCAGAAGGCTTCGTTCTATGCATTAGCATCCCAGAATGCTTTAATGCAACAAATGCTGACGATGGACAACGAGATTGGTAGTCACAACAAGTGTCCTAAACTTCTGAAACTTTCAGATTTTGTTCGGTGGGAACCAAGGTTTCGTGCTCACTTGGGGTCGGTTCATCCAAGCAGTGTACGGTATCTCGATGTTGTTTATGCAGCACCTCTGGTTGGTAGTGACAATCTTGGTTGGACTCCAAAGGAATTTAAGCATTATGAAGCACAAGAACTGAAGGACTTTGAAAGTGAGACAAAGGCTTATTCGACTCTCACAATGGCTCTACCCGAACAAATCTTTCACCAACATAGCACTATAAAGATTTGTTCATCTTTATTTGATACTCTGAAAAGAAGAAGCTTGGGTAATACGCTTGAGATTAAGAAGACTCTTGTAAAGTTTCAGTTTAGAAACTTTATCTTAATGAAGAATGAAACCGTTGAAGAGATGATTAATTGTTTTAGTCATCTTATTGTGGAAATGGCAAGTGTAAATCTTGAGACAACTGAAGCCGATAAAGTTGATACACTAAAGAACGCATTGCCCTCATCATATTCTACTTTCCTCTTTGTGTTAAAAGAAAATGGTTTCTTTCGTAACTCAGAGCTCACAGCAGTGCAATTTATTAACAAGATAGAGGAAAGAGAATTTCAGTTGAAGTGTCAAAACTCATTGAAGGATAATCAAGTTCAGAATCCTTCTATGTATGGTGGTGCATTGCCGGCTAATAATTGATGAAGCTCAAGTTCAATTCCAATCACAACATTTTTCATCGGGAAGTGATCAATTGATGAAGCTCAAGTTCAATGCCAATGCTTCAACTAAAGCTCCAGTTCAATTCCAATCACAACATTCTTTGGCCACTTTGCCAAAGAATGCCAAAAACCAAGAAAAGCGTATGCGGGTCCACGCAATGCTGAGAGATATCCAAGTAAGAATTCATCGGGAAGTGATCAAAGTAAAAGGAGTTCATCAGAAGTTGACAAGAATAAGTCAAACAACACTAAAGTTCTTGTCGCAAATGATGGTTTAGACTGGTCTCAAAGGTTATTGGGAAATCAAGCCAACCTTGCTGTTGTTGAACCAGTTGAGAAGTTTGAAGATGCAAGCAGCGATAATGTATCTGAAGAAAGCGACACCTCAGATTCGGAAACTGATTCTGATCAGAGTTCATCTATGCAAACAGAATCATTTGCTTGTATGGCTAAAATTGAGGAGGTATGTCCTAAACCATCAATTAATGTATCTGAACCTTCAGCTGTTGTGATTGAGTGTAACGAATGTGCTGAACTCAAAACTAAACTTGAATCTTTAAATCAGAACACTACTCTCATAAAAGATCACTTTATGATCAATGAATGTTATCGACAGAAATCCAAATTACTGGAATAATCTACATTAAAAATTCACAATCTGTCTGAAAGCAATCATGATCTCAAAGCTGAGGTTCAATGTAAGATAATTGTGGTTGAATAACATTTCAAGGAGATTCTCCGACTCCGAACCTGCATTTCTAATCTGGAAAATGAAATTTTAGAACTGACAAACAAACTTGGAAAATTTTGAGATTCCTCATTTCTGTTAAATGAAATCATTGAAGTAAACAATTCCCACAAGAAAAATGGGAAAGCAGGTTTAGGGTACGTCGAGATTCCTCCTCCTTTTAAAGGAGATTACTATAGTATTCCAGATGTGAAACAATGTCCAGATATGCATACACTTGAATCTGAAATTGTTGATCAAAACAAACCAACTCTAGAACCGATTCACATCAAAAGTAAATCAGTGTTTACCAAAGTGAATTGGACGGTTCTATTGGGAGTTAATTGAACCAGATGAGATTGTCAAAGACAAGAACATTCCTACAAACAATCACATCTTATGTGAAACTGAAGAGTTTGAACAAGCAATGTATGGTTCAAAATCTTCGGGTGAATCATCAAAAACTCCTAAGGTATCTCCTAAAGTACCTAAATCAGATAAACCATCTGTGTTTGATGAGGAGTTGATGAGGTTTGTCAATCCTCAAGCTAAATCTTCAAGTTGAAAGATATTTAAGTTAAAAGGATTGTCAAAAGTTTTTTCCGATAAAGAAGTTCTTTTGAATCTTTTAAATCCTGAAATGATCGAAAGTGTCTATCAAGATGACACGTCAAAAGTTACTAAGCTTGAACAAAGATTTACCAAATTAAAATTTGAGAATGTACAAGAAAATTCAAATGGTAACAAGTTTAAACCTATAAAATTTGTGAAATCTTCTTCGAATTCTACTAATCTGGAATTTTATCAAATTAAAAAGGGATTCAAACCTACTGTTCCAAAGAAAGTAACTTTTGAAAAGTCTAAGATTGATATTCCTTAACTTGTGCATGAAAGCATACCAAGTGTTTCACCACATAAATTGTTAGACACACGTTTATGCTTTAAATGTGGTGAACCGGGTCATGTTTCAAAGAAATGTAAAGCTAAGGTTGATGATAGCAAGTTGTCATCAAACCGAAAGACTGAATTGAATCAGAATTTGAAAGAACAACAAATTGATGAGTGTGTTATAATGTATTCCAATGTTAATCTAACGAAAGTCGTTCGGGTTGAATCCTTTAATGTATCAAACAAATTTGTTGACCATGTTCAACCAATTTATAAGAACACTGATTCGAGAATAATACTTGACGAGTACTTAAATAAGAAAACCAAGAAACCGGTCACCTATTCTCAAGTACCGAATGCGAGTGTTAAGTTAAATTTATCTCCGAAAGTATCAAAGGGAGAGCCCAAGACTGAGGCTTGGGCTAACATTTTGAACTAATCGTTTTACTTGTTTGTGCAGAGTTCATCCAGGTCCGTGTCTAATCACAAGTGGATATTGGATAGTGGATGTTCTCAACATATCACCGGCAACCTAGATCTTCTGAATAATGTCAAGACATTCAAGGGGGTTATGTTGCGTTTGCTGGTAACAACGGTGGAATGATTACTAAGGAGGGAGAAGTTTCAAACGGGAAAGTGACGTTTGAAAAGTTAATTATTGTAAAAAGGTGGATCATAATCTGCAGATTGTTTCGCAGATATGTGATAAGAAGTTTATCACAATTTTCACAGTAACCGAATGTGTTATCCTTCAACCGGGATACATATTTATGTAGTAGACATGAGTTGTAATGTAAATGCTTCATCCTTGGCTACGTGTTTCATATCAAAAGCAACCAAAAAGGACTCTATCCTTTGGCATCGACGCATGGGACACATTCACATACGCAAGATGAATTTTCTGATTTCAAATGAGTTGGTGGATGGTGTTTCTCTTAAGAACTTCAAGATTAATGACCATTGAGTTGCATGCAAGAAGGGGAAACAAAAGAAGAAGTCACATCCGAGCAAGTCAATTACTCGATTGTTACACCACTAGAACGACTTCATATGGATTTCTTCGGTCCAGTGCATCGTGCTAGTATCGCGGGTGATCTGTACTGCTTGGTGGTTACTGATGACTTCTCAAGATACACATGGGTGTTATTTATGGGGTCGAAAGATTATACGCCTTTGTTAATTCAGAACCTTATCACGAAGATCGAATCACTTTACAAATTGAAAGTGAGACGAATTCAGAGTGATAATGAAAACGAGTTCAGGAATAATGTATTAGATTTCTTTTGCATTCAGAAGGGAATTCATCGGGAATTCAGTGCACCTTATATTCCTCAACAGAATGGCATGTCTGAGCGGAAAAATCATACGTTGATTGAAGCTGCGAGAAAAATGCTTGCTGATTCAAAGCTACCCGTTCAATTCTGGAACGAAGCTGTGAATATGGCGTGTTACACACTGAATTGCGTCCTAACTGTAAAAAGAGGTTGAAGAAAACAAGTTACAAACTTCTGAACAATCGTAAGCCGAACTTATAGTATTTGGAACCGTTCGGGTGTCCGTGTACTGTATTGAAGAAAGATGCTGGAAAGTTTGATGAAAAAGCTTTTGAAGGTTATTTTTTGTGATACAATTCTCCTAAGAAACGGATCTTTAATATTTTTTCTGGTTGTGTGGTAGAATGGTATCACGTTGATTGCCGAAGTTATACTACTCCTTTAACTGGTACGGGTCCCGATTGGATGTTCGATTACGACGGGTTATTTAATTCGTTTACACCAGTGGTGGAAGTGATCCTTGAAGACTTTATTCGTTCTTATTTGGAAGAACAATGTCTTCCGACTCCAAGTTCTTCGTCTGTTGATGTAGATGACTCTCCTAATGTATCAAAAATGTCAAATAAGGTTTCTGAGTCTTCCGATGATGCTGATTTTGTTGATTCATCGTTAGTTCCATTAGATGAAGCTCCAGAAACAAATGAGCCGATTCTAATAGTTGATGACTCACCAACTGTCTCTTTAGACACAGCGGAGGAAAATATCACCAATCATCCGTAGGAACAGATAATTGGTGATGTGAACGACTCGGTTCGTACAAGACACCAATTAGCTAATGTATGTGATGATATGGTTGACTATAGCTTATCTCCTACTGAGGATTCAGTTGCATATGCTTATACGGATTTGCACTCATCGGGTATCCTTAGTATTGCACAATACACCTGCTTCCTATCACAGATTGAACCGACAAGTGTCACGATGGCACTTAAGGAACCGTCTTGGGTTGAAGCAATCTTGGAGGAGCTGCAATAGTTTGTTAGACTAGGTGTATGGGACTTAATTGATAAACCCGACCGTGTGAAAAAGGCTATTCCGACAAAATGGGGTTTTAAGTGCAAAAAGGACGACCACGGGGTAATCATGAGAAACAAGGCACGGTTGGTCGTTCTTGGTTAAAATCAACAAGAAGGCATTGATTACACTGAAGTATATGCTCCTGTGGCACGACTGGAGGCTATACGTATTTTTCTTGCCTATGCAGCCTTCAAAAATTTTAAGGTTTATCAAATGGATGTGAAATCGGCGTTCTTAAACGGAGCTATTCATGAGGAAGTGTACGTGAAGCAGCCTCCCAGTTTTGAGGATCTAGACTTTCCCGAGCGTGTTTATCGATTAAACAAGGCTCTTTATGGTTTATACCAGGCCCCCAGAGCCTGGTACAACACGTTGGCTGACCATTTGATAGAAAGCGGATTCAAGAGGGGAACTGTGGATTGTACATTGTTTTTTAAGAACGTTGGTGATGATCTGCTCCTCGTCCAAATATACGTGGATGACATTATTTTCGGTTCGACCAATGACAGCCTGTGTAAAGATTTTGAGAAGACAATGCAAACCAAATTCGAGATGAGTTCGATGGGAGAGATGAGCTTTTTCTTAGGATTGCAAGTTCACCAGTCTGACTCCGGGATCTTTAACCATCAGACGAAATACGTGAATGATGTCTTGAGCCGATTCAAGATATCTGATGGCAAGATTCCTTCGACACCTCTTCCCGTGGGTCACAATTTATCACCGGATTACTTGGAGGATTCCGTAGATCCTACCCTATATCGAGCGATGATCGGATCTCTTATGTATTTGACTACATCTCGACCTGATATCATGTTTGTTGTTTGTTTGAGTCCCAGGTACCAATCGAGTCCTCGAGTGACTCATCTGGCGGCAGTAAAGCACATCTTACATTATCTGAGGGGAAATCCCAACATCGGGTTGTGGTACCCCAAATACGATAAGTTCGATCTCACCGCTTTTACTGATTCGGATTATGGAGGATGCAAGATCAATTTTAAGTCTACAACAGCGGGTTGCCAGTTCTTAGGAAACCGACTTGTTTCCTGGCAGTGTAAGAAGCAGACGACGGTCTCAACTTCAACAGCCAAAGCAGAGTATGTGGCGGCCTCGAGTTGCTGCTCACAGGTTCTCTGGATCCAGCAACATTTGCGGGATTACGGTTTGAAGTTTCTAACTACTCCTATTTTTATTGACAATTCAGCCGCTATTTCTATTACCAAAAATCCGTTCACCATTCGAAAACCAAACACATTGAAATCTGCTATCACTTTATACGTGATTGCTTTGAAAATAAATTAATTTCTATTAATAAAATACACACGAATTTTCAAAAGGCTGACCTTTATACCAAAGCGTTTGACAAAACACGTTTTCAATATTTGCTGGGTATAAATGGTTTAAAATCTTTGAAAGATATTCAGAAGCTTGGTTAAATCAATTTATTTTATTTTTCTTGTTTTAGTTCAATTTTTGTTGTTTTTAGGGGGAGAAAATATAAAATGCAAAAAATATTGTGTTTTCAGTTTGTACAGAGAAAATTAAAAACTCCAAAAACATTCAAATATTGAAAAACTCAAAAACAATGAAAAATGCTCCTCAAAATGAGTTTAGAAGCATAAAGGGAAAATGATAGTACATTGGTCATTTGCTCCTAAGTCCAGTAAAAAGTAAGTAATAAAAGACTGTGTGCTTAATTGCATTGATGTATTGGTAGGTTTTTTGACAAACAAGTACGGACTAGTAAGTGATATAAACATAAATTACTGAATAAAAAGGGAGATTGGTTCTATAAAAGGTCTTGATGATGATGGCAGAAATGTAAGAATCCGGTCATACTCAAGCCTTCTAATCAATTTTAAAACAATTTTAACAAAAAAGGATCTAGTTGGTGGTTAACGCTTCAACGATGTATGGTCTTGTGGCCTTAAATCATGTATTAATGGGATGCTTTAAGGTTCCTGACATCATTGGGTCTTTATGCGGTTTTACATCTGGTATTCATTTCGATGAATATTAAAAATGCTTGTAAAAGGGAACCCGCAGTGTAACTGCTTAAGTCTCTAAACTTGATCGCAAAAAGTACTTCGTGTACAAAAATGAATTATAGACTTGATCAAACCACGCTGTGAGTCATACATTGTCCCCTTTCTCGCATCTTATTACCATTAAGAAACGGACCACTAGGGACACAATGTCTGTAACCGACAAATGAAATCGTGCATACTCATCCATGGGAACGGACCTTAGGGTATTGCTTGATAACAGGGATATGTCTTGTAGTGGGGATTACGGACTATTATTGCTGAAATATAATCATTTTACATCAAATTGGTTTTTAGGTTTAAGTCAAGTTGGGGTGATTTGGAGAAAATCAAATTACGCTTGAATTAGGATTTGAACTAATTCTTTCCGATATTTGTGCCTAATTGAACCAATTATTATATATCACTGAAAGTTCTGAAAAATTTGTTAAAATATTTAAGTGGACAACAATACCGATAATCGACTTAACACTAGTCATAACAAAAACTGAAAATAAAACTGTGATGGACGGAAATTTTGGTCAATATGATTCCCTTATTGACTCACAAAAATATGTACTGCTTTATTAGTTAGTCTTACTTCTTTATTTTTTATTGTTATTTGAAAAATATTTCAAAACTCAAAAAAATTTTATTTCTGCTTTATTTTCGATTTACCGAGCTTGCGAATAAATTCAGAGACAAAAAGAAAAAAGTTAAACAAACCAAATTTTAAGTTAATCTTAATGTATTTTTAATTGGTATCAGTTGAATTTTAACGTAAAAATCCATTTAATTTAAAAAATACCGATCTTGGATTGATCGGGTTTTTTAATGTATAAAATCAAAACCCTAATTGGTTTGATTGATTATTTAATCCTTTAAAAACCCTAATTGGTTTATTAATTATTTAAATCCTTAATGAGATTACTTCTCATTTGATAAGGATGTTTTGGTGATTCGTTAATTGCTTTAACGCATGTGAAGCCATTCGCTATTTAAACATAACAAATAAGTCTCTTATTTGTTATATTGACATTCACTTCCGTTGTGCATAACGAATGGAAGACATTCGCTAAATCATTTAACGAATGGAATGATTTTAATGTATCATTCGTTAAGATTTTAACGAATGACTCTAACATTTGTTATACGGTTAACGAATGAAAGACTTAATGTAATATTCGTTAAAATTTAACGAATGGAAACCTTATTCGTTTAAAATCTTGACGAATCAGGTTTATTAATTTAACGAATGAGGTCATTCGTTAGTTCAAAATTGAACGAATGACCTCGAAAAGTGTGAAATTATTGGGTTTATAATCCCAATGTTGAACGAATGACTGTTCATTCGCCATTTCCTATTTCATCGCCAACCTAACAAAACTCTTGCAAAATTTTTCCGTGATCTCATATCTGATCGATAGCTTAATTGACTTACTTAGTTGTGTTCTACAGGTATTAACGATCTCAATCATATGAGTTTCAGTGGATTTCATCGGTGTTTATAGCTTAATAGATTCTCGTGATAATTGAATTGTTAAACATTAATAAAACGTATATTCGGTTCAATATTAGGATAGATGAACCTTGTTTAGTTTATTAAACTGATTTTCGATGATTATCGTTGAAGTTGATTGCTAAATGTATTAGAAGATGGAAGGATTCTGAGATGATTATCGCCGTCTTTAACTGCAATTGAGTCAAAATTAATTGTAAATCTGACTTTTAGTAGTCAAACTAGTTAGTTAAATCAGGTTCGTTATTATTATAACGAATGATAGTCAGTTTTGTTAACTTGTTAACGAATGACTATATGATTCGTATAAGTAGTGAATAGGAGATTCCTACTAATAACGAATAAGCTTAACGAATCTGAGTTGATTCGTTAAAGTTTTAATAATCAAATTCGTTAGTTAGAAAATGATTTAACGTATGAGATTGATTCGTTATTTTTAATGAATGAAAGATATGTAACTTATAACGAATGTCTCATTCGTTAAGAAATGGATATGTGTTAATCAGTGTGAATATTATAATAATATTTTTTTTTGTGTAAACAAAAATGGCTGAAGAGAACGTTCAGAACCCTGTTCCTAAGCAAAATCCCGAGGCTAACACTGATCAACCACTTCAAGCTGAACCTGAACAAGCTCCAGTGTTGCAATCATGGAACAAGAGCCACAACATATGTGCCTATCTAGAGCCAAACTTTGAAGACTCTCCGAGGCATGATTAGTTTCATGACACGCTCGAGAATTTACAAGGCCATCTCTACTCGTACAGTTGTTTATTAGAAGATTATTCGAGCTTTCTGGAATACTGCTAGATACAATGAGGCTGAGAATCAGATAGAGGCAGTAATTCAAGATAAACGAGTAGTGATTGATGTTGGTGTGATTCGAGATTCATTGGGTTTTCGTGATACCGTTGATGATAGATGCGAGTTTGAACGGAGTTTGATACTTGGGTTATTTGGAAGGGTAAAGCATAATGGCGATCTGGAAAATCAGTGTACAACAAAGCAAACTTGTGTGAACAATACAAGTACTTGCTTCATGTGTTGATACATTGTCTCGGTGGACGGAAAGGTGGTTTTGACGAGTGTAGATTTATGCTACAATCTGCGTTTGTTGCCTTGGTGTTGAATAAACCATTTAATTTCTCTGAATTGGTTTATTATCACTTGAAGGAAAATCTTATAAGACGTCACAAGTTTCTTATGTATCCAAGATTTTTGCAGATGATTATCAATGATCTGCAGCCTGATTTGATTAAAGATCAAGATGATGTTATGAAGCTTGAGCACATGAATAATTAGATGATGAGACGTTTGAGGTCTTATAGAGGTCAGAGTCTTGCTGAACAGCCAAAGTATAATCATTTGATTGGTCACCTTGCAAACATTGATTATCAAGAGCCACCTAATGATCATTGGGCTCATGACGATTCTGATTCTGAAAATGATGATGGTGGAAATGGTATAGATGATGGTGGGGATGGTGGTCCGGGACGACATACCGAGCTAATGTATGAACAAAAACGTTATGGGCATTATGAATTCCTCGTGATGTCTTTCGGTTTAACCAACGCACCGGCTGCGTTCATGGATCTTTTGAACGGGGTGTGTAGGCCGATGCTTGATCGTTCTGTTATTGTGTTCATTGACGACATTCTTGTGTATTCCAAAAGCGAATCCGGTCACGCTGGTCATCTCACGGAAGTTTTGGAAGCTCTGCGAAAGCACAAGTTGTACGCGAAGTTTTCCAAGTGTTCTTTTTGGTTACGCGAGGTTCAGTTCTTGGGTCATGTTATTAATCCGAGTGGTATTTTGGTTGACCCTGCAAAGGTGGAAGCTGTAAACGAATGGGAATCTCCTAAGTCTCCATCCGAAATTCGTAGTTTTCTGGGATTGGCGGGGTATTACCGCCGCTTCATTCCTGACTTTTCGAAAATGTCGTTGACCAAGTTGACTAAGAAGAGCGTTAAGTTTGTGTGGGGTTCTGAGCAGAAGGAGGCTTCCCTCGAATTAAAGATCAGGTTGACGCACGTTCCGATTTTAGCTTTACCTGATGGCACTGAAGATCTGGTTGTTTATTCTGATGCCTCTTATCAGGGGCTTGGGTGTGTTCTGATGCAGCGAGGCCGAGTCATAGCTTATGCCTCATGGCAGTTAAAGCCTCATGAGGCGAATTATCCTACTCATGATTTGGATCTGGTGGCGGTTGTGTTTGCGCTTAAGTTGTGGAGGCATTATTTGTACGGTGTCCCTTGTGTTATCTATACCGATCATAAGAGCTTAAAGTATTTCTTTGAACAAAAGGAACTGAATATGCGTCAGCGTTGGTGGCTGGAATTGATTAAGGATTATGATTTGGAGATTATGTTCCATCCCGGTAAGGCTAATGTGGTAGCCGACGCGTTGAGCCTAAAGGAGAGACCAAAACCTATTCGTGTGAAATCTTACTAGCTTATTCTCAAACCCGATATCTTGAAACAAATAGCCAATGTTCAGAATGTCGCTTTACAGGTGGAATGGATTATGTCAGAACGTATTTGGGGTCAGGAAAAGTTTTCGGAAGACGTTGGTGACAGGGTGAAGTATAAGGACGATCGTTTATGGGTACCCCGGTATGGGGGATTCAGGAGTAAGATATTGGATAAAGTACACAAGTCGCGCTATTCCATTCATCCAGGCATGACCAAGATGTACCAAGACCTGAAGAAGAATTATTGGTGGCCTGCGATGAAGTATGAGGTGGCTCAGTACGTGAGTAAGTGTTTGACGTGTCTACAAGTTAACGTTGAGCACCAGAAGCCTTTCGGGAAACTTCAACCCCTGGAAATACCTGAGTGGAAGTGGGAGCATATTACGATGGATTTTGTGATCAAGTTGCCTCATACTCCTAGGGGTAGCTATGACACCATTTTGGTAATCATGGATAGATTGACTAAGAGCGCTCACTTCTTGCCGATTCGAGAGACTTATAATTCCGAGCGGTTGGCCTATGTATTTAATCGTGAGATTGTTTCTAGGCAGCCGGTATCTATTGTTTCGGATAGGGATAAGCGTTTTACCTCTAGGTTTTGGAAGAAGTTTCATGAGGAGATGGGTACCAAAGTCCTCATTAGTACCGCTTATCACCCGCAGACGGATGATCCGAGAGGACCATACAGACTCTCCAGGATATGTTGCAGGCTTGTGTTATCGATTTTGGTGGTAGTTGGGATCGTCATTTACCGTTGGTCGAATTTTCTTACAATAACAGTTACCATGACACTATTGGGATGCCGCCGTTTGAGATGTTGTATGGGCGTAGGTGTAGGAATCTGGTCTGTTGGGGCTCCATTGGTCAGAAACAGTTGGGTAGTTATGAAGGCCGCTCAGGATAATCAAAAGTCCTATGTGGACAAAAGGCCTATTGTGTTTGAGGCTGGTGATCAGGTCATGCTAAAAGTTTCACCCTGGAAGGGTATTATTCATTTTCGTAAGAGGGGGAAGCTTAGTCCGAGGTTCATTGGTCCGTTCCGCATCCTATCACGGGTTGATAAGGTAGCATATAAACTGGATTTACCCGATGAGCTTGCGGGGATTCACCCTACTTTCCACGTGTCTCATTTGAGGAAATGTTTGGCAGACGAGGAGGCCCATGTGCCTCTTGGTGATATTGATCTTGATAGTAAACTGAACTACGTTGAAGAACCTATTGCTATACTTGACCGTTAGGAAAGGCGTTTGAGGAATAAGGTGGTTAGGCAGGTGATGGTTCAGTGGAGGCACCGCAGGGGTTCTGAGGCTACTTGGGAGTCTGAAGACGAGATGATGAAACTCTACCCGCAGTTGTTCTTATCGCATCGAGATGCGGGGACGAATCCCATTGTAAGGGGTGGACTTGTAACACCCGTTAATTTTCGGTTCCATGGTTTAAAGCTTGTAGAGTATGTAAATCTCTCGGGATTTATCCGACATTCCTTGGAAAGCTTCTCGTCATCCCGGTACGTTAAATCATATAACTTTTCTTTCAAGTTTCCATATTCTTCAATTTGGAGGGGCTAGGGTGTAACATTTAATATTATAACATAAAACTAAAACCCTAACCCCCCCCCCCTTTTCTTCCATGTCCGATCGGCAGCAAGAGCAGCAGCCACACCCTTAGTTTTTCTTTTTTTGCAGACAATTTTAGGGCATAAAACTTTAATTGAAGGTTAGTCCCATGTTCCCTCATGTCTTTTACACCTTAATTGGTCATATTAACTCGCTTATTGATCGCTAAATCGCGTGTTGTAGGCTTACCGAGTGGCTGTCCAATTTATCAATTCCGGGACTGTTTTGGCTAAGGTTCTTGAACCAAAATCTTCCTAGGTATTTCTAGTATAACATAATTCAAAATTATGAGCATTGGTGTTTGTTTGATTGGTCAACTAGTTGTAGTTTGTAAGTTAGTTTTCGGTTGGCTAGAATGGTAGATTGTTGCGTTTAACGCGAGGGTTGAAGTAATTAATGACCAATTCAGTTCGGGTGACCTTGGTTTGAGGTACGGGCTGTTGGAAAGTTATTTTTCTAAGTAATGGGGCTAAATTGGTTGTCGGTTACTCAAATGGGTCGGTACAACGTGTATTCATGTTTATTGAATAGTTAGTGCGTTGTGCTTGCGAGTTACCGAGCCATTCAACTCGTGTAGCGTCGTGTGGACTTATTGGCTGTGAATTTATCTAATTGGGTCCACACGGGGATGAGTTGGATGTTATGTGTCTAAATAACTCTTAAACGCGCATATGGGTCTCACCTAGTGCTTCCGGGGGTAATTTGGGAATTCTTTATTCCTGGGAGTATCTATGGGTCGTGTCGGTAAATGTAAAGCCCGAGGGCTGTTATGATTGAGTTTGATGAGGTCGAGGCTTTAAGTAACTCGAACCATGTTAGAACATCTCGTAGGATAAACGAGTCCTTTCGGTGTCGTTAGTAATGATTGTATGTAAACCGATAGGCGTTTGAGTTGTGGGGACACTTAGGAGTTCTCTAGTTCGTGGTGAATTCATGCCTTGTGACAGGCGAGTTCATGATGCCCCTTTTTACTCTTTTCAAGTTTTGGGCTAGCATACACACTTAAGCGATTTTGCTTGATGAACAGTTTAAATTATTTTACATGGGCTTATTTGTATAGAGTAGGCGTTGGGATGATATTTTTGTATGCTTTGATGTATGTTTATACATGTATTATTGTATGGCCAATAATTGGCGATGTTAATTAGTCATTATCGACTAATGATATTTACATATGCCTACTTTGTGTTTGCATACGTTGGATGAGATGTTACGTGTTTAGGTTGTACGTATGCTCGACCCTGATGTTATTACTTGGATGATATTTATTGGGATATAATTATATAGATGTACATATATATAATTATGACTATTTATTGTTGATGATGGCTTAATTGTTCGTATCCCGTTTTATTTTAAAACTCTTGGAATGATTATTATAAATGTCAATTATTAAAACTTGAACTCACTCAGCTCAAGCTGACTTCGTGTGTATGTTAGTGTGAGTTTTAGGTTAGGAGGAGGATGCTTACCGCTTGGACGTGCTCGAGGCTCAATCAATGTTATTGTAAGATCTAGATCCATTTAGGCTCAATCAATGAAAATCCTGAATAATCATCAGTAACCCCGAGATAGTAAAGTTCTCCCGTGATACTTTTGACATCCACTTGACTAAAAAGATCCATATGAAGACGTTCAAAGGGTAAATTGATGGAATTAACCAATTTCCTTGGATGAAATTTCTTCGTTTGTTTTCCCTTCTTACAATCCAAGCATTCTTCACTTAACTGAAAATTCCTTAAGTTAACTCCTTCTACTAGATTCTTGTGAACCAAATGGTTCATTTTCCTCAAACTAATATATACCATCCTCCGATGCCATAATACTGATTCCCGTTCAGATGCTCTTGATATGAAACATTGAGCAGACCCTGATGACGTTGATGCATTGTTCATGTTCATGACGTAAAGATCATTCACTCGAGGAGCACGCATAATGATCCACTCTTCTGGAATTTTGAAACCCGGTTTCAAAATACGAAATTCTCGGTAAGTAAAATGTGTAGAGAACTTTTTATCACAAATTTGTGATATACTGAGCAAATTATTCTGCAATTCTGAAAGGTAGTTGACATTCTCGAAAGTAACTTTCCCATTTGTTAAAGTTCCTTCACCAACAATATGTCCCCCATGGTTTCCAGCGAACCCGACATACCCTCCTCTTATAGATTTGACATCATTTAGCAAGTAGAGAGTACCCGTCAAGTGTCTAGAAGCTCCACTATCAATTATCCAACGAGAATCATGGGATCTTGGAAGCCCCTACACATACAGTTAACGATTAAGTGAAACCACAAAACCCAAGCCTTCTTGGTCTTGGGTTGTTTAATATGTTTAAACAACAACCTATCATTTTCATCTTCTGAAACACATGATAAAGAATTTTCACTTAAAGTTGGTGACTCAGATTCAGATTTCACTTTCTCAATACTATCAGGTAGTTTAACAACAGTTTTTGCTACCCAGTTTTGACCAGCAGATTGTTACTTTTTATTAAACGATGTTTAACTTGTTTTTGAATTTGTTGATTTTAAAACATCATTTTTAACAATCTTTCTAATATCATTTGACTCATCTCTTTTCAAGATTTTCACATTTTCAGTAACATAGACTGGTTTTTTTTCACTCACATAACCTAGTCCAGGTTTCTTGCTCACAGTATTTTGAAGCGGAATATGATCCTGTTTGTATCTATTGGGACAAGCGTAAAATACATGGCCAACCTCATTACAACAAAAACAACGTCTCCTATCAATGAATTTATTGATTTGAGATGTAGTTTCAACCTGTTCACGTTCTTCTTCCAATCGATAAAATTCATCATTTGACTGGTTTCTAAATGCAATTTCTTTTTCAGATTATGATGTTTTGCCATGCACAAACATTATCTTTTTCTCTTGAAATTGCTTAACTTGAGAAGATTGCTTGTTATAAAAGCTTGTTTTAGCAAATCTTGTCGAGTTCTCAACTTCCTTTTGTTTACCCAACCCATGAGGTTTAACACTTTCCTCAAACAGCACCGATTCTGCCATTTTCACTTCAGTTGTTGAATCACAACCAGAACTCTCGTTTTTCTCACAAACATCATCAACAGACTTGGAGATATCATGACGTGATAAATTGATTTCCACATTGAGTGTCTTTTTTTTAAACATTTCGGTTTCATTGGAAGATAAGCATTCCAAATAGGTGGAGGCATAACTAGATAATCTTCTCTTATGTTCTCGGTTTTATCCTTATTTTTTTGATGAAGTTTTGGGGATAATGTGATCAAGTACATATGACGAAGAAGCATAGCTTATTAATTTCAAATTAACTCTTTTAGTCTCAATCTTGAGTGTTTGAAGCTCAAGTTTGAGTGTTGCGTTTTCGTCAATGTGTCTGTTACTGGCAATTTTTTTGTCTTCAACCGTATACTTTAGCATAGAAATTGTCTTTTGATTTTGTAAAATCTTTTCCCATAAATTCTTTTCATACGATTGAAGCTTCATGTATGCCTCTTTAACAACGTTGAGATCAAATAAAGACTTATCATAATGTCTCTTTAATTCTTTGATTTCAAGATTTTTAAAATCACATTCATAGCAAGGCAATTCACATTTTTCACAAATATTTGAGTTAAGAATGACCTCATTTTCCATAAATGCTTGATCCACTAGTTCCTCACATGAAGTTTCTGAGTCATCATCAGTGATGTTTACCACCACTCCTTCAACGAATTTTCCTTCAACGCTCTTTCAATCTTCAGATTCCTCCTTATTTCCAGATTTATTGACTTTTGGAATTTCATCATCCTTTTCCACTCCAAAGTCAAATTTTCCTTGTGGAATATCTTTTTCATAAAACCAACCTGCAAAACTTTCGATAATATCAGGTGAAAACAATGAAATAAGATAGTCAGGAGGAACCTCATGAATTTTATCATAAGTTCGAGGAAGTTCGTCATCTGAAATATCACGATCAACTTTATTGTTGTTATCTTCAATCACATCCTTGTTCAAGTCCTCATCCTTGACAACTTCAATCTCAACCTTACTATTCACCTTTTCCTCATTCTATTGAATCTTAGACTCAATCTCATTACCATCCTTATCTTCAATCCTATGAACCATCATATCCACATTCTCATCATTAACCTCCTGTTTTTTTTCATCAACCAATTGAGCCACATTAGCTTGGAATACTGAATTCCAATTAAAACCTTCATCAACTTGAGCTATAAATGACTTTTGCTGCGAGGTTGATGGTTCAGAAGTTTTCTTCCCCTTCGATGATTCTCCCTCTGGACGATGATATATAGCTTGTTTATAGTAATCTCGTCCAAAAGGATTAGCAGCATTGTCATCCACAGTTTTTGCTTGTACATTCCCTCTTGAAATGCCCTTTCTCTTTGCAACGAAAACATCTAACTTTAGACTTGTCGAAGCCTAACTTAGAAGTTGTGCCATCAAGCACATTCTGAGCAGTTATTTCTTTGAATCTTTGTGCTCTTCTTATCACACTAGCCATACACCATCTTATGTCAATCATCTCCATTTCCTCTGGATCAATCTGATCATAATATTCTTTAGTCATATTATAATTTCCAATGCGACCCGCCACCAAACACTCATATGATTCTAGAACAGATCCTAGAAAAGCCATGTGTTCTTTGATATTGTCAGTGGTCATATTTCCTGTATTCTTCAGATTCACAGCTATGTTGCACTGGATAACATCAGAATCCTTTGAATTTGAAGCTTGAGTAGTAGGGATTGTTCCTGAATAACTACTACTGTATTGAGGAGTAGCATCGACATTTGTAACACAAGCTTGACTGATTGTCTCATCATAAAATGCAATAAAAATCTTGGGATTTGGAGTACACTTGAATTAGAACCATTGTAATACAAAACCATATCTTGTGATACGGTTGTGGATTTCATCTTTTGTTTCTTCTAAGCTCCAGATCATGAGCTTCAAGCTTCTCGATAAAACTTGCAAGGTTCAGACAAGCATAAGCAATGGAGTTAGATTGTTGAATCATTATGAAAGTACCCCACTCTTCAGGCAAAGCATCAGCAAGTTTATCGATGTATTCATACTCAGGCTTGTCAATCTTTAGCCTTTTCATCTCATTCACAAGATAGCAATATCTTTCAACAAACTAAGTAAAAGATTCACCCTTAACTTGAGTAAATATATCGAATTCTTTCTTATGCAGTGCTATTTTACTTTTACGCATGTCAGGATTTCCTCGATCCTTGTTCAATAATGCATGCCAAATGGAATAACAAGAGCCATTGTGCTGTAGTAATTGAAAGATCTTGTCTTTGATGGCTTGTTGGAAAAGATTAAGCATTTTCTTTTCTTTGAGAAACAATGATTTATCCGCATCAGCAATTTGTGACAGTCTGTAATTTTCCCCATTCTCATTCTTAGGGATGATGTATTCTTCTTCAACAGCTGTCCATGTTTCGTTGTTCAATGCTTAAACATACGTCTCAAATTTGTCGGCCCATGAAGGATAATCTTCCATCCTAAGAAGCTTAGGAGGCTTATTGGCTGTACCCATCTCATTTTCCAAATTAATGTTTTGAAGTAATATAGACGGCTGTGACACGAACGCACTTAGGTTTTCCATTTTGATCAAGTCAACGTATATCTTCTCTGGTCAACGTATAAGTTTGAAACTCAAGAAGAGTCAACGTATATGTTTTGAAGAATGGTCAACGTATATGTTTTAAAGAATGGTCAACGTATATGTATGTGGTCAACGTATAAATGTTCACTTTATAACATAGGCGGCGTATATGTTATACGCCGTATATGTTATACGTGAAGAACATATACGCTGTCATGACATATACGGTGAAGATCTCCAATTTGGTAATTTTGAAATTTAAGGGTGCAAATGATGTAGAAATTGAATGAATTTTGGTAGGGTTTGTCACGGATAGGTAAGGAACAATGTGTGAGCTTTTGGAGAACTTTTGATGGTGGAATTTAAATGCAGAGAGGAAAATCTTGAAAACTTGAAATGTTCCAGCTAGTAACGAGCCATAAATCTCTGATACCACTTGACCCTAGCAATAGACATTATGCTCTAACACTCGAGTCCACCGTTTGGCTCGAGTTCATTTGGCTCGAGTCATTTGGCATGGTTCATTCGGCTCGAGTTTCACCATTCCAGTTAAGTTTTGAGATTCGACTCGAGTTCGCCATTTCTACTCGAGTTCACTATTTGGCTCGAGTCGGCTTATTCTCTTGCTATTTGAATCGATTAACTGGTTCGAGCCGAGTCCTTTACGACTCGTTCAGTTGGAACACGGACTCGGGTCTAACATGCCTTTCAACCAGTCCCGTCCGAACTCGAAATAATAGAAATCCATTCACGAGGACAAAACTTAAAGTGTATACACACACACACATATATATATATCTTTTTGTGTTTAATTATTTAAACGAAATTCTAGCTTTTTGTTCAGTTCAACTAGAGTTTATTTAGGTCGGGTTATTGGTTCGCTTTTAAAAAATTTATTTATATGTCATTATAACTTTTTAACTATGAATAACAAGATGAAGGTGAATGAATGAAAAGAATTGACTTAACATAAAGCATACCTTATGATTTTTCTTTAGATCTTGAATGAACGGAAATCAATCTTTGTATTTTATCTAGATCTTGAATCAATAAAAGGAAGGTTTGTGTACATGAGCAGAGAGCTGTGTATGTGTGTGTCTGATGGTGAAGATGATGAAATAAGGATGAATAGGGTTTTAGGAAAGCTTATATAGGCTAAACCTAAAGGCTTTAAGTCCATAACAACCCGATACTTATCCTATCATCTTATGATTATTTAATTATATTAAATAACACAACATTACACACAACTAAATAAATTTATATTATTTTATTTGATAATTTCTCAAAACAAGGCATTACAAATTTAAAACTTAATATTTTGTTAGTGTAATCAGTACCCTTGACACTGACTTCATAATTTTAGAAACTAATTTCATGTTACAATGACCACATACTTCTCGTGGTTCGACACCCTACTTATCCTAGACTGCTTGAAGTTATTAGGAACATTGTTTAATATTGTGTTTGACTAGATAGCGATAGTCTCATCATCTATCCTATCTATCATTTTGTTTACCCCAACCCTAAATTATAAAAAGTTGATATACCAACTTTTTATAAATAAGAAGTTTGTATTCGTCACTCCTTAAATTATTGTAAGTGTATAAAAACGAGAAATATAATAAAATAATTGTTTACGAGTACGATAAAGTTAAAAATGGTGGATGAATTGTGGGAAATTTCTAAAAATGAGTATTAAATTTTGAAAAGTATGTTAAATTATAGAGTAAAAAATGGGTGTTGCTAAACATACCTCCTTCATATAATTTTTACTAAATCACACCCCCTTGAACTTATAAATCAATTATTTTCCTTAACATTATTTATATACATATTAGTCTCTCTATCATTTGTTTTATTTAATAGTCTTCACTAAATATATTAAATTAAAACTATTTGGTTATTATTAATTATTTTTATTGTCATTGTAAATATTATTAATAATATCAATATAAGTATCACTCTTTTATACACACATATATTTATATATAGTTTAATAATACAATAATTCATTGCTAGTGATAATAATAAATATTATAACGATTAGCGACGATAAACAAGAAAAGAGAAAAACAAAAATATAATATAAAAATAAAACATTATAGAAATGAAAAAATAAAAAGAAAACTTTTAAAAAGAGACCATAAAATCTAAAACATGTTAGAGGGTAGTAACATGCTAAATAAAATTATTGAAGGAAGTCAAAGTTTAGGAAAAAGGTATGACAAGTAAAAATGCAGGATACACTTAGCTTCATATGTAAAAAATGACGGCTCTAGGGTTATTGTGAACAAGCAGAGGATACACTCACATAATTTAGAGATGTTATTGTGAGCAGGCTCTAGGGTTTTATTTCTCTTTCATGTAATTACATTTTGCACCCCTTGTGTTCTTATTATTAGACCCATAACCGAACTCATAAAACACATTTAACAACTAGCTCATTACAAAGATGTATAAAAATCCTTCTATGTAGCTCCGTCCCTTGCATTACATAAATATATTTCATATCCTGACTTTGGGTTGTCATTTCTAATGGTATATGAATAGAAAATGAATCAAATGTGAGTGCGTTGATATTGTAATATTGTGACCATTGCAGAGACCTCTTCAAATGATAAGTGAGTTTGATAGACAACGTACGTGAGGTCACATTATAACTATACAATGAATAACCACACTGGAAAAATTAAATAGCTACTATTGTGATGTAGTGATGTGTTAATTGGGACTAATAAATATATCTTTGAAGTCTTCAGCAAAACTTTAGCTTAAATGTTTACCAAAATGAAAACAAACCTTGTATGCTAAGAATATTGATTTGATTTGATTAAAGCTCCTTTGTTGAAGTAGAAACCAAATTGAATATTGGAATCAAATCAACATTTTCCAGCCAAATATTCATTGGATTAATTAATGAAGATACGCCATGTGAATTTTTGGTTCCACTAGGTTCATGCAAGAATATTTTACTTAATAAAGACGTAACATAAGTTAAATACAAAACATTAATTTATAATCAAATAGCGATTAAATTAGACACATATTAAGTCTCTTGGTCTCTATATAGTCAGAAAATATATATATATATATATATATATATATATATATATATATATATATATATATATTACAACTAATCGGCTGCACCCACACAGTTGTACAATAATGGAAATAGTCCCAAGTTGTTTCCTTGGTGCATTGAACAGATCATGGAGGCGAAGGAGGTATCAGCGGGTCTTGGGCACTTCAAAGACCAAAACGTTAGGAGGTAGAAACCGTCGGTTTTGGAAGATTAATGCCATCAAACGGTTGCGATTGAAGAAAGTTTCCGTGTTCAGGCTCTGGATGAAGCTGAAGAGCGCCTACATCGATACGATGCTTAGACTAGGCGGCGGAAACGAAAACGTTTTCGGTTCCAAAAGAGTTCCGAGAAGGCTTCAGGCTTCCGGTGGTTACTCGATGGGTGAGTTTCAGAGTAGATTAATTTACGAGATCTCCAAGAACCTGGTAGCTTCTAGGGAATTGGCTACCGTATGAACCAAAAAGATTATGTGAGCCTAAATACTTCAATATTTGATTTGTAATCTCAATAATATTTGATTATATTGTTTTGTCTTTTAAATCTAATCTAAATAAGATAATTATAAGGGCCTTGGCTTTTTGTTTCTAGAATCATATTTAACTGGAATCATGATTGTCCTGAGCACATCCAAACAATATGATAATTCGAAAAAAGAAGATATTTTAAAACGTTTGACAAACTTGACGTTTCCTTTACCGTTATGTTAGACTAAATTACAATTTTCCTACTTTATGTTTTTAGTAACTAGGTTACTAACCCGTGTGTTATCCGGTTAGAAATTAGGTCACATAGAGAAATGTGATTATATGTTGGGATATTAGATTATTTATTTATATAATACTTATAAAATGTTTTTTTATAGCTTCATATAAGATTTTTAAGATTTATTTTTAATTTTTTATCTACTTAAATAAAGTTTTACATGTTAATTAACATTAAAAATTAGATTGGCCAACGATTTTTAATGGAAGGTCATTCTCAAATGGCAACGAATTAATTTTTTCACACGGAAACATGATTTATAATTAGAAGTCACCCAAGTATCGCATTGACAGAAATTATAAAAAATTAAAAATATTAATATATATTAGGACAATTTCATAATTTACACAAATGTATAAATATGAAATTACATATTTTTCGTTCTACTTGATTGCTTAAACACTTCAATACTCCTAAAAGAAAAATAAATATTTAATGAATTAAAAAGAAAAAGGGCAAAATGGCGAATTATAATTTCAAGTATTTGGGTTAGATGGACAAAGGACAAAACAAGTCAAAGACTTGTTAACAAAAATAAATCATACCTTTATTACACAGGAGTACATAGTTTTTCGGTCCACTTGATTATGCAACAATCCGATAACCCTAAAAATAGGTTGAAAGAAAAAAAAAGGTTAATGAATAAAAGGAAAATAGTGAAACATGCCAATACAATTGCATCTATTTCATTACGTGTTCGGGCCAAAACGATGTAAGATTCAAATACTTCATTAATATTTAAAACAAATAATAGAGTTCCTTTATTGTTAAATGAGCCAAAATAAAGTACATTCTTAAATCTATAGAATCTGAAGATGAATTTGCTTTTTGGATCATAAATTTGCAACTTAATTCAAAAGTAGATCAAAAAATCAGTCTCAAAGCATCAGTTATGAATTAACAGATATAATTATATATGCGTTAACATAACTCATTCTTCACTAATCTCCAACAAAAATATGAATTTGCATACCACGTTTCTACCATGCAAACTTAAAATCATGATGCACACATGTAGTAAAGTGACCCCTTTAGAGCATAATCATATTAATATCCTTTTAAAATGGTCAGAACCAAATTAATACATTTTAAAAATGACCAATTATGACCCAAAACAAATTTATATGGTACCATTTTAATATGTTTTTAAAATAATCCGATTATAATTTGAAGGTACACAATAGTTTATTTATGGAATGGCTCATTCAATTTTGTAGTGTTACTTTGGGTGTCTACCTTTGTATATAATAAATTTATAAACATTCATATAATGGAAAATGGAAAATTAAAACTTTGATAGCAAATAACAAATAGGAAACCAGAAGTATATAGAACTCCTTATTTCCTACTTAATTTGAACGAACAGCTTTGAACTAAACTAAAATAGTTAATCATGTCGAGTTACCTTTCCCTTAGTTTCAAGAGGCTCTTCATCTGCCTTCATTCGTGCAACCGAGTCATTAGGGGTAAAAATTTTACCTTTTTCACGACCTGTGAATTCAAAAAGATTTGGCGAATCCTTTAAACAAATTGGAATCTTGAACTATTAATATAAATTGGAGTCATGAAACTGTTTGGAATATTAATAAATGTTTTGAAATAAACTAACCATTCAGGTCAGGTGGTTTCATATCTGATGCATCCACATGTTCCATTTCATTAAGGTCTCGCATAGGAACACATCATGTCGGAAGGTACATTGTTTTAACACGTTTGCTTGGATTCAAATGCCCTTTTTAATTCTTTATGAACGAACAAAATGTTAGTTATAAGAAAAAAAGTTAAAACAAAAATAAACTAGTTTTGAAAAAAAGTTTAAGAATGATACATTACATCTCATCTATTAGTATCATCTATGTTGACCAGTCTTCATTTGGTTTGCTTTTTTTTTTCCTTCAGATGTCAAATCTTAAGAATACGAACCTTCAAAACATAATCCTTTTTAGGACATCGTGATCATTCAATAGGGTAATGTTGAGTGTTCCGTTAGCCTGTTTGTCAAATGATAAAGTACATATTAGAGTATGTAAAATATGTAATGCAATTTAGTAATACAAATGAAATTACTGACCTTGAATGTTGTATGAGGAGAATGAGATGAAGAGAACCAGTGCAAAAAATGAAAGAATTATTGATGTGTTATACTGTTATCCAATTGAAGTAGCTATTGAATTATTTTAGGAACGAAAATTATTAAAATTATATTTATAATAATTATAATATTGTAAAATTAAATAAAATTTAATTCTCTACGAAAAGGTCATATTTTAAAAATATACTTATATTGTTTTCAAATAACAGTAATAAATATCATATGTGTTTCTAAATGTTTATAACAATATTGACTAAGCTATATATGGTAAACTAAAATATTTTACAACTACTTTTAATAAATATATTAATAGTTGATTGAAAATAGAATATTGTTTCAAATTGATTTCACTTAAACTGAAATTATGGAATTGAATTAGAATGGAAGTTACGATACGTAATGTATGCATCTACATATAAATTAAAATTTAAATAATGAAACTATAATTGGAAATGTTAAATCGAGGTTATAGTGCATTATTTTTGTACTTAAATGGGAAGTTACTATACTTAATATATGCTTATACATATAAAATAAAAATTAAATTATAACTGGCAAAGTTACAACAATTCAAACCGAGATTTTAGCAACACTGATAAGTTACTGTATTTTGTTACATGTATATATAAATAATTAATAATTTTATTATTGTTGTTAGATCAGTCATGTTATATTGTTTATAGAATTATATTATTATGTGAAGTTCCGAAATGAAACAAAATATACCTTTGACCCAATTGGCATACTATTATTTGTAATAAGATAATGTTTCCACATTCTAGAGCCATTGAACATAATATATGTGATTTAGAAGGTGCCGAGACTAAATAGTTTGTCAAGGTTGGTATGTATAGTATCGATGCTGCAAAAAATAACAAATAATCAAATCATAAGATAAAATTTATCCGTAAAGGCAAAAATTATTAAACCCAAAAACGTAAAAAAACCAAAAATTGAAAACCCAAAACGAATAAATGACATCTGAATTACACAAACCTAAATTATGAATTTACAAAAATGGTCATAGGTCGGGAGGATTTACATATTTGAAAGAAAATCTTCACATATTTTAGAAAATTACGAACCATCAAAGCATGGAATCACGAAATATAAACTTTTGTGGTAAGATATTTAGTCATTCAACCACCTATAAACTAACAACATGGTTTCTTGAACTATTGGAACAGAAATTTCAATGGGCGTGTGGAAATCAAATCGGTAAGAGACATACGGTTTGGGTTGGGGTTTTGTTTGGAAATTTTTAGGAGTGATTCCCTTGAAGATACAAGTGATGATAATACAGCTTCAAGATACTATAAACCATCATTATCAAACTATGTACACCATAAAGTCAATTTCAATTAAAAGTAATAAATAAAGTATTATACAATAT
This sequence comes from Bidens hawaiensis, assembly GCF_021521415.1. Taxonomy (NCBI): domain Eukaryota; kingdom Viridiplantae; phylum Streptophyta; class Magnoliopsida; order Asterales; family Asteraceae; genus Bidens; species Bidens hawaiensis. The sequence goes on from NW_027491246.1 coordinate 1,662,315, forward strand.
ACTAATTAACACATATGCAGTAGTATTATAATCCACGATCCAAAACCTTTGAAACAAAAACCTTTATTATAATGATAAAGAGAGTTTGAAAAAACAAAAACCTTTATTATAATGATTTGAAAGAAAAGACGAACATTAACAAAACAAAACTAGTCTTAGAATTCATCACCACAAACTAAAAAAAACTGAATCTTTAATACTTCAAATCACGCAATAGAACTTACAAAGATCAATTTATGAAGAACCGATTGAATTATGAGAGGGAGATCAAGCCTAGGGTAGCAATTACCTTGAAGAAAACAGAGATAGTCGAAGAGGAAGATCGGAGCTATTCTAGATTTAGGGTTGTTGGAATGAGCTTAAGAGATAATGGTGACTATGAATTAACATTTGAAAATCGGGTTAAAATATTGAATACGGGTTACTACACTTAAGGGTGGCTCTACAATCCACCCGTCAGCAGAACCCCAGAAATTTATGATATGATTTCTATAGATGATTGGATTCTTTGTTAGTGCCACCCGTAAATTAGAGTTATTGAGAAAGTTGATTATGAACTCCAACTCTCTGTTTTCATCATCTACTTCCAAACGGGCGCACATATTGGGCTTTGGTTCGAATCTCATTGCCATCAGTTCTGCAAACACAAAGGAAATAGTCAGTACTCATAATAGAGGAGTAATAGTAGTTAATAGAAGAGTAATAGAAGAAAGTCATCATCAGTAACCTGTTCCATAACAGTTTGCGAACCTGCACAAGTCAAGTAAACCGTTAGTAAAAGAACAATAGAAACCCTAATTCCGAAACTCGGAGATATGATAATCGATAATCAATATATTACCAAGGTCGAAACAGAGCTAATGGCTATATTCGAGTAAGTATTGAGCACAGAAGAGTATTTGGGACGAGCAGGAGAGTTATGAGCAAAGGGTTTTCGTTTTAGGTTAAAAGAGGAAAAACAAATGTTTGGAAAATTTTCTAAGTCCCCCTTTTATACCTATCGCTTGGTCAGTACAATCTAGATTTGTCGTCGAGTGCACGCCAGTTGTCATTTAATTTGAAATAACTGTACCTCCTCTGCTCGAGCATACAGCCAAAAGAACAGCTGTCTCCCATCGTACTCGACTACTCCTTTCAGAGCGTGCTCGACTTGCTTTTAAGTGAAATGGTTAAGTAATTTTGAGAATGTTCATTTAGAGGTTTGCTCGAAACCAAGTATACTCGAGAGAAGAACTTAGGATTTTCTTATGTTCTTTTAAGATATTTTACAACTGTGCTTGAATAGATCTATGCTTGATACTTTTACTTAACCACAATTTCAAATTTTGATTGACACACAAATAATCACACATCTCGTTCACAAAGCCATACTCGAGAATACTTAGAGCGAAATTCAGTCAGCTTATCCTACTCGAAATCATATTCGAAAACACATAATGCAATAAGTTCAAGGTAATCAATATGCTCGAGAAAATTTGCATGCTCGAGAACACTTGGAAAAATTTTCAATCACAACAAGCGTCTCTTGTGCTCGAAGTACTTAGAGAAATACTCAGTCAATTAATCTTCATACTCGAAACACATTCAAATCATCATCTCTACTCGAACATACTTAAACAATTTATTCGATGGTGACCTATGCTCGTAGAATATCTTTATGCTCGAAATACTTAGAAAAAATTTATCATGCCACAACTTGTGTTCGTAGAGCCAAACTTAAGTATCTAGCATACACACATGCTCGAAACACTTAGCAGCATCAATCAATCCATAAAATTGTGCTCGAAATTCAAATTCATATCAAAATGCAATAACCAATGCTCGAATTACTTAAAAAATTTTTCAAGGCATATCATTGTGCTCGAAGAGCAACAAAAAGCTGTTTCATGCATAGAGTCATGCTCGAAGTATTTTTGAGAGCAATTCTAACACCTAGAACATGCTCGAAGACACTTGTAATACTTCAGATTGCACATTTGAAAAGGATAAACATCTGTCTAACACTTTAGACATGTTCACACATAAACCTTTTTTAAATCATTAAATTTTATCATTTAAGACACTGCATTGACTCAAGCATAAGTTTAAGGTGAATAAGAGATCAAAATTCAATTGATTAGTCACTTCAAAACTGTTTATAAAGAGATCTTAACATGGGATCATACTATCTAAGCACTTTCACAACATGTCATGGTTAGCATTATTATGACACAAAACAGGTTGACAGCAGGTATTTGAATTTAGCATGATTATCATTGTTTTTTGTGATATTATTAATTATTAAGGTTCAATTAACTGCATAAGATGTGAATGGTCAACACTTTGGACTTTGGTTGGTCCTTATCTCTTCTGAAAGCTTATTCAGCTTTCTTCAAATCACCCCAATTTAACTTCAACCCCCTGATGTATGGTCAAAATAATTTTGATTATAAGAGTAGGATTTATAAAAATCAGACTTCAAGGTTGAACGTTGGACTTACATGCCATCCGGACTTACATGCCTTACATTCAGGGTGTTTAGGACTTACTTGTATACCCCACCCCTGTAGTTCCCTTAATGCCCCTTTAAGTTGATTATTTTCTTAGAAAATATAATATTTATTACAAGCATTTATAACCCTTTTTTTTAGGCTAACACACACATATATATAGCTGCTCAAATATTACATAAAAGAGTTTTTGTGTGACCATAACATCAACAGGCTTGTGTATGACTGGATAATTAGCTTTCTGCCTATCATTTGGAGAGATGTGTAAGGAAACATACATTGATCTTCAAATGTTTCACCACATCAGTCTTAGCGAAATCATTACGTTTATATCACTTATTCAACTACTTACCATGGAAAGCTACCATACAATGTCAATGACTGACTTCGGTCTTTTAAGTCTATAATGCATGTGGTAGTTTGATCAGACAGTTTTCTATCATTTCCCAAAGGTTGGATACAATCTCTATAAAAATTTAAGCTTCTATAAAGGTTGTAACTGAATATTCTTATCATTTCTCTTAATGAGATCACCAAAAACGGTTTGTTTAGTCAAAAATCATTTGTTGTTTCAAAACTCATAATTTGTTGGGTCGGATTTTTGATAAGGAAGATTGGAATCTTCTCAACCTCCTCAAAAAACGACTAAGTATGGACTTCAAGCAATCCTAGACGATCGAGCATGGTTTTACTACTTCGAGCAAGGTCTTCAGAACCTTAAATGGTTGATTCTTCTAAGTGTTAAGGCTTCAAGCAAGCTACATTTCAACGAGCAAGAGTATTCTTCTATCGAGCATGGATTGCCAATCAAGCAAACAGCTTGATCATACAAGTTTTAACCAAGTGTTACGAGCACAAGATGATCTAGCACATGGGGACAAGCATGGATGAAATAAAAAGATGTCACGTGATCAAAGCAAGGATTTCGAGCACAGTTCAGTTCCCCGAGCAAGATTTACATCCGAGCATGCTAAAGATTGCTGAATAAGTAACAGGACTGAAGACATCAAGAAGAACGAGCTTGCTTGATGGACTGATTCGAGCAAAGCAAGGATTGGTCAAGAGGAATGAAGCCTGCTGGAGGAGAATATCTTCACTGAAGATATTCTAAGTAAAGTATGCTCGAGGACATTCATCGAGCATATCTAGCGCAGTGAGTCTACTCGAGCAAGATTGTTACCTTGCTCGAGGACTCAACACTTGTATTATTTTGTTTTTCATTATGTAATGATTAGGAACTTCTAGAAGGAATGTCAAGGTCTATAAATAGGGTCCTAGGTTTCCATTTAGGGAACGCATAACGATGCACACAATATGAGAAACATTCCAAAAGAATATTCTATTTGTTTCCTCGTAAAGCCACCACCGTCGTCATACACGAAACCCTTTCCTTTCACTGTTGTTTTAAATGATATATTAAATGCAGTGAACCTTTGTCTTTGATTGTGCTCTTATTGATTATTTATTCTCGTTTCGTGTCCGATATATCACACATTCGTTCTCACTTGTTGGATATCCTGAGTCCGCCGGGATATCCAATATCCCTTTGGGTTACAAAGTATTCTTGTTCTTGTCAACCTATTCTTTAGGTTTCACCCGACTTACGGTCGTGACAAGTGGTATCAGAGCTTTGGAAGCTCACTGAAGGCCATGGGACATAAGGTTTGTGAAAAAGCTTGAAGCTTTTCTCTGTTTCTCTGCTGCAAACCCCAGATCTGCTCAAATGGAAGACCAAAAAGTCTCCACCAACAAGATTCCTAGATTGCTTGGACAAGAAAACTTCATCAAATGGAAGGTGCTCTTCGAGGCAGCTGTAAACTACAACGACCTAGAGCTTTGGACTTCTATCACTGACGGAAACTATGTTCCTTCAACTGCTCCGAACAACAATGCCACCGTTGAGCTGAAGATGAAAAAGAGATGACAAAGCACTGTCAATGCTGAAGTTAGGCATGTCTTCGGAAATTCTGTCAACTGTCAACCATCACAGAACTGCTAAAGAAATGTATGATGCAGTTGTTGACATGTTTGAGGGAAATATAGAACTGAAAAACATCAAGAAAGATAGACTGAAACAACAGCTTGATAGATTCAAGTTTAAGGATGGAGAAAGACTAAAATCAGTTCTGCAAAGGTTCATGATGATTGTGAACGATATAAGAACAACAGACCTACAGATATCTGATTTTGATCTAAACAAAAAGCTTCTGTCATCTTTGTCTGGTGAGTGGTACACAGCCAGCAAATTCATCAGAAAAAGTAAATTTCCCCAATTTTAAATTGGATGATGTGATTGCATTTTTAAAGGCTGCAGAACATGAAATGATAGAAAACCACATAATAACGGAAGATAAGCCCAGTTTTTAAGTGAACAATGCTCTCGTAGCTCCCATGGGAAATCTTTCATTCAAGAATCAGCAGCCAATTATTGAAGAGCCATTTGAGACAAATTCAACTTGTGGTGGTAAGCCAAGATTCAATGTTCAGCTAATCGAAGATGATGTGGCCTCAACAGCAAGTGGTCAGTCAACATTTGTGCAGAACAACTCAAATCAAGGAACAGACTACCAAGCCTTGTTCTCCATGTTTACTGAGTCATATCATGCCTTTGTGGCCAAAAATCTGATAAACACAAGCATAGTGCAGGAAGATTGAGAACAAATAGATGCTGATGATTTAGAGGATATAGACATAAAGTGGCAGGTAGCCAAGTTGGCTGTAAGAAGCAAGAGATTATATAACCGAACTGGAAGATCAAGCTTCAATGGACCAAATAAGATAATAGGTTTTGACAAATCTAAAACAATCTGCTACAATTGTTAACAACCAGGACACTTTGCATGAGAGTGCAACATGCCAAACCAAAATGATAATCAAGTGAATCAGAATCAATTTTATCAGAAACAAAATCAGAATTTCCAACATCAAAGAAATCAGATCACCAACCAAAACCTCTATCAAAACCAAAACATACCCCAATAACAAACCTTTCAACCCCAAAGAAACAACCAACTGCAGATTCAAACTAATCAGAACAGAGTTAATCGGAACAATGTGAATCAGGTTAGGGATCAATGAAATGTTGTAGTGACTTGGGTGCCTCAGGATGGGGAGTTTGATTGGAGCAACCACGCAGCTGAGATTGAGAAGGCGAATGTTGCCTTTATGGCCAAAGTACAGGACAAGCCAGAATCATCCAATGCGCAGGTACAATCTGATATTTCAATTTCTGACCTTATTACAATTGATGAATTAAATCAGGAAGTCGGAAAATGGAAAACTGACTGTGGAAGAAAGGAAGCATTCTTGAATGTGTATGAAGCCAGTGAAGCAACTTATGAGACTCAAATCAAGGGGCTTGAAGAAGACTGTATGCATGCATACCGAACACAATAAAAAATGACAGTTGAAATTGAGGGTTTAAAAAAGATGTATGCTGAAGAGAAATTGAAGAATGCTGAGTTGTTAATTCAAATGGAATTCTTGAAGAACCTAGTTTCTACAGGAAATATAGTGGGTTTTGTGGATAAAATGACAGAGGAAGAAAAGTACAAAAAGGTGCCACTACCTTTCTGTGACAGCTACCCACTAAAAGTAGACAAGGAGAGCAGGAGTGAATATCTGAAACAATTCAAGAATGTGTTTGATGATAAAGTTGATTTTGTAAAACAGTATGATGATGTGTTTGTGAATGAGAATGGAGAATTTGCAGTGAAACAAAATGAGGAACTAGAGATGAAGAAGAATGAAAAGAAGGAAAGTGAGAAAAAGAAATGGAGTGAATACTCCAGTGAAGAAAGTAACTGCAGTTGTGGCAACACAAAATCATCTAAGGGAAAGAAGAAAAGGGGATCCAGCAAGAAGAAAAGTGAAAAGATTCCTCTTCTGCCAAAGATGACTCCAAAGTTGAAAAAGCACTATGAAAAGATAAGAAAAGAACATGTGGTGTTTGACATTTGTGCTAGACCACAACCAGAAATCAAAGGAAGAACTGAAGAGGCAATGAAATCTTCTTATGATTAGTCACATCCTCCAATCTATCCAGTCTTCTCAAACCATGAACTATTTGACATTGGAGATGTGGAGTATCTACCTATGAGAAGATTTGTTGGAGAAGAAAATGGAAGCTGTTAAAGAACCCCACCAAGTTGAAGCCTGTAGTGTTTGTCAAAGAGAAATATCATCTGGAACCTGATCTGAGAAAACCAATCAAAATGGACTTCAGTAACTCTCTATGTCCAAAAACATCGCTAGGCTTTGACTTCCCCAAACCCAGTGACAGAATTAAAGACAAGCAATTGCTTGAAGACATGGGGAGCTATGCTATGGTCTGGTTTGAAGAGGAAGAGTTTGTGGTTCCTGATGTGGTATGTGAATTTGACATGAAAGGATACAAGGAGATGTATCAGAGATACCTAAATGAAGAGAAGAAAAATTCAAGTGATAAAGAGAAAAGATCAGTCTTGGAAAAGAGACTGAAACAAGTGTTGAAAATCAAAGATGATGCAAAGGTACCAAGCAAACCTGTAAAGAACAATAGGTCTAAGGATAAAGGAAAGGAAAAGATTAGACCTGGTGTTCTGAATGGGGATGAAAAATTCTTGATGAAGCACGGTTATGAACCAAGAGGATTTCAATGGAAGGCTAAGCAGGAGTTATCTCAAAAGAAAGACTATGTGGTTGAGCAAACTGATAACATAATCATCCCACAGGTTGGGAAAGTTGGGTCAGAATCTGACTCAGAAGAAGAATTTGAAGTTGTCTATGAAGACCCACTTCCACTTCCAACTCCTGATGAATCTTCATCTGAAACTGAATTACAAACTAATGTAGTTTGAAAGTTAGAATCCAACTGATTCATTTTTATGTGTATGTGCAGGAACAGTCCTTGAACAGTAATGATTTATGGTACATGGACAGTGGATGTTTCAGGCACATGACCTGTGACCAGAGTGCACTGATCAACTATGAAAATAAGTATGAAGAGCTAGTTGCTTTTGGGAGTGATGAAAATGGAGGGAAGATTGTTAGAAGAGGAACACTCACCAATGGAAAGGTATCCATTGAAAATGTGCTGCATGTTGAAGGACTACAATACACTTTACTCAGCATTTCTCAAGTTTGTGAGAAAGGGTACAAGGTGGCCTTCAATGATGAACACTGCCTAATTCTGAAGCCTGAATTTGTGATTCCAACCGAGATGATCATGATGATGGCTCCAAGGAATGGCAACCTCTATGAACTTAGAATGAATACTAATACATCTAGAGGTGGTTCATGCTTCATTTCCAAAGCCACTGAAAATGAGACCAAACTGTGGCATAGGAAGATGTGTCATGTCAACTTGAAGAATATGAACAAGCTAGTGAAAGGTGAATATGTTGTTGGCCTTCCCACAAGAGAATTCAAGCTTGAAGAAAAATGCACATCTTGCCTCAAAGGGAAACAACATAAATCCTCATATAAGAGCAAAATGATAAACACCATTGATGAGGTCTTGGAACTACTTCACATGCATTTGTTTGGTCCAGTGAGTGTTCCAAGTATTGGAAGGAAGAGATATTGCCTAGTGATCACGGATGATTACTCAGGATTTACTTGGGTATATTTTATGGGCAGCAAAGATGAAACCCCGTAATTGATCAGAACATATGTGTTGAAAATGGAAAATTAGCTTGAGAGGAAGGTCAAAGTCATTAGAAGTGACAATGGGGCAGAATTCAAGAATGGAACAATGGAAGAATTCTCCACTTCTAAGGGGATATTTCAACAATTCAGTGCACCTAGAACTCCTGAGCAAAATGGTGTTGCAGAAAGAAGAACAGAACATTGATTGAAGCTGCAAGGACCATGATTACTGATGCAAATCTGCCAGTCACTTTCTGGGCAGAAGCAATCAACACTGTATGTTATGTGCAGAACAGGGTTCTACTAAACAAGGCTCAAAACAAGACTCCATATGAGGTTATTTTTAAAGAAAGCCCTATGTGAAGTTCTTAATGCCTTTTGGATGCAGATGCTCATTTATTGAATACAAAGGATTATATGAACAAATTCCAGTCAAAATCTCTGGAATGTTTCTTTGTGGGATACTCATCTCATTCAAAAGCTTACAGAGTCTATGTGAAAGAGCACATGGTGGTTATTGAGTCTTCAGATATAATATTTAATGAAAACCACTTTAACAATGTTGAAGGTCCCAAATGGCTTTTTGATGTGGAGAAGATCAAGTCTTTCAAAATTTATAGTGAAGATATGGATGACAGCATGTACAGAACCAGTTTTGAAGACAAAGGAAAACAAAAACAAGTTGATCTGGACAAGCTGTGGTCATCTATTGCTCCTAGTACAAATGGTTTTAACTTTGAGAGAAGCAATCAAGAAACTGCTGAAGTTGAGATGAATGGTCAAGATGCTGCAGTTGAAGTTTCTAATGAAGGTCCAAGTGATGTGGAAAGTGAACCCATTCAAAGTCAACAACCTGTTCAGCCTGGAGTGACAATTCAATTTGAAGACAGGTTTCAGTCTTTGTTTGACTCTCTGCAAATTGGGTCAAATGAAGCATCATCATCTAACCAAACTCAAGAAGCTAATGAAACTCAAGAGAGAAATGAAAGTGACACTGCCGAGTTAAATATGACCAATCTGGAGATAGAAGTGTCTGCACAACAATTTGTGCAGACTACCTCTGTTGAAAGAAATCACCCTGCAGAGAATATCATAGGAGACTTGCATAAAAGAGTGACAAGAAGTTCTTCTTAAAAAGCAAACATCTGCCTTTATGCTTGCTTTCTATCCCAAGTTGAACCAAAGAATATTAATCAAGCTTTAAAGAACAACAGCTGGGTAGAAGCTACGCAGGAAGAGTTGGCTCAATTCAGAGACTTACATGTATGGGACTTGGTTGACAAGCGCAGAGGCAAGTATGCTATTGGAACAAAATGGGTGTTTAGGAACAAGAAAGATGAAAGGGGGAGAGTGATCGAGAACAAAGCAAGACTGGTGGCTCTAGGATGCTTACAAGAAGGAGTGGACTTTGAAGAAGTTTTCGCTCCAGTTACAAGACTAGAGGATATCCGGATCTTTTTGGCATATGCAGCAACAATGAATATTAAAGTCTATCAACTTGAGGTGAAGTCTGCATTCCAAAATGGAAAGTAGATGAAGAAGTTTATGTCACTCAACCTCCAGGATTTGAAGATCCAATTCATCCCAACAAGGTTTACAAACTCAGCAAAGCATTGTATGGACTGCATCAAGCACCAAGAGCATGGTATGATGAGTTGTCTAACCATCTGTTGGACAATGGCTTCTGCAGAGGAGCTATTAACAAAACCTTGTTCTATAAAAGATGGAAAAGGATCTGCTGCTGTTGCAAGTTTATGTGGATGACATTTTTATTGGCTCTACAAATGAACAAATGTGCAAGGAGGTTGAGCAAGTGATGAAATCCAAGTACAAGATGAGCTCAACGGGGGAAACCAATTTCTTCCTTGAAATTCAGGTGCAACAGAAAGCTGATGAAATTTTCATCAATCAATCAAAGTATGTACAAGAGATTCTTAACAAGTTCAAGTGCCAAGACTTCAATACAGTGTCTACACCAATGGACACACATGAGAAAATGGTACCTGATGAGAAGGGGGAGCCGGTAGACCAGCATGAATATAGGGCCAAGATAGGATCACTGATGTATCTTACATCATCAAGGCCAGATATGATGTTTGCTGTGTGTGTCTGTGCTAGATTCCAAGCTAATCCCAAGGTCTCACATATGCTAGCAGTTAAGAGGATCTTCAGATATCTAAAGGGAAAACCAGATTTGGAGATTTGGTATCCAAAGAACCCTTCCTTTGATTTGATAGCCTACACAGATAGTGACTATGATGGTTGCAACATGAGTAGAAAATCAACCTCTGGAGGATGCCAGTTTCTAGGGAACAGGATGGTGTCTTGGCAATGCAAGAAGCAAACTATAGTGTTAATCTCTACTGCTGAAGCTGAGTACATTGCTGCTTCTGCCTGCTGTGCACAGGTTCTATGGATTCAGAATCAACTGCTGGATTATGGTCTGAATTTCTTACTTACCCCTGTTTTAATTGATAATACTACTACTATATTCATTTTTAAGAATCCAGTCCAACATTCTAAGACTAAGCACATTGAAATTAAACATCATTTAATTTGGGACTGTTTGGAAAAATGATTAATAGAAATGAAAAGGGTAGATACATCTGATAATTTGGCTGATTTATTCACCAAAAGTTTAGATAAAACCAGGTTTCAGTTTCTGTTAAAATGCCTAGGAATGATAAATGCTGATGAAGTTTGATTTAGGATGTGTGCTTAGGTGGGGTGCTTACTGATTATCTGTGTTACTCACTTTGAATGTTTGCATGATGATCTGCTATGCTTGATTGATTATTCTAATTGCGTGAATCATGTATGTGACAGTATTTGTGTGAAAATCCTGTTTAAAATTGTTAATTATAGCTTTTGGTAATTTGATCTGTGCTTGCATGATGTATTTCTATGATTTTAAGTACTTTGAGCATGAATATGTGCATGAAACTATGCTTGTTGTTCCTCAAGCACAAGCAGTGGTACTTGTAAGACTTTTCTAAGTCTCTCAAGCACAGATGTCATAGCTCAGATGCTCGAGCATAGAATCGTGTCTTGAAAACTTTCCAAGTATTTCGAGCATGACTCTTTTTTTTATGGTGTGTTTGATGTTCTTCGAGCACAAACAAACCATACTTGAGATTTCTCAAGTAATTTGAGCACAAATGTTGTTGTCACTACTAGTCGAGCATGAACATATGTTCTGGAAAACTTTCTAAGTATTCCAAGCACATGTCTACTGCTTGAGCACAAAGTCTTTCGAGCACAAGTACTGAAATGATGCATTTTAAAGTTGATCGATAGACTTTCGAGTATGCTTGATGAATTTCTGAGCATGCTCGACAGACTTATGTGTTGATTTGTGTGTTCTATGCTATCTGAATGAATGTGTTTGACATTAGTTGAGTGTGTGCTTGTTAAAAATGCTTAAGTGACATCATTGTTTTCAAAATCAATCCTTAAAACGAATTTTTAGAAGAAATGATTTTTGAAATTGTGAAATAATTTTAACAAAGCAACACTGTTTTTGGTGATCTCATAAGAGATATGATAAGATTATCCAGTTATAAGCTTTAAAGAAGGTTAAACGTTTTTGGATAGAAATAGTATCCAACCTTTGGGAAGTGATAGAAAACTGTTTAAGATAACTAACCCATGGATTATAAGTTAAAAAGGCTTTGAGTATAGTCATTGGCACTGTGTGGTAGCTTTCCATAATCTGTAGTTGTCATATGTGATATAAATCTAAATCTGCTAAGTCTGATGTGGTGAACCATTAGAAAATAAGGTATGCTCTCTAACATATCTATCCGAATGATAGGCAGGAAGGTTATTACCCAATCATGCACGAGCCTGTTGTTGTTTCTTGTCTAACAAAATATTTACTAAGTATTTGAGCAGATATAAAGTATTGCTATATAGCAAATTTATCAAAAGCAAAGAAAAAGAAAGTTATTGACAAATATAAAAGGATCAAAAACAATATAAAGAAATAAGTTGTCTGATTTCATGACTTAAGGGGCACTAAGGGAACTACAGGGTTGGGGCATTCAAATAAGTCCTAAACACCCTGAATGTAAGGCATGTAAGTCCGGATGTCATGTAAGTCCAACGTTCAACCTTAATGTCAATTATCTAAACAATTATATATATATATATATATATATATATATATATATATATAAATCAACTACTCACTATATGAAAAGTAATTTTGACCTGGGCATCAGGGGGCCGAAGTCAATTCGGGGTGATTTGAAGAAAACTAAATAAGCTATGAGAAGATATTAGAAGCAACTTGAAAATATAGTGATAACCATTCCTAACTTATGCTCTAATTGAATCCTAAATGTATTACAGAAAGCAATGACCATTATGCTAAGTGTACCTGCTGTCAACCTGACTCAGGTCATAATAACACTGACCATGAAGTGGTGTGATCTTGCCTTAAATAGTCTGATCCCATGTTGAGATCTTTCTATGAAATTGTTTTCAATAAAATATTCCACGGGAATTTGATCTCTTATTTCACCTTAAACAAATTGTTTAATTCAACTCACTATTATGAAATAATTATCCTTTATGAAAAGTTGAAATCTGGGCAGAGAACATGAGTGATCATGTCCGAAATTTGTGGCATAACAGTTGTAATTACCAAACTGCACTAAAAAAATCAACTAAGTGTTTCGAGCAAAGAAACTGTGCTTGCGTGTGTTACATTGTTTCAAGCATACTACGTGCCTTGTATGATTCATCCTATGTGTTTCGAGCATGAATACATATTTGGTTGTTAGTGTTGGGTCGGATTTTTGATTAGGAAGATTGGAATCTTCTCAACCTCCTCAGAAACGGCTAAGTATGGAATTCGAGCAAGCACAGACGATCGAGCATGGTTTTTACTACTTTGAGCAAGGTTCTGAACCTTAAATGGTTGATTCTCCAAGTGTTAAAGGCTTCGAGCAAGCTACACTTCAACGAGCAAGAGTATTCTTCTATCGAGCATGGATTGCCAATCGAGCAAACAGCTTGATCATACAAGTTCCAGCCAAGTGTTACGAGCACAGGATGATCGAGCACATGGGGACGAGCATGGATGCAATAAGAGGATGTCACGTGAATCAAAGAAAAGACTTTGAGCGTAGTTCAGTTACCGAGCAAGATTTACATCCGAGCATGCTAAAGATTGCTGAATAAGAAAAGCTGAAGACATCAAGAAGAATGAGCTTGCTCGATGGACTTATTTGAGCAAAGTTTGAACAAGTCAAGAGGAATGAAGCTTACTCAAAGGGAATATGTATTCTTCGAAAGAGAATATATTCCAAGTAAAGTCTGCTTGAGGATACTCACCAAGCACACCTAGTATAGAAAGTTTGCTCGAGCAAGGTATGTACCTTGCTCGAGGACTGTAACACTTGTATTAGATTTATCTTTCATTATGTAATGGCTGGGACGTCTGAAAAGGAAAGTCAAGGTCTATAAATAGACGTCCTAGGTTACCTTTAGGGTACGGATTAGAAAACGAATTTCGAGACAGAGACTGGCAGGCATTGATTACGAGAGCCGCCGCCGTCACACAAAACCCTAGACATTCCCTTCACTGTACCACTGATGTATCATTAAATATAGTGAATCTTTGTCTTTGAAATAGCTTTTACTGATTATCATTTACTGTTTTGTGTTTGATATCTGTTCACAATCCTTCATTCTCAATCATTAGATATCCTGATTCCGCCGGGATATTCAATCGGTCTTTGAGTATTCGAGTCGGTGTGTTCTTGTCAAACCTTTGCTAAGGTTTCACCCGACGGACGGTCCTGACAAGTGGTATCAGAGCTTGAGTAAGCTCAATGAAGACCACGGGACTGAGGGTTTGTGAAGAAGCTTGAAGATTCACTGTGCTCTGCTGCTGAAAAACTCAGATCTGGTGAAATGGAAGACCAGGAAGTGTCAACCAACAAGATTCCAAGGTTGCTTGGACAAGAAAATTTCATAAAATGGAAGGTGCTATTTGAAGCTGCAGTGAACTACAACGATCCAGAACTTTGGATGGCTATCACTGAAGGGAACTATATTCCTTCAGTAGCACCAAACAACAACGTTGTGGTTGATTTGAGAATGAAAAAGAGGGATGATAAAGCACTGTCAATGCTGAAGTTAGGGCTCTCAAGGGAAATTTTAACCACTGTAAATCATCATAAAAACGCAAAGGATATGTATGATGCAGTGATTGAAATGTTTGAAGGGAACACTGAGTTGAGAGATATTAAGAAAGACCGACTGAAGCAGCAGTTGGACAGATTTAAGTTTAAAGAAGGAGAAAGGTTAAAGTCAGTGTTACAAAGGTTCATGACCATTGTGAATGAAATTAGGACCACTGATTTGCAGATTTTCGATTTTGAGCTTAACAAGAAGCTTTTGTCATCTCTATTTGGAGAATGGTACACTGTAAGCAAGTTTATAAAGGAAAAGGCAAGTTTCCCTAGCTTCAAATTGGATGATGTGATTGCCTTTCTTAAGGCTGCTGAGCATGAAATGATTGAGAATCATATGATTCGAGAGGACAAGCCAAGCTTTCAAATGAATAATGCTCTTGTGGCACCAATGGGCAATCTCTCGATCAAGAATCAACAGCCTATCATTGAGGAACCACCAGAAGCAAACTAATCTAGTAACAGTCAGTCAAAATTCAATGTGCAGCTGATGAAAGATGACAATCAATTAACTGGAAATGGGCAGTCTACTTTTGCACAACACAATCCAACTCAAGGAACAGATTACTAGGCATTATTATCAATGTTCACTGAGTCTTACCATGCCTTTGTGGCCAAGAATCTGATAAACACAAGCATCGTGCAAGAAGACTTAGAACATATAGATATTGATGATTTAGAAGATATGGACATCAAATGGCAAGCAGCTATGTTGGCAGTAAGAAGTAAGAGGTTGTATAACAGAACTGGCAGAACCAATTTCAATGGAACCAATGAAAGGATTGGATTTGACAAATCCAAAGCCATCTGTTATAACTGTTAACAACCGGGACACTTTGCAAGGGAATGCAACATGCCAAGGCAGCCTGGCAATCAAGTTAACCAGAATAAGTTCTATCAGAATTAGAACCAAAACTTTCAGCAACAAAGGAATCAAATGCCCAACCAAAATCCCTATCAAAATCAGAATAGAACCCAGCAACAAACATTTCAACCTCAGAGAACTAATCAAATGCAGGTTCACACAAATAAAAACAGACCATCTCAAAATGGTGTGAACCAGCAAAGGGATCAAGGGAATGTAGCTGTTACAAGGGTTGCTCAGGATGGAGAGTTTGACTGGAGTAATCATGCTGCTGAGATGGAAAGGGCAAATGTCACATTCATGGCCAAAATAAATGACAAGGCTGAATCTTCCAACACTCAGGTAAATTCTGACACTTCTATTTCTAATCTTCTTGCTAAAATTGATGAATTAAATCAGGAGGTTGGAAAATGGAAAACTGAATGTGGAAGGAAGGATGTCTTTCTGAATGTGTATGCAGATAGTGAGGCTACATATGAAAGTCAAATCAAGGGATTGGAGGATGATTGTATGGTATCATATCAAGTTCAATCTAGAATGAGAATTGAGATAGAAGGACTAAAGAAGATGTTTGCTGATGAAAAATTCAAGAATGCAGAGTTGTTGATTGAAATGGAGTTTTTGAAAAACCTTGTCTCTACAGGAAACATTATTGGTCATGTTGACAAAATGACAGAAGAAGAAAAGTACAAGAAGGTACCACCACCTTTTTGTGACAGTTATCCTTTGAAGGTTGATAAAGAGAGCAAAAGTGAGTATCTCAAACAGTTCAAAAATGTGTTTGATGATAAGCCTGAATTTATCAAGCAGTATGATGATGTGATTGTAGATCAGGATGGAGAATTTGTGATGAAATAGACTGATAAGTCAGAAACTGTGATTGATGAACAGCCTCATGGAGTGAAAAAGAAGTGGAGTGAATACTCCAGTGAAGAAAGCAATTGTAGCTGTGGAAGCTCTAAGTCATCAAAGGGGAAGAAGAAGACAAGAACAAATAAGAATAAAAGTGACAAAATTCCTCTTCTTCCACCTATGACATCACAGGTAAGAAAGCACCACGAAATAATGAGAAGAGAGCATGTTCCATTTGATATATGTGCTAGAACACAGCCAGTAATCAAGAAGAGAACAAAACCACAGCCAGTCATAAAGAAGAAAACTAAACAACCAATGAAATCTTCTTATGATCAGAGTCATCCACCAATCTACCCAGTCTTTTCTAATCATGAATTGTTTGATGTTGGTGATGTGGATTATGCTCCAAGAAGAGGACATTCAAAAGAAGAAGAGGGAAGTTCTTCAATATTGCCATCCAAGCTGAAGAAAATCGTTTTTGTCAAAGAAAAATATCCACAAGCAATTGATCTCAGCAAGCCAATCAAGATGGATTTTTCCAACACTTTGAATCCAAAGACATCTTTAGGATTTGACTTGGATGGCAATATTGAAGAACTTCTTGAAGATTTATGAAGCTTTGCTAAAGTGTTCTGCACGAAATATGATGCATATGGGCATCACACTGACTCTTGCTGGGTTCTTGAGGATATTTTTGAAATTCCAGATGTGGTTAGTGGCTATGACATGAAAAGCTACAAAGAAATGTATGAGAGATACTTGAATGGAAATAAAAACCCATCTGAAGATAGGCACCATCAGCCTATGTTGGAACAAAGGCTCAAAACAATTTTGAAGATCAATGAAAATGACCAAATCCTGACAACAACAGACAAGAACAGAAGGTCTCCAAATGAAGAGAAAGCCAAGAGGAGACCAGGTGTTCTAAATGGTGATGAGAAGTTTCTATTGAAACAAGGATTTGAACCAAGAGGATTCAAGTGGAAGGCAAAGAAGGAAGTAGAAGAAGGGAAGGATAAGGTGATTGAGGAAGTTGATAGTAGCACTAAAGTGTCTGCAGTGCACTTTGGATCAGAGTCCGACACTGATGAGGATTGTGAAGTCGTGTATGAAGATCCACCACCTGTTCCAATCCCAACTTCTGATGCATCCTCCACTATCTCTGAATTACAAACTGATGGAGTTTGTAACTCAGAATCAAACTGATTCCTTTTGTGTGTGTGTGCAGGAACAGTCCATGAGTAGCAATGATCTATGGTATATGGACAGTGGAGGTTCAAGGCACATGACATGTGACAAGACTGCATTGATTAATTATGTGAAGAAGTATGAGGGACTAGTTGCATTTGGGAGTGATGAAAATGGAGGAAAAATTGTTAGAAAAGGGAACACTCACAAATGGCAAAGTATCCTTTGAGAATGGTCTACATGTTGAAGGACTATAGTACAATTTGATGAGCATTTCTCAAGTGTGTGATAAGGGATACAAGGTTGCCTTCAATGATGAACATTGCCTGATTTTGAAGCCAGAGTTTGTGATTCCAACCGAAATCATTATGATGATGGCTCCAAGAAATGGCAACCTCTATGAACTGAGAATGAATACTGCAACTTCAAGCAGTGGTTCATGCTTTGTATCAAAGGCAACTGAGAATGAAACTGTGCTATGGCATAGGAAGATGTGTCATGTAAATTTGAAGAACATGAACAAACTAGTGAAAGGTGAACATGTTGTTGGCCTTCCCACTAGAGAGTTCAAGCTAGAAGAAAAATGCACATCTTGCTTAAAAGGAAAACAACACAAATCCTCACACAAAAGCAAACTGATAAACACAATAGATGAGGTCTTGGAATTACTTCACATGGACTTGTTTGGTCCAGTGAGTGTTCCAAGTGTTGGAAAGAAGAGATACTGCTTAGTGATAACTGATGACTGTACAAGATTCACTTGGGTATATTTCTATGGCACCAAGGATGAAACCCCAAATTTGATCAAATCCTGTGTACTCAAGATGGAAAATCAACTTGACAGGAAAGTGAAGGTAATTAGAAGTGACAATGGGTCAGAATTCAAGAATGACACTATGAGTGAATTCTGCACTTCTAAGGGTATTTTCCAGCAGTATAGTGCTCCTAGAACCCCTGAACAAAATGGTGTTGCAGAAATGAGAAATAGAACTTTAATTGAAGCTGCAAGGACCATGATTGCTGATGCCAACCTTCCTGTTACATTCTGGGCAGAAGCAATAAATACTGCATGTTATGTGCAGAACAGGGTTCTAATTAACAAGGCTCAAAACAAGACTCCATATGAAATTCTCTATCAGAGAAAGCCTTATGTGAAGTTCTTCAAGCCTTTTGGATGCAAATGCTCACTCTTAAACACAAAGGACTACTTGAACAAATTCCAGTCCAAATCACTGGAATGTTTCTTTGTGGGTTATTCATCTCATTCAAAAGCATATAGAGTCTATGTGAAAGAGCACATGGTGGTCATTGAATCATCTGACATAATCTTCAATGAAAACCAATTCAACAATACTGATGGTCCAAAATGGCTATTTGATCTTGAGAAAATGATCAAATCATTTAATATCTATAGTGAAGACATGGATGATAGTATGTTCAGAACCAGCTTTGAAGAAAAAGAAAAATCAAAACAAGTTGATCTGAACATTTTATGGACCTCAGTTGCTCCTGAAGCAAATGGTTTTGACTTTGGTAGAAACATCCAAGAAGAAGATGAAGTAGAGAGAGTTGGACAAGAGGCTGAAGTTGAAATCTCAAATGAAGGTCCAAGTGTTATTGAAAGTGAGCCCATCCAAAGTCAACAACCCTCTCAGACTAAAGAAATGTCTCAGTTGCAGACCCTATTTGACTCATTGCAGCTAGGAGGAAATGAGGCATCTACATCAGGACTCAATCATGTTCAAACCTCTGCTGAAAATCAAGACAGATCTGAAGATGAATCTGCTGAGATGAATATGACAAATCTAGAAGCAGAAGTGTATGTACCACTAGTTGTTCATACTACCTCTGTTGAAAGAAATCACCCTGCAGAGAACATCATTGGAGACCTACATGAAAGAGTTACCAGAAGTGCATCTGAAAGAGCAAATATCTATCTGTATGCCTATTTTCTATCCCAAGTTGAACCAAAGAATATCAACAGCTGGGTGGAAGCTATGCAGGAGGAATTAGCTCAGTTTAGAGAATTATATGTGTGGGACTTAGTGGACAAGCCTAGAGGCAAGTATGCAATTGGTACAAAATGGGTCTTTAGAAACAAGAAGGATGAAAGAGGGATTGATGAAAGAGGGATTGATAAAGAACAAAGCTAGATTGGTAGCTCTAGGGTGTCTATAAGAAGAAGGAGTAGACTTTGAAGAGGTATTTGCTCCTGTTGCAAGACTAGAGGCTATCAGGATTTTTCTAGCATATGCAGCATCAATGAACATTAAAGTCTATCAACTTGATGTAAAATCTGCATTTCTGAATGGAAAGATAGATGAAGAAGTTTATGTCACTCAACCTCCTGGATTTGAAGATCCAATTCATCCAAACAAAGTCTACAAGCTCAGCAAGGAACTTTATGGACTACATCAGGCACCAAGTGCCAGGTATGATGAGCTTTCTAACCATCCGTTAGAACATGGCTTTTGTAGAGGGGCCATTGACAAGATTTGTTTTACAAAAGAAAGGGAAAAGATTTGCTACTGCTGCAAGTGTATGTGGATGACATCATTTTTGGCTTAACAAATGAACAAATGTGCAAAGAATTTGAGCAAGTGATGAAGTCCAAATACCAAATAAGCTCAATGGGAGAAATGAATTTCTTCCTTGGATTGCAAGTGCAGTAGAAGACAGATGGAATTTTCATCAATCAATCAAAATATGTGCAAGAGATTCTCACCAAGTTCAAGTGCCAAGACTTCAAGACAGTGTCAACACCAATGGACACACATGAGAAAATGGTACCTGATGAAAAAGGGGAGCCAGTAGACCAGCATGAATATAGGGCCAAGATAGGATCATTGATGTATCTCACAGCGTTTAGGCCAGATATTATGTTTGCTGTGTGTGCCTGTGCAAGGTTTCAAGCAAATCCCAAGGTGTCACATATGCTAGCAGTGAAAAGAATATTCAGATACCTGAAAGGAAAACCAGGCATGGGAATTTGGTATCCAACGAACTCTTCCTTTGATTTGATGGCTTACACTGATAGTGACTATGATGGCTGCAACATGAGTCGAAAATCAACTTCAGGAGGATGTCAGTTTCTTGGAAACATACTCGTGTCATGGTAATGCAAGAAACAAACCACAGTGTCAATCTCTACTGCTGAAGTGGAGTACATTGCTGCATCTGCCTGCTGTGCACAGGTTCTGTGGATTCAAAACCAACTGCTGGATTATGGTCTGAATTTCTTACTCACACCTATTTTAATTGATAATATTGCTGCTATGTTCATTGTTAAGAATCCAGTCCAACATTCTAAGACTAAGCACATTGAAATTAGACATCATTTCATTAAGGATTGTCAGGAAAAAGGGCTTATAGAAATGAAAAGGGTAGACACATCTGATAATTTGGCTGATTTGTTCACCAAACCTTTAGATAAGACCATACATCACTTTCTGCTAAAAGGCCTAGGAATGATAAATGCTGATGAGGTTTAATTTAGGATGTGTGCTTAAGTGAGGTGCTTATTGATGATCTATGTTACTCACTTTGAATGTTTGCATCATTGACTGCGGTGCTAAACTGACTATTCTGCTGACATTAATCATGTTTGTGACTGTTCTTGTGTGGAATTTCTGTTAACCCTGATAATTACAGTTGTTAGTACTTTGATCTGTGCGTGCATGATGAATTTTTATGATTCTAAGTACTTCGAGCATGAATCTATGCTTGATGATGTGCTTATTGCTCTTCGAGCACAAGCATAGGGTTCTGAAAGACTTCTAAATCATTCGAGCACAGATGTTATTGCTCAACTGCTCGAGCATGGAATGCAGTCTTGAAACCTTTAGCAAGTGTTTCGAGCATGCTTCTGTGGAAGATGGGTGTTTAATACTCTTCGAGCACAAACAATCCATACTTGGAAGTTCAGGATAACCTATTCCTTGTAACTTACTGCTCGAGCACAAAGTTAAGTCTCTCGAGCACAATCAACAAACTGATTCACTTCTAAGGTTGCTCGATAGATTTTTGAGCATGCTCGATGAAGTTCTGAGCATGCTCGATTGACTTAAGTGATGCTTTGTTGTTTCTGTGCTATCTGACAGTCTGTGTCTTGATTCTGTGAATGTGTGTGCTTAATTACAAAATGCTTAAATGACAACACCATCTTTAAAATCACTATTCTTCAACTGAATTTTCAAAAGGAAAATGGTTTTTAAATGGTAAAGAGTTTTTGATTAAGCAACATGGTTTTGGTGATCATACAAGAGAGATGATAACATTATCCAAGTTCCTAATCAGGAGTGAAAATTGTTTTTCAAGTGGAGATTGAATCTCACTAATTTGGGAAATGATAATATTTGTCTAATCTCCTAACTCATGGATTATAGGCTTAAAAGATTTCTGTTCAGTAAACTGACAATTTGTGTAGCTTCTTCTCATGAGTGTAGTGATCTATGTGATACAAATACTATAATCATGCTAAGTTTGATGTGGTGATTCATTTGAAAACTAAGGTATGTTTCCTTGCACATCTCTCCGAATGATAGGCAGAAAGGCAATTATCCAATCATACACGAGCCTATTGATGTTTTGGTCTACCAAAAACAGTTTATCAAATAATGAGCAGCTACTAAATAGCTATATATATACATATATATTTGAAGTTTATAATCAAAAGAAAATGAAGCAAATGAAAAATAGTGAAAAAGAAATGAAATATGCTTCAAAATCATTAATGATAAATAAATATATAATGACCTTAAGGGGCACTAACATAACTACAAGAGTGGGGCATACAACTAAGTCCTAAACACTCTGAATGAAAGGCATGTAAGTCCGGATGGCTTGTAAATCCAACGTTCAACCTTATGGTCTGATATATATGTATCTTATTACTAAATAAACTGCTCGGACAAATAAAAATTTTGACCAACGCATCAGGGGTTGAAGTCAATTTGGGGTGATTCGGAGAAAGCTAAATAAGCTTTGAGAAGAGATAAGGAACAACTAATGTCTAAAATGTGACCATTCTTACTCATGCAACTAATTGAACCTTAAAAATATCACAAAAAGTCATAAGAATCATACTAAGAGCATACACCTAATGTCAGCCTGACTTAAGTCATAATACGGCTGAAAATGAAGTGGTGTGACAGTTATTGGACAATCTGATCCCTTGTTGAGATCTTTCCAATGAATTGACATAACTTTTTGAACTGGATTTTGATCTCTTGTTCACCTAAAACCCAAGCTTGAGCAAACGGAATGATTTCATTAACCTGTAATCTTAATTATTGCAAAGTTTGAGTGTGATTTTTGTCTTAACTTCTAGGCAAATGATTTTGACTTCACCACTGTTATCTGTGTTTGTTCTCCGTATTTTCGAGTATGATCTTAGAATTAGACTGTACTTCGAGCTTACTTTTGATGTGTTGTTATCTTTGATCTTCAAGCACGAAGATATACTTTGTTAATTTTACTAAGTATCTTCAAGCATGATTGCATAAGTATGATTTCAAGTCTGCGAGCACGAGAACTGAATGATAGGAAACATCTTAAGTGTTTCGAGCAAGGTCTATCCTAGGTGTCTTAGTGAGCGTGTCGAGATGATTGAGTTAGAATTTCGAGATGAGGAAACATGATTCGAGTGCGGGATTAGGAAAGAGTTAGTTTAAGGTTTTCGAGCACACTGTACCTCGAGCACACAGGAATGCAGCTCGAGCATAGGGAATTATCATGATATATTTCTAAGAATACTCGAGTAAGCATTCTACCATGTCCTTGTATATAGGGGGACCCAGCTTTTATATTGGCTGTATACTCGAGCAAGGGAGATACATGTAAATTTGAAATTAAATGACAACTGTCGTGTGCTAGACAACAAACCAAGGTACTGTACCACCAAATTGTTAGGTATAAAAAGAGGACTTAGAAAGTTTTTCACACATTTTTCTCTAATTAAACCTAGACGAAAACCCTCTTGCTCGTGCTATTTCCCTCTTGCTCGCTGGTCTATTAGTCATTAATTTCACTTTGATTATAGCCATTAGATCTGTTTCGACTTCGGTAAGACATCGCTGTTCGATCATTGTCGCACCGATTTTGAAATTAGGGTTTCCAATTGAACAAATTGACTAACTTTTTACTTGTTTTGCAGGTACGCATATTACTAGGAACAGGTTAATTGAAGACGCCATTAATCATCTATCTATTCCCATATATTAGTTCTGAAACTTTGTGTACTGACAACTCTTCTTGTTCTTGCAGAACTGATGGCCTTCAAATTTGAAAAATGGCATAATATGTGTGCTCGGTTGGAGATGATGATGACAACCGTGTGTTGGAGCCAATGATAAATTTTTTGTGTAACTCCAATCTAAGGGTGGCTTTAACTACCGACCCCACAATATAGAGAAATCATATTTTAGATTTTTGGGGGTCTGCAATATGTCAATGACGTAAATGGGGAAAGAATTGAGGCGTCCATTCTAAATCATGACATTGAGATAACCGAAGCCTCAATCAGAGCTGCACTGGACCTTCATGACAATTTTGAGGATCAGCCGTCCTACTCAGTCCCAAGGTTACTAAGAGTCTTTCAAGAGACTATGGGCTATCAGGGAGGCGTTAAGGAGGGACAGTTTCAAAAGGGAAGTTTTCCTTTAATCTACAGGTTCCTGATTCATCACGTAATTCAGTCCTTATCTCCTCGGAGAGGGACTTGGACTTTATTGAGCAG
Organism: Bidens hawaiensis; assembly: GCF_021521415.1. Classification (NCBI taxonomy): domain Eukaryota; kingdom Viridiplantae; phylum Streptophyta; class Magnoliopsida; order Asterales; family Asteraceae; genus Bidens; species Bidens hawaiensis. Next base: position 1,686,279 of record NW_027491246.1, read on the forward strand.
AGAGCTTGGGACTCTCACTGTCGCCATTCTTTACCAGCAAACCTTCAACATTTCAAGACTTATTTTTCAAGGGATGATCACCAATGCAGAGAAGCATGTTACTCAACGATTTCTGATGTATTCAAGGTCTTCAAATCTTAATAAATAGAGCCTTACCAGACATTCAAAGGACAGGGCAGATTTTGAAGTTGCAAAACTCAAATATATGCAAACGTATGAAGGATGCTCGGAGTAACTTCATTGAGAATGATGACTGGGATGTACTCCCATGGCTACACGTACCTACATTGGGTGCCATTGATGTACCGAGGACCCCTGGCAACAGTGATGAGGAAGATGATGATGGTGCCAATGGAGGAGATGCAATGGTTATTGAAAATGCTGCTGATGCACAGGTTGTAGTGGACGAGATTGTGTATGAAATTGGTCACGAAGCACATGAGCCAACTGTTAATGCTGATATTCGTTTTTCACCTGCCACAACTAAGCCAACTGAACAAGACATACCTATCCATCCTCAACCTACCACAGAACCAACTGAACCTACTCTCCCAACCCAAATCCCAGAACCATACAAAGTTCCATCCCCTGAAACCGCAGATTCTGAACCATTCTTTGAACCAGCTCCAAAACCTACTGCTGAAACCCCACCATCAAGTCCAAATCTTTACGATGTTGTGTGTGAAAATGCTAAACTGGAGTTTGAGAACAAAATGCTAAAAGAAAAGAATGCCATTTTGGCTGCAAAGAACTCGGCTCTGGAAGCTGCACTGCAGGAGGCGTTATTGAAAATTCAAACTCTTGAGGGGCAGTCTGAGGTTGAGAAGACCTCAGATGCACCAAAATAGGGGGAGAATATTAGTGTTGAAGAGGAAGTTGGACTTGAAGAGGAGTTTGGACCATCTGATGCTTTAAACATGCTAAACAAAGCATATGATGATGGAGAATCAGATGTTGAGGGGGAGAAAAGTGGAGGAGATGAAACTGAAAAGGAAAATTTAAAGAGGAAAGAAAAGGGCAAGGGGGTCGCACTTACAGACGATGACTTACAACCCCTGCCTCAACACACAACTCAGTCTGATGACATTTTGTTTAAAGAAAATGTAGTTGATCATGACATGGCTGAGGCTGAATCCGTGAAAACAACTATAGAATTGATGAATGAAGAGCTGGAAGCTTTGGAAAGAGAAAAGTTAAATCAAGAGGAGGAGGAAATTCCTCAGGAGGTCATAGAAGCCTTGATTAAAATGAAAGATAAAGAGGAGGATGATGGGAGGAGATTAAGAGAAGCTGATGAAGCAATCAAGGCTACAATTGATGCCTTGAAAGAAAATTTGAATGTTGATCAACAAGAACCTGAACAAGAAAAGGCTGTAGAGCCTTTGATCACTGAGCCTGAAGAGCCTGAAATAAATTAGCCAGAAATTAGTTTGGGACCAGTTAGTCAAGAAAAGGATGAAACAATCGAAGTCTCAGCCAGCACAATGGTTAATCTGATCATTATGAAGGATCTTACACTGACTCTAAATAATCTTGAAAGACATCACCCAGAGATTGTGATGGCAGCAAGAAAAGCTCAGCAAGACTTTATAAACTTGAGTAAAGGAGAACCAGAAGTGGAGGAATATGTTGAACCAAATGAGCCTATTATTCAAGAAATTGCTGAAGAAACTGAAGAGACTCATATGAATGAAGTCGCTCTTGAAGATTCAGAATCTGTGGATGAAGAAATAATAATGGAAGAACCAGAGGTTGAAGAACATCAGCCCAACTCACCCACTACATCTCAATCAAGTCTTAAAAGAAAGGACACAACTAAAATTGAGACATAAGAGTCCAAGAGACAAAAGTCAGTAAAGAAAATGGTATACAAGTTGAGGTTAGACAAGCTTAAAGAAAGAAGAAGAGCTCAATCCAAACAAAATGATGAACCAATGATTGAGGCTCTTCATAACCTGGAAGAAGTGGTGGACTTGGATGGTGAAAGTGAAGATGAGGAAGAATTGAAGGAAGCTGAAAAGACAAATGAAGATGTTGAATATCTGATCAGTCTAGGTTATGATCCTCTTTATGTTCAAAGACTATCAAATGAGGATGTGGCAATAGAAGCTGAGGGTTGGAGAGTAAGGAAAGGAAAAAGGGAAGTTTTGATAAAGGTTGGTCACAAGCCTACATTCCTGAATTTACAACCATTTGACAAGATTGATAATTTATATAAAAGGGCTCTCATGGAGGATCTATCTGAGTATGTGAGAAATGTGACTAAAAGAAAAGAAGAGAAAGAAAAGAAGTTTACAAAATCAGATAGTAGCAGGAAAAGGACTGAAAAGAAACAAAAGGATAAAGAAGAATATGAATCCTTAAAGTCAAAACATAAGGATATCAAATTCCTTCAGCTGTATGGCTATAGCTACAACTTCTTGATAAATCTCTCTCCTGAAGAACTGAAAAGAAGAATTCAACATATTAAAGACTCTCACAAAGATCAAGAAATTCGAGAAAAATTTGAAAGAGAGCATGAGTTAAAAATGAGGTTACAGAAGGAAAGGGAGGAGAAAGAAAAGAAAAGAAAGATCAAGAAGCAAAGAGGTGGTTTGAGGACCCTTAAAGGATGGAAATGTTAAAAACTTTTGTAACAGATAAAGGGATATCACAAGAACAGTTTCAGAACATGCCTCTTGCTGAGCTAATGGAAATATACCACAGAGAGCAGAGGATGTATCTTGAAACACAGAGGAAACTGTAGGATGACAGAAGGAGGGCAGAACAAGAAGTTCATGCAGAAATGATGAATGCCCTCCACAAAAATGGAGTAAAAATGTCAAGATTGGTAATGCAAACAGAAGATATAATAAAGAGATAGTATGTTGAAGAGGGTCTTGATAAGATAAAGAAGGTTGAAATGGGGAGCTCAAGCAGAACTCATAGGTCAGAGAGTGTGAGGCCTGTGCAGCCAAGAAACTTGAATTTGCCCACACATCTCTATTTTGATAGAAGATCAAAGACTTTAAGGGTGGTGACTGAAGATGAAGCAGAACATCTCATCATCTTTGGAGATGATTTGAGAAATTTTTCAAAAGAACAACTGACCAAGATGGCTAAGCTGAATTTATATGAAAATCAAGTAAGGAGTCAACCACCTGGTCAACTGAGGAATGATCTCTCCAAGTTTTTGAAGGAACAAGCAGAAAAGGGATTCCCATTTCTGCAGCAGAAGAAGAGAGAGATCAGGAGCCAAGCAGAAAAAGAAAAGAGGTGGAAGAGAATTAGTGAAGTTCACATATCTGAGCTTTCCCTCTCTGAATCAAAGAAACAAAGAACTGTAGCAAGCAGCTCTCAGCAGAAAAGGAAGACCTTAAAAGAGTGCTTGGCTACGAGAGAAGTGATGAAGGAACCCAACTCAAGAGTACAACAATTTGGAAGAATCACATACTAAACGTACAATCAACATGATGATTCGACCACTTTGAGAAATGAGTCTGGGATACCTATTGCAGTCATAAGGGAGGATGGAGATCTGCATTATATGCATCCACAAGACTTACAAGATTTAATAAATGCAAGATTCCCAAGTGATGCCTCTGACTCCTCTGAACTTGACATGCTGAAGCAAAGAGCTGCGTATGTGAATAAACTAAAAGAAAGAGTTGAAGCCAAGAACAGAGGAAGAAGATAACAGAATGGAGCTAATGAATGATTGATTTTTATTTATGTTTATCTTTATATTTTGTTTGAGTTGTAAAAATTTAGTTTTAATGCCCATGTGGCAAAATTCCAATTATGTAATGAAATGACATGTTCTTAAATGATTTATCAAGAAATCTGATATATGTGTAACTCTATGCAGGTATGTTTTGGTGCATCTAAGCTTGTTCCAATCTAGGGGGAGATTGTTGGGTCGGATTTTTGATAAGGAAGATTGGAATCTTCTCAACCTCCTCAGAAACGGCTAAGTATGGAATTCGAGCAAGCACAGACGATCGAGCATGGTTTTTACTACTTCGAGCAAGGTTCTGAACCTTAAATGGTTGATTCTCCAAGTGTTAAAGGCTTCGAGCAAGCTACACTTCAACGAGCAAGAGTATTCTTCTATCGAGCATGGATTGCCAATCGAGCAAACAGCTTGATCATACAACTTCTAGCCCAGTGTTTCGAGCACAGGATGATCGAGCACATCGGGATGAGCATGGATGCAATAAGAGGATGTCACGTGAATCAAAGCAAAGACTTCGAGCACAGTTCAGTTACCGAGCAAGATTTACATCTGAGCATTCTAAAGATTGCTGAATAAGAAAAGCTGAAGACGTCAAGAAGAATGAACTTGCTCGATGGACTTATTCGAGCAAAGTTTGAACAAGTCAAGAGGAATGAAGCTTACTCAAAGGGAATATGTATTCATCGAAAGAGAATATATTCCAAGTAAAGTCTGCTCGAGGATACTCACCGAGCACACCTAGTATTGGAAGTTTGCTCGAGCAAGGTATGTACCTTGCTCGAGGACTGTAACACTTGTATTAGATTTATCTTTCATTATGTAATGACTAGGACGTCTGAAAAGGAAAGTCAAGGTCTATAAATTGACGTCCTAGGTTACCTTTAGGGTACAGATTAGAAAACGAATTTCGAGACAGAGGCTGGCACGCACTGATTATGAGATCCGCCGCCGTCACACAACACCCTAGACATTCCATTCACTGTACCACTGATGTATTATTAAATATAGTGAATCTTTGTCTTTGAAAGAGCTTTTACTGATTATCATTTACTATTTTGTGTTTGATATCTGTTCACAATCCTTCATTCTCAATCATTGGATATCCTGATTCTGCCAGGATATTCAATCGGTCTTTGAGTATTCGAGTCGGTGTGTTCTTGTCAAACCTTTGCTAAGGTTTCACCCGACGGACGGTCCTGACAGTTAGACCTAAGTTTTCGAGCACAAGAGATTGAATGATAAATTGTTAAGTGATTCGAGCATAGCTGTGTGCTAGATACTTAAGGTTGAGAATTTGAGCTTAGGAACTCAATGGATAAATTTGTCAAGGAGTTCGAGCAACCTTGTATGCTAGACCCTTAGGTTATTTATTCGAGTACAGGCTTAAAAAGGATTCAATCGGCTAAGGCTTTCGAGCACAAGGGTACTTTGAGCACATTGTCCTATAGTAATCTAAGTGGGTCGAGAGAGGGCAAAACACTGCTAAGAATGCATCTCGAGCATAGGTTATTGTCATGATAGATTTCTAAGTGTCTCGAGCAAGATGCAGTATCAAGTAGGGTTAGTTTACGGGTGTCTCAGGCATATACATTTTGAAGTAAAGTTTAAGTACATTTGAGCAAACTACCTCACGAGTATGACTCAATAATCGAGCACGTAATATGATCAACCATTTAGCTAAGGCATCGAGCACAAGTCTATTCGAGCACACTCTCTCGAGTATACTAGTGCTCAAGAGCATTATTTTCCTAGTACGTCGAGCAAGGGTTTTACCGTGTACTCGAGTACAGTGGGAGACAGCTGTTCATTTGGCTGTATGCTCGAGCAAGGGAGGTACATTAAATTTGAATTAAATGACAACTGTTGTGCACTAGAAGTTAAAAGGAGGTACTGTACCACCCAAACGTTAGGTATAAAAAGAGGACTTAGAAACTTTTTCACATATTTCTTCCTCCCTTAAACCTAGACGAAAACCTCTCTTGCTCGTGCTTTCCCTTCTCACTCGAATACTCATTTACTTGCTCGATTATACTTCGAATACAACCATTAGCTCTGTTTCGACTTCGGTAAGACATCTTTATTTGATAATCGTCACACCGATTTCGAAATTAGGGTTTTTAATTGATTTACGGACTAACTGTTTACTTGTTTTTGCAGGTACGCATATTACAAAGATTATTGAAGAGACTCTTATCATCTACATGTCTTTGAATATTAGTTTTTGCAACTTTGTATACTGACATATTGTTTATTATGCAGAACTGATGGCCTTAAAATTTGAGAAAAGGCACAATATGTGTGCTCAATTAGAGCTTGATAATGAGAACATAGAGTTGGAACACATGATCATTTTTCTAAGAACTCCAACTTAATAGTAGCTCTTACAGAGAACCCCACTATTTATAGGAACCATATCACGGATTTTTGGGTGTCAGCTACTTATGTAAATGATGTAAACGGGAAGAGGATTGAAGCCTCTATCCTAAACCATGATATTGATATAACAGAAGCCTCAATCAGAGCTGCATTGGACTTAAAACGCTAACTTTGATGCCCAACCATCCTATTCAGTCCCCAGATTATTAAGAGTCTTCCAAGAGACTATAGGCTACCAAGGAGGTGTAAAGGAGGGACAGTTCCAGAAGGGAAGCTTTCCACTGATCTACCGCTTCGTGGTCCATCATGTCATCCAGTCCTTATCTTCAAGGAGAGGGACTTGGACATTATTGAGCAGAGAGCTCGAGACTTTCATAGTGGCTATCTTATACCAACATTCCTTCAATATATCAAGACTTATCTTTCAAGGGTTGGTGTAAAATGCAGAAAAGAAAGTCTATTAGAGGTTTCTTATGTATCCAAGGTTCCTGCAGATTTTAATAAACATATTGTTACCAGATCTTCAAAGAACAGGGCATATTTTGAGATTACAGGATCCCAATATCTACAAGAGAATGAAAGACGGAAAGAGCAAGTTTGAAGATAATGATGATTGGGATGTTCTCCCATGGTTGCTAGTGCCAGCTCCAGGTGCTATTGATGTACCTAGAACCCCTGGGAATAGTGATGAAGAAGAGGATGATGATGTAGATGATGATGGTACAGATGATGACAATGATCAGAACGATGATGGGGACAATAGTCCAGAGGGTGAGAATGCTATGGTCATTGGTATTAATGATGATGCACAAGAAGTTGTTGAGGGTAATGTGCCTATGATTGATCAATCTAATCAGGAAAGAGATATTGCAGAATTGGAGGTGAATGAAGAGACTAATGAACCAGTTGAGGGTAGAGCTACAGAGGCTATGGATGAAGATGTATTTGTAGAAAATGTAGTATCAAATGTTGTTGATACCATCAATAAGATAACTCCACCAGACTTACCACCACCTGAGGTTTACAATGATGACACAGACTCCATTGAGCTTGATGTTGTAAATGACAACGTTCCTTCCTCACCTGCTACAACTGAACCTGCCTTATCTAATACTGAACCAATCAATGACACTCATGTCCCTTCACCACCAACATCACCACTTACTGTACCTATCATCACCACACTTGTTTCCCAACCTGCAACCTGATCAAGATACACATCCTCAAACCCAACAATCCTCCCCATTACAAGAAACACATGCCACTACCACTACTCAACCAAGACAATCAATTACCACAGAACCAGAGCCTTATAATGCCCCATCTTCAGAAACTGCTGAGTCAGAACCCTTTCCTGAACCTGCCCCGAAGGCAACTCAAGAAACCCCATCTTCAAGCCCAAATCTGTATGACATAATCTGTGAAAATGTCAAGATTGAATTCGAAAATATTATGGTGAAGTAGAACAATGCTGTTTTGGAAATCAGGAACAAAGCTTTGGATGCTGCTTTGAATGAAGCGTTATTGAAAATTTGAACCTTAGAGGGGCATCCTGAGGTTGAGAAGACCTCAGATGCACCAAAACAGGGGGAGAAACATGATGATGATGATGCAGAAGGATTAAAGGTGATTGGAGAGTTATATGCCAGCTCTGATGAAGAGGTTGTGGATGTTGGACCATCGGATGCACTAAACATGATAAATCAAGCATATGAAGATGGAGATTCTGATGATGAGGGGGATAATGATAGTGAAGATGAAACTGAAGAAGACAAGTTGAGAAGGAAACAAAAAGGGAAAGGGATTGCATATACAGATGATGGTCTACATCCCAAGTCCCAACACAAAGCTCAATCTGGTGATGACATACTTCTTAAGCAAAATGTAATTGATCTTGATGTTGCAGAAGTTGAATCAGTAAAGACTGCCATAAGACTAATGAATGAAGATTTAGAGTCCTTGAATCAAGAAAATGAGGAGGAAATTCCTTAAGAAATCCTTGAAACACTGATCAAAATGAAAGAAAATGATGAGGAGAATGAGAGACTGACAAAGGAGGTAGATGAGGCAATCAAGGCCACGCTGGAAGCTCTAAACGGAAAACTAAATGTTGATAACAGGAGCATGCACAAACTGAAGAACCTGTGATAACTGAGCCTGAAGAGCCTATGGAAACTGAACCTGTTCAATCTGAACCTGAACCAACATAATCTCATCCAATTATAACTGAACCAGTGATAACCAAAATTGATACTGAATCTGAACCCACAAAACCATAGGTAGAGACTGATAGAGAACAAGAACTGGATTAGGTTCAGTTAATCAAGAGATTCTTGGAATGGGTTCAGTTAATCAAGAAGAAGATGAAACCATTGAAGTCTCTTCAAGTACAATGGTAAAACTCGTTATAATGAAGGATCTGATAGATATTCTGAACAAGCCAGAAGGGCATCATCCTGAAATAGTAATGGCTGCAAGAAAAGCTCAAAGAGACTTTATTTATATGAGCAAAGAAAGAGAACCAGTAGTTGAAGAGCCTGAAGACACTACTGAACCGATCATCAATGAAGTTACTGAAGAAAGTGAAGATATTCATGAAAAGGAGCCAATGACTGAAGAAATCAGTGATGAAGAATCCAAGACTTCTGAATCGATTGATGAAGAAATTATAGTTGAAGAACTAGGCATTCAAGTGACAAAATCGGTCCCATCGTCCTCTGAACCATCTAAACCAGAGTCTGAAGTGAGAGAATCACCAAAAAGAAAAGATAAAGCTGAGATTGAGACACCTAAGTCTAAAAGGCAAAAATCAGTGAAGGTGATGGTGTACAAGAGAAGATTGGATAAGCTTGCAGAAAGAAAAAGGGCTAAATCGATGAAGGTGGAAGAGCCAATGATTGGGGCAATTCACAACCTTCAAGAAACAATTGATATAGATGATGAAAGTGAAGGAGAGATGAAAGATGTTGAAAAAGAAAATGAAGACAGAGATTACTTAATAAGCCTTGACTATGACTTGAAGTATCTTCAAAGACTATCCAAAGAAGACATAGCCAAAGAAGCTGAAGGGTGGAGAATGTGGAAATCAAAAAGAGAACTTTTGATTAAGGCTGGTCACAAGCCTGCATTCTTAATCTTGCAATCCTTTGACACAATCGACGGAATTTACAAAGATGCTCTTGTGGATGACATCTCAGATTATGTGAAAAAGGAAACTAAGAAGAAGGAAGAGGGAGAAAAAGTGTTGAAAGAGTCTGATTGCAGCAGAAGAAGAATTGAAAAGAAAGCCAGTGATGAAACAAAATATGAAACATTAAAGGCAAAACATAATGACATAAAGTTTCTTCAATTATATGGCAACAGCTATGAGTTCTTGATAAATCTTTCTGTTGAAGATCTAAAAAGAAAAATTCAACTGGTAAAAGACTCTCATAAAGATCAGAAAGTCAAGAAGAATACGTGAGAGAACAGGAGTTAAGGATGAGATTGCAGAAAGAGAGAGATGAGGCTTAGAAGAAAGAAGAGGATGTGAAAAAGTGGTTTGAAGACCCTTAAAGGGTACAAAAATTGAAGAAAATTGTAATGGAAAAGGGAATCACAGAAGAGCAGTTTCAAAACATGCCTCATGAACACTTGATAGCCATATACAATAGAGAGCAAAAACTGTATTTGGAGACCCAAAGAAGACTACAAGAGACCAAGCAGAAAGCAGAGGAAGAAGTTAGAGCTGAAATGATGAGTGCCTTGCACAAAAAGGGAGAAAAAATGTCAAGATTAGTAGTACAAACTGATGAAACAATTAGACAATGGTTTAAAGAGGCTGGGCTACATTAGACAAAGACAAACACTCAAGGAAGCTTGAGCCGAACCCCAAGGTCTGAGCAACCAAGAAATTTAAATCTGCCCACACATCTCTTCTATGATAAAAGATCAAAGACCTTGAGGGTTGTCACTGAAGACAAGGAAGAAACTCTTATCATCTTTAGAGATGATCTGAGAAAATTTTCAAAAGAACAATTAAAGAAGATGGCTACGCTGGATCTTCATGACAATCAAAACAGATGTCAGATGGTAGGGCAAAAAAGAAACGATCTTTCTAAATTCATCAAAGAGCAAGCAGAAAAGGGCTTCCCATTTCTAAACCAAAGAAAAAAAGAGATACGGAGTCAGGCACAGAGGGACAAAAGAAACAAAAGGATTAATGAAGTTCACACTCTTGAACTCTTTCTCTTTAACTCCATCAGAAAGAAAACTCAAGCAAGCAGCTCACATGGCAAAAGGAAGACCTTAAAGGAGTGCTTAGCTATGAGGGACGAGATGAAAGAACCAAATTCGGTGGTTCAGATTAATGCAAGAATTGCCTTCATCTCCTACAACCAACACACCGACTCAATTTCTTTGAGAAATGATTCGGGAATACCTGTTGTTGTAATAAGGAATGATAGGGATCTTAAATTTATGCATCCTCATGATCTCCAAGATTTAATTGATGTAGAATTTCCAACAGACTCCTCCGATGTTGTGGAGCTGGATATGATTAAACAGAAAGAAGCCCTTGTCAAACAAATGAAAGAAAAATCTGACACAAGGTCCAGGAGGAGGAGATAATAGAATGGAGCTTAATGAAGATTAATTTAATTTCTGTTTATCTTGTATTTTTGTTTAAGTTGTATTTTGATGTAAAACAAAAACTTTAATGTGTAATGCCCAAGAGGCAGAATTCCTATTTGTGTAATGAAATGACATGTTCTTGAATGATATATCTTTGATGTCTGATATATGTGTAACTCTATGCAGGTATGTTTTGGTGCATCTAAGCTTGTTCCAATCTAGGGGAGATTGTTGGGTGGGATTTTTGATAAGGAAGATTGGAATCTTCTCAACCTCCTTAGAAAACGGCTAAGTATGGACTTTGAGCAAGCCAAGACGATCGAGAATGGTTTTACTACTTCTAGCAAGGTCTTCTGAACCTTAAATGGTTGATTCTTCTAAGTGTTAAGGCTTCGAGCAAGCTACACTTCAACGATCAAGAGTATTCTTCTATCGAGCATGGATTGCCAATCGAAAAAACAGCTTGATCATACAAGTTTTAACCAAGTGTTACGAGCACATGGGGACAAGCATGGATGCAATAAAAAGATGTCATGTGATCAAAGCAAGGTTTTCGAGCACAGTTCAGTTCCTCGAGCAAGATTTACATCCGAGCATGCTAAAGATTGCTGAATAAGTAACAAGACTGAAGACATCAAGAAGAATGAGCTTGCTCGATGGACTGGTTCGAGCAAAGCAAGGATTGATCAGGAGGAATGAAGCCAGCTGGAGGAGAATATCTTCACTGAAGATATTCTAAGTAAAGTATGCTCGAGGACATTCATCGAGCATATCTAGCATAGTGAGTCTGCTCGAGCAAGATTGTTACCTTGCTCGAGGACTCAACACTTGTATTATTTTGTCTTTCATTATGTAATGAATAGGAACTTTTAGAAGAAATGTCAGGGTCTATAAATAGGGTCCTAGGTTTCCGTTAAGGGAACAGATAACGACGCACGCAATACGAGAAACATTCCAAAAGAATATTCTATTTGTTTCGTCGTAAAGTCGCCGCTGCCGTCATACACGAAACCCTAGACATTCCTTTCACTGTTGTATTAAACGGTATATTAAATGCAGTGAATCTTTATCTTTGATTGTGTTCTTATTGATTATTTATTCTCATTTCGTATCTGATATATCACACCTTCGTTCTCACTTGTTGGATATCCTGATTCCGCCGGGATATCCAATAGGCCTTTGGGTTACAGAGTCTTCATGTTCTTATCAACCTATTCTTTAGGTTTCACCCGAATCACGGTCCTGACATAATTTAAAATTCATTTAGCATTTTATTTTGAAAACTACTTTGTTATTCAAGAACATTTGACTTACAAACTTTTTCATAAAAAGCAGTCATGATTCATTCAATCATATATATTCATTCAAGTTGAATAATTTTTCACTTAAGCACATATGTATCATATAAATTATGAATCAAGCCACATAAATGTATATCATTTCAAAACAGATGATTCAAATAGATTTCAATTTCAAGTAACTTCATGCAAATCAATCATGCAATCAGTCAAACATTCATTTGGCAAATAACACATAATCAGCAAGCTATTAACACACAATCAATTCAACAAGCAAGATTCAAGCAAAAAGATACTCATTTAAGCACCTATCACTTAATCATGTGTTCAAAAACAGTGAGTAACAATCAGATAGTCAATAAGCCTCTCACCTAAGCACACATCATCAATTAAACTTCATCAGCATTAATTATTACTAGGCATTTTAATAGAAAATGAAACCTGGTTTTGTCTAATGGTTTGGTGAATAAATCAGCCAAATTGTCAGTAGTTTCTACCCTTTTCATTTTTATCAGGCCTTTTTCACTACAGTCTCTAATGAAATTATGTCTAATCTCTATGTGCTTAGTCTTAGAATGATGAACATAATTTTTCACAATGAACATTGCAACAGTATTATAAATGAAAATAGGAGTGAGTAGGAATTCAGACCATAATCCAGCAGTTGGTTTTGGATCCAGAGAACTTGTGCATAGCAAGCAGATGCAACAATGTACTCAGCTTCATCCATTGAGATAGACATTGGGGTTTAGTTTTTACCCTCCCATGACACCAGCCTATTTCCTAGAAATTGGCAGCCTCCTGATGTTGACTACCTGCTCATGTTGCAACCATCATAGTCACTGTCAATGTACGCTATTAAGTCAAATGAGGTGTTCTTTAGATACCAGATTCCCAAATCTGGTTTGCCCTTCAAGTATCTGAAAATCCTCTTCACTGCTAGCATATGGGAGACTTTTGGGTTTGCTTGAAATCTAGCACACACACATACAGCAAACATAATTTCTGGCCTTGATGCTGTTAGATACATCAGTGATCCTATCTTGGCCCTATATTTATACTGATCCACTGGCTCCCCTTTTCATCAGGTATCACTTTCTCATGTGTATCCATTGGAGTGGACACTGTCTTGAAGTCATGGAACTTGAACTTGGTGAGAATTTCTTGCACATACTTTGATTGATTTATGAATATTCCTTCAGTTTTCTACTGCACTTGCAATCCAAGAAAGAAATTAATCTCAACCATGGAGCTCATCTTGTACTTTGATTTCATCACTTGTTAAAAGTCTGTGCACACTTGTTCATTTGTTGATCCAAAAATGATGTCATCAACATATACTTGTACTAGTAGCAAGTCCTTCTTCATTCTCTTGTAGAATAGAGTCTTGTCAATTGCTCCTCTGCAGAATCCATTATCCAGAAGATGACTTGAAAGCTCATCATACCAAGCTCTAGGAGCATGATGTAGTCCATACAATGCCTTGATCAATTTGTACACCTTGTTTGGATGATTTAGGTCTTCAAATCCTTGAGGCTGAGTGGCAAAGACTTCTTGATCAATCTTTCCATTTAAGAAGGCCGACTTGACATCCAGCTAATAGACTTTGATATTCATGGATGCTGCATAGGCTAAGAAGATTCTAATGGCTTCCAATTTTGCAACTAGGGCAAAGGCTTCTTCAAAGTCTATCCCTTCTTGTTGTAAGTATCCTAAAGCCACAAGTCTTGCCATGTTCTTTATGACTATCCCTCTTTCATCCTTTTAATTTCTGAATACCCACTTGGTTCCTATTGCATACTTTCCTCTGGGTTTGTCTGCCAAATCCCAAACTTGTAAGTCTCTGAATTGAGCCAACTCTTCCTGCATTGCTTCTACCCAACTGTTGTCTTTCAAAGCTTGATTGATGTTCTTGGGTTCAATTTGGGAGAGAAAGCAAGCATAAAGACAAATGTTTTCCCTTTCAGATGAGCTTCTGGTCACTCTTTCATACAGGTCACCAATGATATTTTTTTAGCAAGATGGTTTCTTTCAACTATGGAGGTTTGAATAATCTGACCTGCCATTAGTTCAGCATCTAGATTTGTCATGAAGAAAACCCATGTAAACCTTGAAACATCATCAGTTATTACAAGACAGAATCTCTTCTTTCCAATGCTTTGAACACTTACAGGACGAAACAGATCTATGTGAGGTAGTTCCAGCACCACATCAATTGAGTTAATCAGTTTGCTCTTGTGTGAAGACTTGTGTTGTTTTCCTTTGAGACAAGAAAAGCATTTCTCTTCTAACCTGAATTCTTTTATAGGAAGACCTATAACATGTTCTCCTTTCAAAAGTTTATTCATATTCTTGAGATTCACATGACACATCTTTCTGTGCCACATCTTTGTTTCATTTTCAGTAGCCTTAGATACAAAGCATGTACCACCTCTAGAGATTGCATTCTTCATTCTCAGTTCATAGAGGTTTCCATTCCTTGGTGCCATCACCATTATCATTTCAGGTGGGATGACAAACATATGCTTCAAAATGAAACAATGTGCATCATCAAATCCGACCTTGTATCATTTATCACAAACTTGAGAAATGCTGAGCAAATTGTACTGTAGTCCTTCAACATACAGCACATCCTCCAAGGATACTTTGCCATTTGTAAGAGTGCCTCTTCCGACAAATTTACCCCCATTTTCATCACTCCTAAAGGCAAATGGTCCTTCAAACTTTTGTTCATAATTTACGAGTGCATCTCTGTAACAAATCATGTGCCTGGAACACCCAATGTCCATATACCATATCTCATTTCCATTTGTGCACCGTTCATGCACACACAAACACAAGAAGATCAGTTACTATCTGAATTACAAACTTCATCAGTTTGTAAATCATAATCAATTGAGACTTCAACAGGAAGTGGAACTGGATCTTCATGCACTATATCACATGAATCATTAGATTCATATTCATACTCAACATTAGCTTCAACATTTTTCACTTCAATTTGTTCAATCACAAATTCCTTCTTCTTTGTCACTTCCTCTTTTGTTTTCCATTGAAAGCCTCTTGGTTCAAAACCTTGCTTGAGGAGGTATTTCTCATCACCAATGAGAAAACCAGGTCTTTCTATTTGTTTTCCTTTGAAGTTTAACCTCTTTCCTTAAATGTCCTGTCTGTTTCACTGGAATGTTCATTCAACTTCAATACAGCCTTCAATCTTTTCTCCAACTTTACTCTGTCAGCTTCTTCATCAGATTGATATTTCTCATCCTTTAATTACTTCTTATACCTTTCTTTGTACTTCTTCATGTTTTGACCACAATACATATTAGGAATTTTATATTTGTTTTCTTCTTCAATCCAGTAAGAGCCAGTGTGATGTCCATAGGAATCACACTTCTTGCAGCACACTTTAGCAAAACCTCCAAGATCTTCTAGTAATTGTTTGTTCTTCACCTTGTCACTTGGTCTTGGGAAATCAAATCCCAAGGATGTTTTTGCATAAGTGGTTTTGCTGAAGTCAATCTGAATAGGTCCAGAAACTTCTAAAACATGTGAATCCTTTGCTTTTACAAACTTTATCACTCTATGTTTCAGTGGGGTGTATGGTGATTTTTCCTTCTTGTCATTCACATAGTTTCTTCTTGGTTCATACTCCATATCACCAATGTCAAATAATTCATGATTTGAAAACACAGGATAGATAGGAGTATAGTCATTGGCATTTCTTGAACTTTCAGGCTTGTCTTTCTTAGACCTTGATCTCCCACATAGATCAAGCACTTGATGCTCCTTTCTCATCTTTTCATAATGCTTCTTTATTTTATGGGTTGCTTTGGGGACCAGTGGAATCTTCTCTACATTGTTTCTCCTTGCAGGCTTGTTCATTTTCTTCTTATCTACTGATTTATCACTCTTGCAACTGCAAGTGCTTCTATCACTTGAGTACTCACTCCATTTAGTTTTGACTTCAACAGGTTTCTTTTCTTTCTCTGCTGGGGCAACACTCTCCTTCATGACAAACTCACAATCTTTATCCACTATCACATTCTTACACATTTCTACAAACTCCTTCTTATCTTCAATAACACTCTTGAGTTGCTTCAAGTATTCCTCTCTTTGCTCTTTGTCAACTTTAAGTGGATACTTGTCACAAACGGGTGGTGGAACCTTCTTGTATTTCTCTTCTGGATTCATCTTTTCAATATAACCCACTATGTTCCCTGTCGACAAGATATTCTTCAAGAATTCTGTTTGAATTAACAGTTCTGAGTTCTTGCGCTTCTCTTTTGTATACATCTTCTTCAGCCCTTCAATTTCAACATTCATCTTGGACTGAGTCATGTAAGCTTGTACAAAATCTTCATCCAAACTCTTAATCTGATTGTCATAAGTAGCTTCACTTGCTTCATAGACATTTAACATTGTTTCATTTCTCCCACACTCATCTTTCCAGTTTCCAACCTCTCTATTAAGATCATCAATGATAATTAGAAGGTCAGAAATTGAAGGTTTAGTGGTTACCTTTGAGTTTGAGGATTCTCCTGTCTCATGCACTTTGTTCATGTATGCTACATTAGCTTTCTCAATCTCAGCCGCATGATTTCTCCAATCGAACTCACCATCTTGAGGTATCATTGTTACAGCAACATTCCGTTGTTCCCTGTACTGGTTCAAAGCAATTGCAGTTCCCTTGTTCTGGTTCCCCTGTATCTGCAGTTGGTTGTTTCTTTGTTAAGGATGGGCTTGTTGTTGGGGCCTGTTCTGATGCTGATAGGGATTTTTGTTCATGGGCTGATTTCTTTGTTGATGCCCTTGATGATTTTGATGTTGGTTTTGGTATAACTGATTCTGATTCAATTGGTTTCCAAACTGCTTGGGTAAGTTGCATTCTCTAGCAAAGTGTCCTGGTTGTTGGCAATTGTAGCAAATAGCTTTTGATTTGTCAAATCTAATTCTTTCATTAGGTCCAGAGAATGTTGATCTTCTAGTCCTATTGTATAGCCTCTTACTTCTCATAGCCAACATAGCATCCTTCCATTTAAGATCCATGTCTTCAAGATAATCTGCATCAATTTGTTCTAAGTCTTCTTGCACAACACTTGTATGAATCAGGTTCTTTGCCACAAAAGCATTATAAGAGTCTGTGAACATTGAGAATAATGCCTGATAGTCAGTTCCTTGTCCTGAATTCTGAACATATGGAGGATGTCCACTTGCTGTTAACGCACAATCATTGTCTTCAATCATTTGAATGTTGAATCTTGACTGTCTTGCTCCACACATTGAGCCAGTTTTGGATGGTTCTTCCACAATTGGCTGTTGATGAGATTTGACAGAGAGATTGCCCATAGGTGCAACTAGTGCATTTGTCACTGGAAACTAGGCTACTCTTATCTGAACATATGGTTCTCAATCATATCATGCTCAGCTGCTTGCAAGAATGATATAACATCATCCAACTTCATGCAACACCCGTTAATTTAGGTTCAAAGATTTAAAGCGTGTAAAGTATATATAATTATCAAGATTTAACCGACATTTCCCGAAAACCTGTTCGTCATCCCGGTACGTTAAAACACTTAACTTTCCTTACAAGTTGCCGAATCTTACAAATTCGAAGGACTTGGATGAAACATGTTTGTATTATATCAATAAAAAAAGAAAAAAACCTAACCCTAACTTCTGTCCGATCGGCGCAAGGCAGCCCCCCTTCTTGTTCTTTGACTTTTCGGCGCAAGGTATGTACTACAATCCCCAACACTCTTTTCGTTCACCCCTAATCGTTTTGATGCTCAATTTGGTCGATTCTTTTCGTTGGACAGATTTCGGCCAAGGTACAATTGACCCGCTTCCCGTGGATAAAAATCAGAGTTTCTGGTGTAGAAAGATTCCCAGGTATGGCATTTACATAATATGAAAATTTCGTGGCCATTGGAGGTGTTTAGGTCGGTCAATCGATTTTAGTTCGAAAACTAGGGTTTATCGGGTGTAGAATTGTCAATTGTTGAGTTTGATGCGCTAATCGATTGAATGACCAACCGAATCGGTTTGCATGGCCCTAGGGGAGTCTAAGGGATGTGGGAAAATTAATTTTTGATACTCGGGGCTGATTTGGTTGGTGATTGGTCAATCGAGTCGGCGGTGCGCGAATTGTCGTTTAAATGTTAAATTGAGAGTTGTAAAAAGGAACCGTCAACCCTATCAACTCGGGTGACATAATTATGATGTATGAAAAGGTTAATATGGGAATTTGGTCCATTTGGGGCTGATTGGTTTGACAATTGGTTTTTAAGATTTAGTACGCGCGTATTCGACTCGATTTGCATACCGACGTGTGAGTTGTGCATCATGGTTAGCCCTGACCATGATCGTAGGGTGGATTTGGTTAATTGAAGGGTATTAGGGGCTGAGGTAAACTAATTGGGTATAGGTTGGGCCTCGGGCCAAGTTGTTGGGCCTCGGGCCAAAGTGTTGGGCTTGAACGGCCCATTAGGCAAGTGCGTTCTTACGGTCTAGTTTAGTAACACGTTGTGTACAATTTACATGCTCTTACTTGTGAGTGTGCACTTAGTGAGTCCTTAGCTCGTTGCTGTTGTTTGGTTGACCTCAGGTGAGTTCCCTTTTGACTTTTTTCTAGTTTTGGGCTAGCATGCACACCTAAGCGATTTTGCTTGATGAATTGTTTTAAACTATTTTGCATAGGCTTGCTAGTATTGGTAGGCCTTGGAATGTTATAGAATGTGTGTATGTATATATATTATTGAATGGCCAATATTTGGCGAATGTTGTAGTCGTTATCGACTATGGAATGTTACGTATGCCTACTTCGTGTTTGCATGCGTTGAATGGAATGTTACGTGTTGGGGTTGTACGTTTTCTCGGCCCTGAATGTTATTATTGAATGTTATATATATATATTTATATATATAGGAATGCACGTATAGAGATGTTCATATGTAAGGATGATTATTTATTAAATGTGATGACCTAACTGATGTATTTCCGTTTACAGATTTAAAACCGTTGGAATGATTATTAAGAATTTTGTTACTTTTTAAAAACTTGAACTCACTTAGCTTAAGCTGACTTTGTGTGCATGTTAGTGTGAGTTTCAAGTTAGGAAGAGGATGCCTTATCGTTTGGACGTGCACGAAGCTACTTGGACGGTGAAGGGCATACGGGATTTGAAGACTTTATTGTTAAACAATTCCTTTTAAAATTTTTATTAAAGATAATTAAGTGGTTTTTGGCAAAATTCCCGGGTTTTGGTAACTTATTTTACGATTTATGTTTTCCGCTGAATTTACACTCTGTGATGCTTATTTTAATGAAAAGAATTGCTTTTAAGTTTAATTATTTTTATGAGTGTTTTCAATGATTACCAACTGTGGGGTTCCTGGGGTTCGGGGCCTTACAAATTGGTATCAGAGCCTTGGTTTGAGGCATCCGAGCATCCCCAAATGGTAGGACTTGAACTGTAATCAAATAGACACGTATGCCCACTATGAGTAGCTGCACGCCAAGAGGTAACTTTTAATTATTTAGTCATTCCTTTAAATTTAAAAGTTTCCGGTATGTGATTAACTGTTTAAGTGTTAGATAGAAGGCTAACGTGGTTAGGGGCAAGGGGTTGTTAGGACGGGTGGGTAAAGTAAACGACTAATTACACTTGATCAACGTCATTAACAGTTTACCCTTACCTTACATGTTCTAAATACCACTTGTACATGACCGTGCTAAAATTCTGTCTTTGTAGGGATAAGACATGGTTAATACTCAAGCTGCTAAGAGAGGTGGTCCTAGTGTTCCCGGCCATGGTCGTAAGCCACGTTCCGAAGCCGAGAGAGAGATTCCTACTCCCCAGCGGGAGGAGACCCCGATTCATGAGGAGGGGGATAGCCCCGCCTTAGATCCTGCTAAGCACGCGGCTATCGCCGACGAGGTTTACCAGGTGCTCCATAGCGCCATTCTCGAGATCGTTGCTGAGGCCGTTAGGGCCATGGAAGAGTCATTGGTTGGTAAAGGCTCGGATAAAGGGAAGAAGGGTAAGGAGACATTGGTCGAGGAAGAGGAAGAGGTGTATGTACCGAGTGGGGATGAGGATGAGGTTCGGACTATTAATGTATCTACTCGGGGTTGTTCGTATGAGGACTTCAAAAAGTGTGACCCTCCTTCTTTCGATGGTATTAAAGATGCTTTGGCAGCTTATCAGTGGGTGAGAGAGATGGAAGCCGTTCTGAGGGTTAGTAAGTGCAAGGTAGATGACATGGTCACTTATGCTACCGCCTCGTTTCGTTCCGAGGCATTATGTTGGTGGGATAATCTGGTACATGCTATGGGTGATCGATCGATTAGGAGGATGACATGGGATGGATTGAAGAAGTTGGTTCTCGATCAGTTCTGTCCTCCGCACGAATTGGATAAAATTGAACAGGAATTCTTGACCTTGGAGGCGGGCAGTATGACACATCGGGAATACACCACCAAGTTCAACAAGATGGCTCGCTTATGTCCCGATCTGGTTACCTCTGAGGCAAAAAGGATTAAGAAGCATGTGAAGGGCCTTCCGGTGGATATTCGTCAGGCTGTGGTGACCACCGACATGAACTCCTTTCACTCGGTGGTTACCTTGGCAGGTACATTGTATGATCAGAGGCTAGGAAGACTTGGAACACTAATTCGTATGGTAAGCGACCCGGGGGAAACAATTTTAGTTCTTCTGGGAAAAGGATGAAGACCGAGACTTTTGAGTTTAGGAGGGATGCGACATTCAGTAATTGCAAGAAGTGTGGTAAACTACACAAGGGGGAGTGTAAGAGTGGTTCCGGCACCTGTTTTCGTTGCGATAAGGTTGGGCACCCCCATTACGAGTGTCCGACTCTGATTTGTTTCCGCTGTAAGGGTTCCGGTCACTTGTCATCAAACTGTCCTACCAGTAAGGTGGGGGGATCCGGTCAGGGGACTTCCTCAAGAGGGAAGATGGAAGAGAAGCCGAAGGCCAAGGCAAGGGCCTTTAACATCTCCAAGAAGGAGGCGAAAAAATGATGCGGATGTCGTCTCAGGTACTTTTCCTTATTTAGTTTTCATTCCACCGTTATAATTTCTTGTTCCTTTGAAATCGTATGTGTTGACCATGTAGCTAAGCAGTAGTATAATATCGTCCCAGGTACTTTTCTACTTGATAAGCTACAGGCGTCAGTTTTATTTGATTCGGGCGCCAGTAGAAGTTTTGTGTCTACCACTTTCTGTTTCTCGTTGAATAAATCACCCGAACGCTTAGTCAATGTGTTTGAGGTTGAGGTCGCCGTAGGAAAATCCGTGTCCGTGTCTAGAGCTATCCAGGGTTGTTCCATCGAGTTGTCTGGGTATAGATTTCCGGTGCGGTTGTATTTGATGCCGCTTGGTTGTTTCGATGTGGTGCTCGGGATGGATTGGCTCGCGAGTGTTGATGTTCAGATCATTTGTGGTCAGAAACTCGTTCGTCTAAGGGCCCCGGACGGGACTCAAATTACGGTCTTCGGTGATCGGAATGTTGCGACACCACATATTATATCCATGCTTAAGGCAGGAAAGTTGATGCAGCAGGGGTGCGGGGCGTATCTGGCGTATGCTATAAACGTAAATACCGAGGTGGCTACCGTCGGTGATGTTCCTATTGTTCGGGATTTCCCAGATGTATTTCCAGATGATTTGTCAGATGTGCAGCCAGATCTCGAGGTCGAGTTCCAGATAGACCTTGTACCGGGCGCCAAACCCGTTGCCCGAGCTCTTTACTGCCTAGCGCCGAATGAAATGAAGGAACTTATGGCTCAGTTGGAAGACTTGCTCGATAAGGGCTTTATTTGACCAAGCATCTCACCTTGGGGTGCCCTGGTCCTGTTCGTTAAAAAGAAGGATGGTAGCATGCGGATGTGCATTGACTATCGTGTATTGAACAAGCTCACTGTTAAAATCGGTACCCTCTCCCGAGGATCGACGACTTATTTGACCAGCTTCAAGGAGCTAGCTGGTTCTTAAAGATCGACCTTAGGTCCGGGTACCATCAGCTGAAAATTCAGGAGGAGGATATTCCTAAGACCGCCTTCCGCACCCGTTACGGACATTACGAGTTCCTCGTGATGTCTTTCGGTTTGACCAACGCACTGGCTGCGTTCATGGATCTAATGAATGGGGTGTGTAGGCCGATGCTCGACTGATCAATTATTGTATTCATCGATGACATTCTGGTATATTCCAAAAAAACGAATCCGATCGCGCCGGTCATCTCATGGAAGTGTTGGAGGCTCTGCGGAAGAACAAATTGTATGCGAAATTTTCTAAGTGTTCCTTCTGGTTGCGTGAGGTTCAATACTTGGGTCATGTTATTAACCCGATTGGTATTCTGGTTGACCCTGTAAAGGTGGAAGCCGTGAATGAATGGGAGTCTCCTAAGTCTCCATCTAAAATCCGTAGTTTTCTGGGTTTGGCGGGGTATTATCGCCGCTTTATTCCCGACTTTTCGAAAATTGCTTCTTCACTTACCAAGTTGACTAAAAAGAGTGTTAAGTTCGTTTGGGTTATTGAGCAGGAGGAGGCTTTTCTCAAGTTGAAGAACAGATAGACGCATGCCCCAATTTTAGCTTTACCCGATGGCACCAATGACCTGGTGGTTTATTCTGATGCCTCTTATTAGGGGCTTGGGAGTGTTCTGATGCAGCGAGGTCGAGTCATCGCGTATGCCTCGCGGCAATTAAAGCCTCACAAGGCGAATTATCCTACTCACTATCTGGAGCTTGCGACCGATGTGTTTATTCGTGAGATCGTTTCTAGGCACGGGGTGCCGGTTTCTATTGTTTCGGATAGGGATACGCGTTTTACCTCTAGGTTTTGGAAAAAGTTTCACGAGGAGATGGGTACCAAACTCCTTATCAGTACTGCCTATCACCCGTAGATAGATGGTCAATCCAAAAGAACCATTCAGACTCTTAAGGATATGTTGCGGGCTTATGTAATCGATTTTGGTGGTAGTTGGGATCATCACTTACCGTTGTTAGAGTTCTCGTATAACAATAGTTATCACGCCACGATTGGGATACCACCGTTTGAGATGCTGTATGATTGGAGGTGTAGGACTCCAGTCTGTTGGCGTTCCATTGATCAGAAACAGTTGGGTAGTTTTTAGGTGGTTGAGGCTACGACTGAAAAGCTCGATAAGATTAAGGCTTTTATGAAGGCCGCTCAAGATCGTCAAAAGTCTTATGCGGATAAAAGGCGAAGGCCTATTGTGTTTGAGGCTGGGGATCGGGTTATGTTGAAAGTTTCTCCTTGGAAGGGCATTATTCGTTTTCGTAAGAGGGGGAAGCTCAGTCCTAGGTTTATTGGTCCGTTCCGTATATTGTCCCGTGTTGGTGAGGTAGCGTATAGGCTGGAATTGCCTGATGAGCTCGCGGGGATTCATCCTACCTTCCATGTGTCCCACTTGAGGAAATGTTTAGAGGATTAGGAGGCCCATGTGCCTCTCGGTGATATTGAGCTTGATAGTAAGCTGAACTACATTAAGGAACCTATTGCTATACTTGACCGTCAGGAAAGGCGTCTGAGAAATAAAGTGGTTAGACATGTGTAGGTGTAGTGGAGGCACTGTAGTGGTTTCAAGGCTACTTGGGATTCTGAAGACAAGATGATAAAACTCCATCCGCAGTTGTTCCAGTCGCATCGGGATTCGGGAACGAATCCCATTGTAAGGGGGTGGACTTGTAACACCCGTTAATTTCGATTCAAAGATTTAAAGCATGTAAAGTATGTATAATTATCAAGACTTAACCGACATTTCCCGGAAACCTGTTCGTCATCCCGATACGATAAAACACTTAACTTTCCTTACAAGTTACCAAATCTTACAAATTCGAGGGACTTGGATGAAACATGTTTGTATTATATCAATAAAAAAAAAAACCCTAACCCTAACTTCTGTCCAATCGGCGCAAGGCAGCCCCCCCCCCCCTTCTTGTTTTTCGACTTTTTGATCAATTCTAAGCACTTAGAAGTAGTTCAAGGTATGTACTACAATTCCCAACACTCTTTTCGTTCACCCCTAATCGTTTTGATGCTCAATTTGGTCGATTCTTTTCGTTGGACAGATTTCGGCCAAGGTGCAATTGACCCGCTTCCCGTGGATAAAAATTAGAGTTTCTGGTGTAGAAAGATTCCCAGGTATGGCATTTACATCATATGAAAATTTCGTGGCCATTGGAGGTGTTTAGGTCGGTCAATCGATTTTAGTTCGAAAACTAGGGTTTATCGGGTGTAGAATTGTCAATTGTTGAGTTTGATGCGCTAATCGATTGAATGACCAACCGAATCGGTTTGCATGGCCCTAGGGGAGTCTAAGGGCTGTGGGAAAATTAATTTTTGATACTCGGGGCTGATTTGGTTGGTGATTGGTCAATCGAGTCGGCGGTGCGCGAATTGTTGTTTAAATGTTAAATTGAGAGTTGTAAAAAGGAACCGTCAACCCTATCAACTCGGGTGACATAATTATGATGTATGAAAAAGTTAATATGGGAATTTGGTCCATTTGGGGCTGATTGGTTTGACAATTGGTTTTTAAGATTTAGTACACGCGTATTCGACTCGATTTGCATACCAACGGGTGAGTTGTGCTTCATGGTTAGCCCCGACCATGATCGTAGGGTGGATTTGGTTAATTGAAGGGTTTTAGGGGCTGAGGTAAAGTAATTGGGTATGGTTTGGGCCTCGGGCTAAGTTGTTGGGCCTCGGGCCAAAGTGTTGGGCTTGAACGGCCCATTAGGCAAGTGCGTTCTTACGGTCAAGTTTGGTAACACGTTGTGTAAAATTTACAGGTTCTTACTTATGAGTGTGCACTTAGGAAGTCCTTAGCTCGTTGCTGGTGTTTGGTTAACCTTAGGTGAGTTCATGATGCCCCCTTTTTACTTTTTTTTAGTTTTGGGCTAGCATGCATACCTAAGCGAGTTTGCTTGATGAAATGTTTTAAACTATTTTGCATAGGCTTGCTAGTATTGGTAGGCCTTGAAATGTTATAGAATGTGTGTATGTATATATATTATTGAATGACCAATATTTGGTGAATGTTGTAGTCGTTATCGACTACGGACTGTTACGTATGCCTACTTCGTGTTTGCATGCGTTGAATGGAATGTTACGTGTTGGGGTTGTATGTTTTCTCGGCCCTGAATGTTATTATTGAATGTTATATATATATATATATATATATATATATATATATATATATTTATATATATAGGAATGCACGTATAGAGATGATTATACGTAAGGATGATTATTTATTAAATGTGATGACCTAACTGATGTATTTCCGTTTACAGATTTAAAACCGTTGGAATGATTATTAAGAATTTTGTTACTTATTTAAAACTTGAACTCACTCAGCTTAAGCTGACTTTGTGTGCATGTTAGTGTGAGTTTCAGGTTAGGAAGGGGATGCCTTATCGCTTGGACGTGCACGAAGCTACTTGGACGGTGAAGGGCATACGGGATTTGAAGACTTTATTATTAAACAATTTCTTTTAAAATTTTTATTAAAGATAATTAAGTGGTTTTAGGCAAAATTCCCGGGTTTTGGGAACTTATTTTACGATTTATTTTTTCCGCTGAATTTACACTTTGTGATGCTTATTTTAATGAAAATAATTGTTTTTGAGTATAATTATTTTTACGAGTGTTTTCAATGATTACCAACTGTGGGGTTCCCGGGGTTCGGGGCGTTACACTTCAAGTTGGGAAAATTCACATTTTCTTTAATAAACTTGCTTGAAGTATACCATTCACCAGATAAAGAAGACAGTAATTTCTTGTTTAGTTTAAATTAAGAGATTTGTAAATCAGTGGTTTTGATTTCAAATTGACAATAGCCATAAACCTTAGTAGAACAGATTTCAATCTTTCTCCTTCTTTGAACTTGAATATGTCAAGTTGCTGTTTCAATATGTCGTTCGTTATATCTCTTAGCTCGACGTGTCCTTCAAACATCTCAATAACAGCATCGTACATCTCCTTTGCAGTCTTGTGATGATTCACACTAGTCAATATTTCCCCTGAGAGACCCAATTTCAGTATTGACAATGCCTTGTCATCTCGTTTCTTCATTAGCCTTTTAATAGTGGCATTGTTGTTTGCTGCTTGGGAAGGAATATATTGTCCATCCCTGATTGAGTTCCATAGCTCGGTGTCATTGTAGTTGACGGTGGCATCAAATAATTCTTTCCATTTTGTGAAGTTTTCTTGACCGAGCAACCTTGGTATTTTGTTTGTAGACACTTCTTGATCATCCATCTCTTCATATCTGGACTGAAACACTTGCAAACCCTTCCAAGCTTCAAACTTTATCTTTGAACCCTCAAACCCGTGGCCTTCAGTGAGCTTACAAAGCTCTGATACCACTTGTTAGGACTGAACCTGGTGCAAACCTTAATAGGTTGACAAGAACACACAGATCTAATAAACTCAAAGGCCTCCTAAATATCCCGACGAAATCTGTATATTCAGGGGACGGGAGTGAAGGTATGAAAAATAAAAGGATATTCAGTATGCACAAGAATCAACGACAAAGATTCACTATATTGAATATATCATAAATGGAACAGTGAAAAGAATGTCTAGGGTTTCCTGAAGGCGGCTGCGGCTATACGAGGAAAACACAAAAGGAATATTCGCTGGAATGTTTGAGCTCTCGTATTCTGTGCCTTATCCATGCTTGTAATAAATGGAAACCTAGGACACTATTTATTGGCCTTGACATACCTTCTAGAATACCCTAATGATTACATAATGAATGACAAATTAAACAAAAGTGTAAACAAGTCTTCGAGTATGATATGTCTTGGTCAAGCAGACTTGATATGCACAGTATGCTCGATACAAGTCTTCGAGTACACTTTACTTAGAATATTTTCAAATAGAAAATATTCTCCTCCACCAGACTTCAATCCTCTTGAATAATCGTTGCTTTGCTCGAATAAGTCCCTCGAGCAAGCATGTTCTTCTAGATATCTTCAATCCTGTCTTAGTGACTTATTGAGACAATCTTCAGTATACTCGAATGTAAAGCTTGCTCGGGACTGAACTATGCTAAAGTCTATACTTAGAACATTTGATATTTTTCTTTATTGTATCTATGCTCGACCCACCAGTGTGCTTGGAACACTTGGTTTAAGCTGGATAACTTAAGATGTTTGCTCAATTGGCAATCCATACTTGATGAAGAACATTCTTGCTTAATGAAATGTAGCTTGCTCGAAGCCTTTAACACTTAGAAGAATTTACAGAAGATAGTATCATAGCCATAACACATCTTGTTCGAGGTAGTAAAACCAAGCTCACGGTATAAGCTTGCTCGTAGTTCATACTTAGCCGATTCATTGAGGAGGTTGAGAAGATTCCATTCTTCCTTTTTGAATATACGACTCAACAAGTTTTGTTAGGATCAGGTATCCCTGAGGATATCGAGCAGGGGTTGATATCCTTCTTAAAGAAAAGAGCTTCCACCTTCGCCTGGAAACATGAGGATATGACAGGTATCTCTAAATCTATCATTACTCATAAACTTGGTATAGATAACTCTTTCAGGCCAATACATCAAAAACGAAGAAAATTTTCTCCTGAAAGAAACATCATCATACAAGAAGTAGAGAAGCTACTCAAAACCAAGATGATAAGAGAGGTCCATTATCCTAGATGGTTGGCCAATCTAGTTGTAGTCTAGAAGAAGCATGGGAAATGGAGAGTGTGTGTGGACTTCACAGACCTGAATAAGGCCTGTCCAAAAGACCCCTTTCCACTCCCAAACATTGATTCAATGGTACATGCAACTACTGGTCACGAGATACTGACCTTCATGGATCTATCCTCGGGATTCCAACAAATTCAAATGGAGCCATCAGATCAAGAAGATGCAGCCCTCATGATTCCCACAGGTATATACTGTTATATTGCAATGCCATTTGGACTAAAAAATGCAGGTGCAACATACCAAAGGCTAGTCAACATGATGTTCAAAGACCAACTGGGGACACGACGGAAGTCTATATAGACGATATGGTGGTGAAATCAAGAAGAGCTGAGGATCATCTCAAAGACTTGGCAACAACATTTGATATCCTGGATAAGTAAAACATGAAGTTGAATCCTACCAAGTGCAACTTTGGAGTCAAAGCAGGAAAATTCCTAAGATACATGGTCACCAAAAGGGGAATAGAAGCAAGCCCCGAGCAGATCAAAGCTATCATAGATATCAAATCACCAAGAAGCGTCAAAAATGTCCAAAGGTTAACCGAAAGAATAGCAGCTCTCAACACGTTTATCTCAAGATCTTTAGAGAAATACAAGGATTTCTATGATATCCTGAGGAAGAATCAGAAGTTCGAATAGGGAGATAAGAAGGAAAGGGTGCTGGTATCTCTAAAGGAATACCTATCCTCAGCACCACTCCTGATAAAGCTAGTTGATGGTGAACCACTATCCTTATTCCTAGCAGTTTCAGGGAGTGCAATAAGCGCTGTCCTTGTCAAGGATCACGAAGGTCAACAACACCCGATATATTATGTAAGTAAAAGCCTATTAGATGCTGAATCCAAGTACTCCGATCTTGAAAAATTAATTTTAGCACTTGTAATGGCTTCTACAAAATTAAGACATTATTTTGAAACTCATGTTATTAATGTAAAAACTAACTATCCTATTAAGTTTGTTTTGAGAAAACCAGAAATGTCAGGTAGGATGCCGAAGTGGGCTGTGAAACTTTGTGCGCACGATATCTTGTATGAACCAAGGACAGCCATAAAATCTCAGACAGTTGCCGACTTTGTGGCCGATTTTAGCAAGGATATCCTTGAAGAAGTGGAGAAAGAGGTTCAACAATTAGACATCAAGGAGAATTGGACATTGCACACAGATGGAGCCTCTAACATAAGAGGAACAGGTTTAGGTATCCTGCTAAAGTCGCCACTGGGGGGACATTATACCAATATCTATATCTTGTGATTTTTAGGCTACTAATAATAAGGCTGAATGTGAAGCCTTAATAGTAGGATTACAATTAGCCCAGGATATGAAGGTCAGGTATCTTCAGGTTTATGTTGATTCATTGTTGTTTGCTAATCATTTTACCGGTTCTTATGCAGTAAATGCATAAAATTTAGCAAAATATTTAGAAATAGTTAAGCAATTAGCTATGTGTTTCGAGAAGTTTGATATAGTACAAGTACCTAGAGAAGAAAACGCTGAAGCAGATGCCTTAGCAAATTTAGCATCAGCTCTCAAGATACCAGAGGACATCAAGAGACCTATAGTTCATATCTTGACCCCAGCAACGAAGGAAAACTAGGAAGTCATGGATACTTCAAATGCTGAAGATAATCCAGTATCCTGGATCCATCCCATAATGCGGTATATTCAGGATAACGAGAACCTAGAAGGAAAAATCCTAGACCTTTTCGAATGAAGGTAACCCAATATATTATCCTAAATAATACTTTTTAAAGAAAATCACTTGCAGGTCCATACTTGAGGTGCTTGGAACATCGTGAAGTACAAGAAGTCCTCAAGGATATACATGAAGGTGATTGCGGAAATCACACTGGGGGCAGAGCCTTTGTATCCAAGATAATAAGAACAGGTTATTTCTCGCCAACAATGAAGAAGGATGCGATGGATTTCTCCAGGAAATGTGACGCTTGTCCAAGACACAGCAACATCCTGCATCAACCAGATTAACCACTCCATCTTATTATATCCCCATGGCCATTTATGAAATGGGGAATGAATATTGTGGGAAAGCTACACAAGGCTCCTGGTGGAAAAGTCTTTATGCTAGCCATGATAGATTATTTTTCCAAGTGGATCGAAGCTAAAGCATTTGTATAAGTCAGGAAGAAAGAAGTGATCTCCTTTATCAGTTAAAATATCCTGACAAGATTCCGTATCCCGGCAGAGATCATTTGTGATAATGGTTCACAGCTCATTGGTAAAAAGACAGCCAACTTTTGTGAAAGTTGGGGAATCAATATGGTGACTTCAACACCAGTACATCCTCAGGCTAATGGTCAAACAAAATCAAGCAATAAGATGATCATCAATAATTTGAAGAAAAAATTGGGGTCCAAGAAAGGAAAATGGGCTGAAGAATTGCCATTCGTACTTTGGGCTGATAGGACTACTATAAAAAATGCAATGGGCCAAACACCTTTTTCTTTGGTGTTTGGAGCCGAAGCTTTTATCCTTACAAAGATGGTGATCCCCGCAGCAAGAACCAGCATCCAAGATATCGAGTCCAACAACCAAAGCCTTACTGAAGATCTAGACACTATTGACGAGCTTAGAGATCTTGCTAAGATCAGAATGGCAGCATATCAACAAAGGATAGCCAACTCCTACAATAAGAATATCAGGATTCGAAGATTTCAAATAGGATATTTGGTGTTGAGAAAGGCATTTCAGAATACCACTAATCCTGTAGATAGAAATGTAACACCCGTAAAACTTCCGGTTTTTTGATTTAGCGCGTGTAAAGTATGTATAACTCGGGGGTCTTAACCGACGTTTCTTGGAAGCCTTTACGTCATCCCGGTACGTTAAAGAACCTCACGTTTCCTTCCATTTTGCCTTACACTTCAATCTAGAGGGACTAGAGTGTAATATATTATGTTATAACATAAACTAACCCTAGCCACCCCCCCGCATTGTTGCGATCGACAGAAAGAGCAGACCCAAGACCCACAATTTTCTTTTATTGCAGCCAATTCTAAGCCTTAGAACTTCAATTCAAGGTATGTAATACGATTCCCCAAGTCATTTACACGTTAATTGATCCTTATATTGCGCGTATTGATCGAAAAACGTCTTGTTGTAGGCTAACCGGGTGGCTTCCCAATTGAGCTTTTCCGGGGCTGTTTTGTAACGATTCCGGCAAAATCAGGTATACTCTAGCCGGTATATACTATTTATGTGTTATTTAATAAGGAATATATGAATTATAATGCGTTGATACGAGTATGTATGATTCACAGTACGGATTATACTCGATTATACAGTTAATCGTATTGGAAATACGATCAACCGATTAACGGTTGTTGAAACCCGAACGAATCGAGGATTACATTATAGACGAGATATATGATATTTAGTGATGTTTACGAAGTATTAAAGCTTCGGGATAAGTGAATTAAAGCACAGAAAAAGAATTTTCGATTTAATGGTACGTCGGTACGTTAAACGGAACCTTTAATACCAAACCGAGCAAGAGACAATCGATCAAGCCGAAAAAGATGCGCAATTATTAATAATATGATGTTTTAAGTTAATAAATGTCATTGATTAAGTTTTTAAAGTTTTTAAATCGGTTTTATATAAATCTCCATTTTTAAGCCGAAAACGACCGTTTTAACCTCGTTTTAAGTTAAATTAAACATTTAACCGAAAAAAAAACTGAACCAGATTATCCAAAATATTATCCGGATTGCCAAAATCCAAATGTGTAGCTAGGAATGGAAAGGTGGGTCCCACCCCACCCCCCTCTTTGGTCCGATCGGATAAGGGGGTATAACCCCTTGTCTTGTTGTTTTTTTTTTACAAAACATTCAAGATTCTTCATCTCCTCTCCATTTTATGATCCAAAAAGCCGAGATTGTAGCAAGAAAAACAAGGTAAAGATCGAGTTATTTACGTTTTCATCTTCGTTTCTTGAGTTTATTTGCAAGAAAATGAGGTTTCAAAGATGAAAACCGATTCTTGCATGATCAAGTGATGTATACGGGTTATACAAGGGATCTTGGTCCAAGAAAGGAGTTAAACGAGCCAAAAACGAATTTTTACGGTTTAAACTTTAGTTTTAAAACAATAACCGAAACTATAGTGTAAGAGGCTTGATGGTGAGTGTAACTTGCTTGGTATTGTGGTATGTAGGTTGTAGGTTCTGTATTTAGTGGTAGAAAGGCGGAAAGACAAGTTTGTAGCTTGTAGTGGCGGAAAACAAAAGGTATATTCGGTTTATGTTCGGTTATGAGTGTTTTGGACAGATTGTGGTACGTTTAGAGTTATGCTACGAAATTTCACAGAGATGATCTACACATGAAAATATGAGATCTGTGAAAATTTGGTAATTTTTGGACAAAGGATGAATATTTGGTGAATTTAAAGCTCGGTTTTGGCTAAAAATGGTGAAACATAGTTAAGTATCATGAAAAATTCTGGGAAATTCCAGATAATGTTTTTATATCATGTAAAAGTCACACACAAAATTTTAGGTCTGTTGGAGAAGTCTAAGTAGGCTCTTCGGTTAAACGAGTTCTAGGGTTTTCTAGCTCGGTTTTAGTGAAAATGGCAAGTAAAAAGAGATTTTGGTTCTGGAAAAATTACAGGGGACTATGGGGATGGCAGGGGTCATCCAGGAAAAATTTGGGATTTTTCTAAGGTCGTTTGGTATTTACGACATATTTAGTGTTTAAATGGTGTTTAAAAATAGATAAATAAATTTTAAATATAAAAAATTAATTCTGGAAATATTTTTATAAAATTCCACACTATCAAAAAGTGATTTGTGCAAAATTTCAAGATCCGAGATTAAACGGATAATTATTTGTGCTAAAAAGAAAATAAAAACAAACTTTTAAAGCTTAAAACGCGTAAACCGGTAAAGTTCGCCTAAACGAGCTGACTGGTGTATAAAAACCCTAAAAATGAACTATTTTCATATAACTGAGTTAAACATGTAAAAATAAATCGTCCGAAAATAATTCGGATGATTTGAGTAATTTTATACGATTTAACAGTTTCCGGTACACTAAAGACGGAAACGGGTCCCGCGGCCAATCGGGGCGTCTAAACCGAGCTCTAATTTCACAACTTTTATTAAATTATCAGTCAACAACTATTTCGAGTCGTGTGTAACCAAACTCATTTTTGAAACGTAAAAACGGATAACCGTGCTAGGCACGCAAAACGGGGAAAACGAACTAATAGCAATTTTAACGATTGAACTCTAAACGATATCACAATCTGAGTCCGGAGAAGTGTTTCTGGGTTAACATTGCCCCCGGAACGGGTACAGTACTGGGTTAACAGTGTCCCCAGAGGTACCGGTTAGCACGGTTAAAGTTATATTAATAGTGATTGTATAGTAACGAACTTAGGGATCGTATTACAGATCCGGATTAGTAGCTGCGTACTGTGTTACCTGCTTGTTTACGATAAGGTGAGTTTCACGAGCCCCTTTTTCTGAACTGTTTTTAAATATTTTCCCGGGGCGGAAAGCATGTTACTATTAAAATGTTTAAGTACATACTGAACGCTTGGATTTGCGTGAATTTATATATATTTTATTGTACGGGAATTGTACGGAAATGTACTAAGATGGTAATTGTCTGAGTTGCTAACATTGTAAGGCCCCGTAACACGAGTGATTAGCTAAAAGCCGGTAGAGTGTGAATAGTACTATTGGTCTGACAAACCCAACTGGTCCGGCATGGATTTGCTGATGTTTCCCAGCCAATTGCACATGTCTATTTTGTTGTTATATATTTTGCTATGTAATGTTAGGCATAGCGGTTTGGGGCAGGTTTGTGGGCGGAGTATGCCACGGGGTTGTGTGTGGATAGTCAGAGGTTTCACTTGTGGGCTCAGCATAATTACATCGCTAATATATGATCATTGTAATGATTTGTCACTGTTTATTTAAAATAGTGAAACTCACCAACTATTCGTAGTTGACCCGTTTTCTTTACATGCTTTTTAGGTACCCACAAACTGGAATAATTGCTAACTGCTTGACGATGCGTGCTTTATGTGGAAGTTTAATGATCGTTTTGTATTAAATATGTTAATGTACTGTTGGTGAAACTGATGTGTTAACGCCTAGACGGTAACTAAACTCGGAACAATGTAATATGGTGTAAATTAATGTAGTGGTGTTTTCTTTATAAGCAATGCTGTTGATATCAGACGTGTCTGTTGCATCCCGTTTACGTTTCCGCTGCGGTTACGGGGTGTTACAGAACTTGGTATCAGAGCCATTGGTTATAAAGAATTAGGATGTCTTTAAAAGATACCTAAAATATAACCAGTAGCTCAAGTATTATAGGATCTAAATATCAACTAATAATTTATAGTGACGAGATCTGGATGAACTTGGATGGACAAGTGAGTTACTATGGTCCGGAACATAATAACAGACTTGTCCGCACGAGGGAATTCAGGGGAAGTCACGGGGAACATTAATAGGTAAAATCGGCAACATATGTGTAAGTATATGATAATATTTTTATGTGTCAAAGTTGTATAAGTATGTTTATACTAATTATGATTTACATTATGGAAGGAACTATATGTTTGCTAACTTGTGTACACGTAAGGATGTCGAGATCACGAAGTCTGTCAGTGGAAGAGGACCTGGAGGAGGCCAGTTCCGGGAACTCTAGGAGCTTACGCCTAGCATCCAGCACTGAGCCTAGTGAGACTAGTCGTAGGAGTACTAGCTTGTCCTCCCCTACTAGGGTTGCCAGATCCCCCACCCCACCCGCACCATAGGTCACCCCTACCCCTCCCAGACCTGGACCCCGCCTCACAGCGCGGATCAGTGTCCCCTATGTCCCACCTACCTCTACCCCACCAAGACCTACTTTCCACAGGGGCGAGTCCTCCAGCCCCCAGCCCGAGCCTGTGCCTCCACCCGTATGGGGTACCCCTAGGCTGGAGAGGGATGAGCGTCCCTCCTCCGAGGCTGCATGGCTCCGAGTGCTCCACGAGCAGGTGGTTGAGCACACCATCGCCTTGACGGTGGGGATCCAGAGGAGGAGACACTTGGAGGACTGCGTACTGGACAGCCAGTACGCTATTGGCCAGCTGAGGAGGGAGGGCGCATACTCCCAGTGGATGATTGACCGGATGGAGACACGGATCCGGGGTTTGCTGGCGGTGTTAGTGGTGATGGTGGCACTGTTGGTGTGATTGGTATACCACCATGCTTAGTTGTGTTAGGGTGGTAGTAGTTAGGGTCCGCTTTTTGATACTCTGTGTAAGCAGTTAGTGGCGATGCTAACATAGAGTGAATCTTGGGTAGTTATAGTACAGCCACTAGCCCATAGGGGGTCTCTTTTGGGGATATCATTGTAGATACTTTTGGTGTATCATTCAAGCACTGACCCATAGCGGGTTATGTCGAAATGATGCCGATGTAGGACCGATGTATGAAAACTTAATCTATGGGATGATGTTTATGTTATATGTACTGATGTTTATTAATGAATGGAATGTGTGTTGTGTATCGAGATTGGAATTTGTATTAATTATATGTATTTTTCTTAATGTTGTGTAGAATGGCACCAAAACGGTCAGCTCGAATGTCAGAAGTGGATGTGGACCGTCTGATTGCTCGACAGTTAGAGGCGGCGATACCGGATATAGTATCGCGCATCGCCGCCAGTATTAACAATACGACCAATCCAGGCCCTGCGAGCAATCAAACGACCACCAATAATGATGGGGAACAAAATGTTAATCCTCCACCGAACGGTAACCCGGTTCCGAGTAATGACGCACCTCCTAGGGTGGTCGTTACAGACAGTAATGGCCCTATACCTAGTGTAGAAACGAACCGCACTGAACCGACTCCTGCAACAAAGGGATGTTCAATCAAAGATTTTATGTTGTGCAAGCCCCTAGAATATAGCGGGTCTGAGGGACCAAATGGGTTGGTTAAGTGGATTGAGAAAATAGAGTCTGTTGTGAACATCAGCAACTGCCCTGAGGATTACGTTGTTAAGTATGCTACCTGCACGTTCACGGACCATGCCTTGACATGGTGGAACACAATAGTGCAAACTCGCGGTCAGGCAGCGACAAACCGCATGACCTGGGCTGAGCTCAAGGCCCTTGTACTGGAACATTTCTGCCCGAAAAACGAACTGCAAAAGTTAGAAAACGAATTGTGGAACCTGGAGATGCAGGGGGCAGACCACTTGGGTTATACGAACCGATTTAATGAATTGTCGCGATTGGTGCCATGGTTAGTCACCCCAGAGTCAAAGAGGGTTGAGCGCTATATATGGGGACTAACTCCAGTAGTAAGGAGTATAGTCAACTCTGGGGGACACAAGACGTTTGAGGGTGCGGTGTCGCAAGCTGGTATCGTCACATACGATTTCGTGAGGAGTGGGTCACTGAAGGTGGCAGGAGAGTCCGCTGGGGGAAAGCGGGGTACGTATGATAATAGGATCCAGGAGAAGCAGCAAAATAAACGTGCTAGGCCCGTTGCCTAGAACTACGCCATGACTAGTTCAGGCGGAAGGCAGGAATCGCAGAAAAGGACGTTCCCTAAGTGTGGGAAATGCGGTTACCAGCATGGTGGCGAGTGCAGGGGGGTAGTGTGCCACCGGTGTGGCAGGATTGGGCACTACGCACCGAGTTGTAGGACAAACCTAAACAATCTGAACCGACAACCGCAACCTATCCGTGCGCAGCCACCTAGGACCCAACCAGCCCGACAACAAAACCCACAAGGAAACCAAATGATGACCACCAGCCGTGCTTGCTTTGAATGCGGCAGCACAGATCACTTCAAGAGATACTGTCCGAAACTGAACCAGGGAGGAAATGGGAAGCAAACCGTGGGTCAGGCATCGTCGTCCAATCCGGCGAGAGGCCGAGCATTTGTGATGGGGGCGAACGAAGCACGCCAGGACCCCAGCGTAGTGACAGGTACATTCCTCGTCTCTGATCATTACGCTTCTGTGTTATTTGATACAGGCGCCGATAGAAGTTTTGTCTCCGTTCAGTTCCTATCGATAGCAAACCTTTCGATTAGTGAAACCATAGAACCTTATACCGTAGAAGTCGCTAACTGTAAAACCATGATAGTTAATCAGATAGTTCGGAATTGCCCTTTTATTCTGAACGATCAATCCTTCCTGATTGACTTATTACCGGTAGAATTAGGTAGTTTTGACGTAATAGTGGGAATGGATTGGTTAGCACGTAACAAAGTGGAAATAAACTGTGAAAAGAAAATCGTCAAGATCCAGGTGTCGGATGACGAAGAAGTGTTAGTGCAAGGAGAGAAGTCGGGCACAATGATACCATTTATATCCCACCTCAAGGTGTTAAAATATATACGCCAGGGATGCGTGCGTATCTAGCGAGCTTGACGGCCACAGATTCTGAGGAGAAACGGGTGGATGATATCTCGGTGGTACGCGAATTTCCACAAGTTTTCCCAGAAGAACTTCCTGGATTACCGCCAACCCGACAGGTCGAATTCAGAATCGATTTAATACCTCAAGCTGGCCCTGTTGCTAAAGCACCCTACCGACTTGCACCGTCCGAGATGCAAGAATTATCCAATCAGTTGCAAGAATTGTTGGATAAAGGATTTATACGTCCTAGACATTCCCCGTGGGGTGCACCTGTATTATTCGTGAAAAAGAAGGACGGGAGCCTTAGAATGTGCATCGATTACAGGGAGTTGAACAAGTTAACAATCAAGAATAGGTACCCTCTTCCCCGAATCGATGATCTGTTTGACCAGCTGCAAGGTGCGAGCTATTTCTCAAAAATCGATCTTAGATCGGGATACCATCAGGTTAGAATTCAGGAAGAAGATATCCCAAAAACCGCATTCCGGACTCGCTACGGCCATTACGAGTTCTTAGTTATGCCTTTCGGACTAACAAATGCACCGGCAGTGTTCATGGACCTCATGAATTGAGTCTGTAAACCCTACCTCGACAAATTCGCCATCGTGTTTATTGACGATATTTTGATCTACTCGAAAAGTAAAGAAGAGCACGAGCAACACTTAAGAATAATTTTAGAGCTTCTGAATCAGGAGAAGTTGTATGCAAAATTCTCCAAGTGTAACTTCTGGTTACAAGAAGTGCAATTCCCCGGTCACGTCGTAAACCATCAAGGAATACACGTTGATCCGAGTAAGGTTGAAGCAATTAAGAATAGGCAAACGCTTAAATCGCCAAAGGAAATCCGCCAATTCTTAGGCTTAGCTGGATATTATCGTCGATTTATAGAGAACTTTTCCAGCATCGCCCAACCTTTAACTCTCCTGACTCAAAAGGATCGAAAGTATGAATGGGGAGAAGAGCCAGAAACGGCGTTTCAAACGTTAAAGCAAAAATTGTGCCAAGCGCCGATTTTAAGTCTCCCCGATGGAGACGATGGTTTTGTCGCATATTGTGACGCGTCGCGTAGAGGGTTAGGATGCGTGTTGATGCAGAATAATAAGGTTATAGCCTATGCTTCCCGACAGTTAAAAGTACACGAGAAAAATTACACTACTCACGACTTAGAACTGGGAGCGGTTATCTTCGCACTTAAAATCTGGAGACATTATCTCTACGGTACGAAGTGCACCATCTTCACCGATCATAAAAGTTTGCAGCACATATTCGATCAGAAAGAACTGAATATGAGGCAACGAAGATGGGTCGAGTTGTTAAGCGATTATGACTGTGACATCCGTTATCACCCCGGCAAGGCTAACGTCGTAGCCGATGCCTTGAGTAGGAAAGATCGGGTTAAGCCATTGCGAGTGCGAGCACTGGGGATGATAGTCCAGTCGAATCTTTCAGACCTGATTCGAGTCGCTCAACGTGAGGCGTTGAAAGAGGAACAATTGGAAAATGAGAGACTTTACGGTGATGAGAAGAATTTCGAACAGCACGTGGACAAAATTCTCTATTTCAAAAATCGGGTTTGGATCCCGACCCTCCATGACCTTCGTGAATTAATCATGGATGAAGCGCATAGATCGAAATATTTCATACATCCGGGATCGGATAAGATGTACAAGGATGTGAAGGAGTTCTACTGGTGGCCGGTTATGAAAAAGGACATAGCAACGTATGTCGGTAAGTGCACGACTTGTTCGAGAGTTAAGGCGGAGCACCAAAAACCCTCGGGGATGTTACAACAACCAGAAATTCCCAAATGGAAGTGGGAGCAAATCACGATGGATTTTGTGACACATCTTCCTAAAACGTCCCGAGGACATGATGCAATTTGTGTAATCGTAGATCGATTAACCAAGTCGGCACATTTTATCCCGATTAGGAATAATTATAACACTGAGAGACTTGCGCAGATTTATATAAATGAAATTGTTTCTCGTCATGGGATACCCATCTCAATCATCTCCGATCGGGATAGCCATTTCACCTCCAATCTTTGGCAAGCTGTGCAAGAAGCGCTGGGAATGCGCATTGATCTAAGCACAACTTACCACCCTCAGACCGATGGTCAGTCTGAGAGGACCATCCAAACCCTGGAGGATTTGCTTCGTGCATGCGTACTGGATTTTAAGGGAAATTGGGATCAACATCTCCCACTCGTTGAATTTTCCTATAATAACAGTTACCATAGCAGTATAAAGGCAGCGCCTTACGAAGCATTGTATGGTCGGAAGTGCCGATCACCACTCTGCTGGACTGAAGTGGGCGACACTCAGGTTATTAGATCAGACCTAGTCCAGAAAACGACCAGCAAAATCCTTGAAATTAGGAACAATCTGAAGGCCGCGCGGGATCGGCAGAAGAGTTATGCCGATACCCGTAGAAAACCGTTGTCGTTTGAGAAATGTGATAAAGTGTATTTGAAGGTATCACCTTGGAAGGGTGTAGTTAGATTTGGAAAGGCGGGGAAGTTAACCCCGAGATATATTGGACCATTCAATATTACTGCAAAAATCGGTCCCGTAGCATACCGATTAGAACTACCCGATGAACTGAGTGCAGTTCACAACGTGTTTCACGTATCGAACTTGAAAAGATGTCTGGCGGATGAGATATCGGTGTTACCTTTAGAGGGTGTCCAAATAAGTGATAAGCTCAATTTTGTAGAGGAACCCATAGAAATAGTAGACGGGAAAATCAAGCAACTTAGACACAATAAGATTTCGTTGGTCAAAGTTAGATGGAATTCGCAACGAGGCCCAGAATATACATGGGAACGAAAGGACGAATTCCGGAAGAAATACCCCTATCTATTTCCTCAAAAGGAAGGAGTCGACACGTAAAATTTCGAGGACGAAATTTCTGTTACGGGGGGAGAATGTAACGATTCCGGCAAAATCAGGTATACCCTAGCCGGTATATACTATTTATGTGTTATTTAATAAGGAATATATGAATTATAATGCGTTGATACGAGTATGTATGATTCACAGTACGGATTATACTCGATTATACAGTTAATCGTATTGGAAATACGATCAACCGATTAACGGTTGTTGAAACCCGAACGAATCGAGGATTACATTATAGACGAGATATATGATATTTAGTGATGTTTACGAAGTATTAAAGCTTCGGGATAAGTGAATTAAAGCACAGAAAAAGAATTTTCGATTTAATGGTACGTCGGTACGTTAAACGGAACCTTTAATACCAAACCGAGCAAGAGACAATCGATCAAGCCGAAAAAGATGCGCAATTATTAATAATATGATGTTTTAAGTTAATAAATGTCATGGTTTAAGTTTTTAAAGTTTTTAAATCGGTTTTATATAAATCTCCATTTTTAAGCCGAAAACGACCGTTTTAGCCTCGTTTTAAGTTAAATTAAACATTTAACCGAAAAACAAACTGAACCAGATTATCCAAAACATTATCCGGATTGCCAAAATCCAAATTTGTGGCTAGGAATGGAAAGGTGGGTCCCACCCCACCCCCCTCTTTGGTCCGATCGGATAAGGGGGTATAACCCCTTGTCTTGTTGTTTTTTTTTTACAAAACATTCAAGATTCTTCATCTCCTCTCCATTTTATGATCCAAAAACCCGAGATTGTAGCAAGAAAAACAAGGTAAAGATCGAATTATTTACGTTTTCATCTTCGTTTCTTGAGTTTATTTGCAAGAAAATGAGGTTTCAAAGATGAAAACCGATTCTTGCATGATCAAGTGATGTATACGGGTTATACAAGGGATCTTGGTCCAAGAAAGGAGTTAAACGAGCCAAAAACGAATTTTTACGGTTTAAACTTTAGTTTTGAAACAATAACCGGAACTATAGTGTAAGAGGCTTGATGGTGAGTGTAACTTGCTTGGTATTGTGGTATGTTGGTTGTAGGTTCTGTATTTAGTGGTAGATAAGGCGGAAAGACAAGTTTGTAGCTTGTAGTGGCGGAAAACAAAAGGTATATTCGGTTTATTTTCGGTTATGAGTGTTTTGGACAGATTGTGGTACGTTTAGAGTTAGGCTACGAAATTTCACAGAGATGATCTACACATGAAAATATGAGATCTGTGAAAATTTGGTAATTTTTGGACAAAGAATGAATATTTGGTGAATTTAATGCTCGGTTTTGGTTAAAAATGGTGAAAAATAGTTAAGTATCATGAGAAATTCTGGAAAATTCCAGATAAGGTTTTTATAACATTTAAAAGTCACACACAAAATTTTAGGTCCGTTGGAGAAGTCTAAGTAGGCTTTTCGGTTAAACGAGTTCTAGGGTTTTCTAGCTCGGTTTTAGTGAAAATGGCATGTAAAAAGAGATTTTGGTTCTTGAAAAATTACAGGGGACTATGGGCATGGCAGGGGTCATCCAGGAAAAATTTGGGATTTTTCTAAGGTCGTTTGGTATTTACGACATATTTAGTGTTTAAATGGTGTTTAAAAATAGATAAATAAATTTTAAATATAAAAAATTAATTCTGGAAATATTTTTATAAAATTCCACACTATCAAAAAGTGATTTGTGCAAAATTTCAAGATCCGAGATTAAACGGATAATTATTTGTGCTAAAAAGAAAATAAAAACAAACTTTTAAAGCTTAAAACGCGTAAACCGGTAAAGTTCGCCTAAACGAGCTGACTGGTG
Source organism: Bidens hawaiensis (assembly GCF_021521415.1). Lineage (NCBI taxonomy): Eukaryota > Viridiplantae > Streptophyta > Magnoliopsida > Asterales > Asteraceae > Bidens > Bidens hawaiensis. Next base: position 1,728,133 of record NW_027491246.1, read on the forward strand.
TATAAAAACCTTAAAAATGAACTATTTTCATATAACTGAGTTAAACAAGTAAAAATAAATCATCCGAAAATAATTCGGATGATTTGAGTAATTTTATCCGATTTAACAGTTTCCGGTACACTAAAGACGGAAACGAGTCCCGCGGCCAATCGGGGCGTCTAAACCGAGCTCTAATTTCACAACTTTAATTAAATTATCAGTCAACAACTATTTTCGGGTCGTGTGTGACCAAACTCATTTTTGAAACGTAAAAACGGATAACCGTGCTAGGCACGCAAAACGGGGAAAACGAACTAATAGCAATTTTAACGATTGAACTCTAAACGATATCACAATCTGAGTCCGGAGAAGTGTTTCTGGGTTAACATTGCCCCCGGAACGGGTACAGTACTGGGTTAACAGTGTCCCCAGAGGTACCGGTTAGCACGGTTAAAGTTATATTAATAGTGATTGTATAGTAACGAACTTAGGGATCGTATTACATATCCGGATTAGTAGCTGCGTACTGTGTTACCTGCTTGTTTACGATAAGGTGAGATTCACGAGCCCCTTTTTCTGAACTGTTTTTAAATATTTTCCCGGGGCGGAAAGCATGTTACTATTAAAATGTTTAAGTACATACTGAACGCATGGATTTGCGTGAATTTATATATATTTTATTGTACGGGAATCGTACGGAAATGTACTAAGATGGTAATTGTCTAAGTTGCTAACATTGTAAGGCCCCGTAACACGAGTGATTAGCTAAAAGCCGGTAGAGTGTGAATAGTACTATTGGTCTGACAAACCCAACTGGTCCGGCATGGATTTGCTGATGTTTCCCAGCCAGTTGCACATGTCTATTTTGTTGTTATATATTTTGCTATGTAATGTTACGCATAGCGGTTTGGGGCAGGTTCGTGGGCGGAGTATGCCACGGGGTTGTGTGTGGATAGTCAGAGGTTTTACTTGTGGGCTCAGCATAATTACATCGCTAATATATGATCATTATAATAATTTGTCACTGTTTATTTAAAATAGTGAAACTCACCAACTATTCGTAGTTGACTCGTTTTCTTTACATGCTTTTTAGGTACCCACAAACTGGAATAATTGCTACATGCTTGACGATGCGTGCTTTATGTGGAAGTTTAATGATCGTTTTGTATTAAATATGTTAATGTACTGTTGGTGAAACTGATGTGTTAACGCCTAGACGGTAACTAAACTCGGAACATGTAATATGGTGTAAATTAATGTAGTGGTGTTTTCTTTATAAGCAATGCTGTTGATATCAGACGTGTCTGTTGCATCCCGTTTACGTTTCCGCTGCGGTTACGGGGTGTTACATGTTTTGAGTGAGGTTTTTGCATCAAAATCCCACTAGGTATGATATGTACATCATATTATAATTTCATGGCCAATCGAGGTGTTTAGGTCGGTCAATCGATTTTAGTTCGAAAACTAGGGTTTACCGGGTGTAGGATTGACAATTGTTGAGTTTGATTCGTTAATTGATCGGATGACCAACCGAATCAATTTGTACAGCCCTAGGGGGTTTAGGGGCTGTGGAAAAATTAATTTTTTGATGCTTGGGGCTGTTTTGGTTAGTGCTTCGTCAATCGAGTCGGCGGTGCGCGAATTTTCATTTTAATGTTAAAGTGAGAGTTGTAAAAAAGAACCGTCAACCCTATCAACTCGGGTGACATAATCATGATGAATGAAAATACTAAAATGGGAATTTGGTCCATTTGGGGCTGATTCGTTTAACAAATTGTTTTAAGGTTTATTACGTCCGTATTCGACTCGATTTGATTACCTTGGGCCAGGTGTTGGGCCTTGGGCCAAGTTGTCGGGCATTGGGCCAAAGTGTTGGGCTTGAACGGCCCATTAGGCAAGAGTGTTCTTACGGTCTAGTTTAGTAACGCGTTGTGTATAATTTACAGGCCCTTGCTTGTGATTGTGCACTTAGGGATTTCCTAGCTCGTTGCAGGTGTTCAATTGATTTCAGGTGAGTTTATGATGCCCTTTTTACTCTTTTAAATTTTGGGCAAACATGCACACCTAAGTGTTTTCTTACTTGATGAAATGTTTTAAACGATTTTATATAGGCTTGCTAGTATATGGTAGGCCTTGGGATGTTAAATATATATATATATACACACACATTATTGCTTGGCCTATATTTGGCGATGTTGTAGTCGTTTCGACTAGTGATGTTTCATATGCCTACTTTGTGTTTGCATGCGTTGATGTTACGTGTTTGGGTTGTACGAGCGGGTTGTACGTTTGCTCGACCCTGATGTTATACATGGATGTTATATATATATTGTCATATATATAGGGATGTACTTGAAATGATGTTTATATATACATTTTGTATATGTATGTATGAGAATGTTTAGTTTTCGGTAATGATGATTTAATGGATGCACTCTTTTATTTTTACACTTTTGGTATGGCTATGATAGTTGTTACTACTGATATTATTTACTTAAAACTTGAATTCACTCAGCTCAAGCTGACTTTGTGTGCATGCTAGTGTGAGTTTTAGGTTAGGAAGAGGATGCCTTATCGCTTGGACGTGCACGAAGCTACTTGGACGGTGATGGGCATACGTGGATGGAAGAATGTAATTTGAACAATTTTATTTTAAATGGTTTTATGAATTATATTTAAAAGTTGGTTTTGGGCCAAATTCCCGGGTTTTAGGGAACTTACTTCACTAGTTATGTTTTCCGCTGAATTTACACTCTGAGATGTTTATTTTAATGGAAGAAACCGTTTCCAAGTTTTAATTATTTTAATAAGTATTTGTATGAATACCAACTGTGGGGCTCCCGGGGTTCGGGGCCTTACAAGAAAGCTAGCTCCAAAATTGGAAGGTCCTTATTTGATCGACCAGAAGCAAGCAAATGGGCCTATAGGTCAACTACTATGAAAGGTGTTCCTTTACCAAGAACTTGGAATGCTATTCATCTCAAGGCAAATTTCAACTAATATCCTTAACTGGTATGTTCATATCCTCAACATTTCCGGATAAAGGTATGTTTTTTCCTAATATATCTTTAAATTCTTACATATTTTACCTTTATTATTTCTTTATCAAGTTACTGATTTAAGTATCGGAGGGGTGCTAGCCAGGCTAACACCCACCCCTCATCAAGATATAAGTGTTTTGCAAATATCCTGAGGATACATTATCTTGACAAAAGTAAGAGGTTGATCACCTCACACACGAACATGATATCCCTAATATTTTTTAAGATTCAATGATCTTCACCTTTCTATCGAATTTGGTAACACCCTGCCTGGAGCGCACGATATACGAATATAGGTCGAGGCAGCCGGACCAGACCAGCTGATAATTCTGTTGTTGTTGGCTATAGATCGGATCCTTAAGATAAGTGGCAGACGTGTCACACATACGTTTCTAAGGTTTATAACATTTTCATGTTATCTAAGGTTTCGGCACTTTCATGTCGCTCACGTTTGGGATTTTCCCCAGTTTTATCTAAGGTTTAAACATTTTCATGCCTCTCAAGTAAGGCCTTCTTGCAAGCATAACGGGTTTACCCAGTCAAGGCTTTATCGCCAGATTTGTGTTTGCTAGATTATAGAATGGCCAAGTCAGTAGGTGGAAAAGTGCTACTTAATTATTTTTAGCTCGAAGAGCACAAATTCTGAAAGCATGATGCAAAAATAATCAACACTTGGGGACATCGCATGTAAGTTTGTCTGCAAGTATCCACTACAAAGGTACTCCTTTACACTTAGTTTTATTATACATTTTATTTTCAAGATATGATCTTTCGGCTTAATTGTGACAACTCTCATTTATATAAGTTTTAAGGATAAATTATCCTTAAGATATTTTATTTTAGAACATAATAGGTTTTAAAGATATATTTTCTGGATATATTATCCTTAAGATATTTTATTCTAAAATATGATAAGTTTTAGAGATATGTTTTCTTGGTATGTTATCCCAAACATGTTCCATTTAAAAGTTAAGTCTTAAAATATTTCTTGGATATATTATGTTTTGGATATCCTAAAGCAAGTCATGATAACCTATCTAAAAATTTCACAAATAAAACATGATATAAAGCCGAAAGATTATGTCATTACTAACGAAAAGTGCTGGAAATTAAAAACAATGCCAAGGCGTTGTTGGAATGTCAAAGTTCATCATAACATGGGCTTCGTCTTGAAACTTAAGATCCCTCCACCCATGTTTCCATATTATCCTAAGTATCATTGTTTAAAACAGAAAGTAAAATTGTTCAATATACTACCACAAACGATCATCAAACATAAAAAAACAATCATAAAAACCGGGCTCAGGCCTTGTCTTTATCACCATCATCGCCCAGTTGATCACCATCATCCACCGCCTTAGCCACTTCCTTCACCGCCTCATCCGCTGCCTTGTCCACTATGCTTGGCCCCGATTCTTCCACATTTTCTCCACTCAGTTCCGCCACGATCTTCTCCCAAGCCGCCACGTCACAAAAGGGAGAGTCCAGGCCAGCATCCTTAGCCTCCTTAGCCATCCTGAGCCGGGATTAGAATATGGAGATAGCCGCTGATTTCTTAGCCCCATCCGTGACCTCCTGGATCCTCACCAAGCAATCCGCCTCCTGATGAACCAGCTCCCTTCTAGCTAGCTAATGCGAGCTCCATCTTCATATCTTCGAGCTCTTTGGTTTTCTTCTAGAGAAGGCTTGTCTTAGAGGTCCTGATCTTTCATCAATTCAGCAAAACGAATATGGGATTCATGGAGTTCTAGGATCATGGAGGCAAACCTGGAGGAGAGAAACTCAAGACCCTGCCAAGATAAGAAATAGTCAGCATATATTATCTTCAGGATATAGGATACGTTAAAGAAATAAGTATACCTTTTGTGTCTTGTTCGTAGCTTCGTGGAAGTCAATATCGTGCACAGGGGTGGAATCAGAGACCTCTTGGTTTTTCCTCTTCTTTGAACCCTTAACATGGCTGCTTTCCGGCCTGGGCAGAGAACTCGAGACGAATTCCTTTATGAGGAGCTGTGGGTTGACACCATGTTCTCAATATCTTCAAGACCAAAAATGGCAGCAGTCTTACCTGTTGAACTAGAGTTCAGTATCTCTAAACCCTTAACCCTTATGACTAATATATTGTTGCTTTGTTACCAGACATATCGGACTCCTCTGAGCGGGATGGATCTTGAATGTTTGATTGAAAGTGGAAGGTCCTTTCTTCTTCGTCTATGAGATAGAACGAGTTCACCATATTCCTGGTTTGTCTGCCTAGGGAGCGATCTCGAAAATTTCAGAGCTGCAAAAAAGTCAAGAAAAGAAGCAAGCATATTAGTATGATACGATTCAGCATACTGTCTTCGGGATAACATATCCTACTTTTTGTAACCCAAAGATAAGGAAGGCTTCTGGGATCTGGAAGAGAATCCCTTTTAACGAAGAAAAACTGTTTCTTCCACTGGTCATTGTTCTAATTATTCTTCAAAACAAGAGGGGTTCTATTTGACTACATCTTAAGAAGATATCGAGAAGAGCCATGGCTACGAAGGTCATACACAAAGGCCAGTTCTGAAAGGGTAAAGTCTAAAGCATGGTCAGTATTCAACCTTTCAAGCATGAACAAGTTTCTCCAAACCATAGGCATTGCTTGGATATAACTAAGGCCGGTCTTCCTAAAAAAGTTAGTGGTGAAAGCTAGAAAGGGGTAAGTGAAGCCGATTTTAAAAGGAAAAAAAGGGAAGCAGATGCAGGATTTTGTAATCATATCGGATCTGATTGAATGATCAAAAGGTCTAAAGACAGTTCCTGGTGGAAAACAGCCTTTGGCCCTTAGGTTAGCAATATCTGTATCATTAAACATACACGCCTCGCTGGCGGGATCTTTGAGGAGGTGTTGTTGAACGAAATCCTCATTGTCGGAAAACATAAGCTTCTTATTCATGCTCGAAGATGAAAAGCAAAAAATGAGAGAAATGTACCTAGATAATGATCGGGTGGAAGTTAAAAATATTTATCCAAGATAAATAGGAGATAAATAATAGGTTCTGGAGGTCTTACAGATGACCGACACGTGTTACATATCCATCCCACATGCAGAATTCAAAATTCAAAAAATCAACAGCTGCAAACCACTTTTACAACTGTCAATTTTGGGGACAATTGTTAGGCATCGGATTTTTGATATCCAAGCAGGCGATATATTCAGGATAACTCCAGGATATAGTATCCTCCAAGCTACAAGTATCCTAAATATATTGTTATGCTAACGGTTCAATCTATTTTCATTAGTGTTTACTAGGTCGTGCAACGTTCCCATGATCTCCTGAAGAATCGGACCACTACTCAACTACTTCAAAGAAAGCGTGCTTAATGGAAGTTATGTAAGTTAACGGCTAACTTGAAGTAGTCTCATATTTCCTGATTTTTAGGCATTATTGTTAGCTGAGTTTTTGTATAAATAGAGCTAAACCTTGGATCATTTCACAGTACACAACTCTCACGTTAGCTCTAGCAACACTGTGTAACACGATCCAAAGAGAAAAGCTCCACCACTTGTAACCTTTTTTTGATTATTAAAAAACTAGTGGTGATAGTTTTCACCGCCCGGGGTTTTTTTTCTTGTTATCCTTAGGATAACGGGTTTTTTCCTCGCAACAAATCCTTGTGTCAGTACATTTTTATGTTCATTTCTGATCAAGCACCATACCTCACTTACTAATTTGGTTACAAAATTGCACTTGTTAATTTTTACCCAAAATAAGAACCCAATGGGCTTTGGGTTGTTTAATGGGCTTTTTGTGCTTCCCTATAAGTAGATGCGTTATATTTGTATTGGGGTTAAGTATATGACCAAATTTGTTAAGACTTATGTACCTAACGGTATATTGACAATAATTTTACGTGCATTGAAGTCCTAACTGTGTTTATTATTAATCATAGTATTCATTTTTGCTTATTCTTAAATCACTATAACTACTAGATTCCGCCTAGTGGTTGTGTTACTTGATACAATATTGTTTAAAATTCATGGATTTAAGACTTAAAATTGATTCAGAGCCTTTAGAACCTATTTATAGACTCAGTTTGATATCAAGGATTCAAGTAAACAATTATTAGAAGTTGTGTCTGTGATGAAGAACAAGTAACAACAAGTAGAGCATCTTCTTCGTGTATTTAGGAGTTATTATGGGAATAGAGATTAGGAGATAATCATAAAAATTTCGAATAATCTTGAGATCCCTAGGGTTTCGGGGTTAAAACTTTATCTTTAAAAAATACGGTTTTCGGATACATACTGCTCTCAGATTCTTATTGATATCGGGATTGTAAACTGGTTCTCGGAATCTAGGTTCTCGGATATAGTTCTCGAAATTGCAGGATTTTTGGGATACATACTGTTCTCGGATTCTTATTGTTCTCAGGATTGAAAAGTGGTTCTCAGAATTTAACATGTTCTTAGATCTTGTTACTATTCACAAACAACTGTTCAAATGGATCTCAATAATTCAAGTAGTTCAATCTGAAGTATCCACTAGGAACTGGATCAATCATGGGTACTATTACTCGTATTCCTTGACTGCTCTCTTTTGTTGGGTTTGGTAAGTGGAAGTGTAGGTTTGAGAAATTTGTTAAAATGAAAGATGCTAAGATTTGGAGTAGTATTCTTTATTCTTAGGGGTCCACTAGCCAATACGTATGATATGAATGATGAAGCTGAGATTGTGTCTCCTAAACTTATTGAGATGTACAAGGATGTAGACTTTGAGAAAATATAAGATAATGAGAGAGCTCTTGCTACCTTGACCAAGGCCTTGTCACCTGACATTGCTCATGCTTTTAGGGAATTTAAATTTTCCAAAGCTATATGGGAACCATTGATAGGGGTTCATGAGGGTAGTGAAGACATGAAAGAGAGTAGTCTGGACATGTTAAATCAAAGATTTAACACGTTCAACCATGTTCTTGGTGATCCATGGAGACACAACTTCAAAGGTTTATCACTCAACCTAAGACGCATACTACAGATATCAGACTGACTACTGCTGAAGTCCATAATAAGTTGCTAAATTTTCTTCCAGGAAGCTGGGATATGAATGTTGTTGTTATCAGGAGAACAATATTTTTGGCTCGTCTTACACTTTCAGAAGTTATTACATAATCCAATCTTGTGATATGGATGATAAACAGCGGGACTGCAAAAACATTCTTACACGTCTATACAAAATCGAAATAAAACTAGAAATGTTTGATGAACAATATAAAGATAAAGAATCATTATTATTTCGACAAAAGAAAAGCATGTGAAAAATCCTTTTCTTGTGTAGAAGATTAGGAAAACGAATAAACCCTCACCAGAAATATTTGTTCCCTTCATTTATCCGTTCTATTTTGCATTTTCTTTTAGATAGGATCTAGCCAAAGTAAATTGTATATTAAGGGAAAATCTAATATAATAGTAACCAACTTCCAAAGTGTTCCAATTAGGTCACTGATACATATTTTCCCCAAATCGAGTGACTAAATTTTCAAATCAAGTGTCGCAAATTTTTTTATGCATCAAGAAAGAAATGGAGGATAAGATGTGGGGGTCGGAATTTGTAATATATGTTGTTAAATTTAAAGAATTTTAAAAAACGTTCATTATATTAAAATTTAAAAATAAAATATAAAACTTACGCTGCTGCTCAGCGCAAACTTCAAAAAAAAGATAAAAAGGTTTCCTACGTGGAACATAAAAAAAAAGACTAAAAAACAAGTTAAAACCTTTAATTTAATCAAACATGAAAGTTGAGTGACTTAATTAGAACACTTTTTAAAGTTGAGTAACCTTATTAAATACTTTTGAAAGTTGGTTACTATTCTATGAAGTTGCCCAAATCAAATGCATTTAATTACATTTCAGTTTCACAAACATCACCGTCACCACGGTTTTTTTGAAAGAAAAAACAAACAAAGAAAGGGGGGGTCAAGTCAAACAGTCTTCTTCACAATCTACACACTATGGCTAAGAATATGATACAAGCAATGACCAGCATCTCGTAGTAAAATAGTATAAAAAAGGCTTTTATTATTTCTTTTTTATATCATAATTACTAAAAAGAATTTGGTTCATTTTAAAAACTTGACGTCGATAAATGCATTAGTTTAGAAATTCATTTCGGACAATTGAACCTTCTCGAACTGCTTCTTTTTAAGAACCAAAAATATTTATGCCAAAATAACAGATGCGAAGAAGAATAAAAGGCCTTGTACACATAATGGATATTGTAGTACTATTTCGGCATCTCCCTGACCATATCCGCCACATTAGGAATACTTGTCAACGGTTGATCCAATTTGATAGATTCGCCTTTTGAAACAACAAGTTCTGGCCCCGGAGGAATAAAATCAACCACTTGACGTCCATCCGATGCAACTGCTTTGATTATCTAAGATTTTGCTTACTATACCTGACGCTGTAGGATTATAAACTGTACTATTACTTTTGCTCCCGTTAGGATAAATCTGGTCCCTTCCCTTGTTTCCACCTACGTAGATAGGATATTTTTATAAGTGAACGCCTTTCTTAGTAGCGGGGTCCAAGGAAAGAATAGGAAATGCAATTTCACTATATTTTTGACCAGGAACAGGGCCTATGACAAGAATATTTTTCGATTGAGGCGATAGCTCTGAAAAGACATACTACCCATCTTTTCTTTTTTCCTGGGGAAATACGATCGAGAGAGGCTAATTCAAAGCCCTCTGGTAAAATAAGAACAACCCCTACATTCAAAGCCCCTTCTTTTACCATTAGCAAGAACTTGTTTCAGTTGCGTATCATAAGGAATTTGAACAACTGCTTCAAGTACAGTATCGAGAAGTATTGCTCGCGGAACCTCAATATCCGCCGGTTTCTTAACTGAATGGCGATTGGCACATACAAAACGTCCGATCACTTCTCGTGGATTTTCATAACCTTGCTGTGCAAAAATGGGATATACATGTGAAATGGGTGTATGAGTTATTATATATATCATGAGCGATAAGAAAATAGATTGAGTAATTTATTCCTTTGTCCAAGAAAAATTATTTTTAGTTTGCATGGTCCAATCATTAATCCCGAAAATTTCTACAATAAATTGGGGTTAGATCATTAATGGAGTTTCGTATCCACGATTCTGTTATTTACTGGAATAATTTGACTCTATTAATATACAGGAATAGAGGATGAATCTCTGGGACGGGTATAAATAGAAAGTGATTTTCAATGTTTTGCTTATGTACAACTGCAAAGTAAGAAACATTATAATTGGATTAAGTATACCATTTTTACTCGTTCATTGAATGATAAATCACTACAAGTGACGGAGACACCCGATTTAAATAACGAAATATCCAGTATTTGAAAATTGTATCTAGAATGACAGGAAAATTTGAAACAATCCTAGATACAATTTGATTATTATGAAAAAATCCAAAATCGTTGTGGACAAAGCCAATCATCAATTCCCAGCCATGGGGCGAATGTAATCCAATACATAAACCAGTTAATAAAAGAAGAGAAAAAGCTTTTATTGTGTCACTTAAGTTATTTAGGAATCCTGAGCCCAAAAGTTAAGAATAACAAGTGGTTTAATACTTGATATAGAATAACCACTTTGAATAATGAAACAGATTATATTTGTCGAGAAGTGCAAAATCATATTAGTATGACCCTCGTTGTGTATCTTGATTAATTGGATTGTTTCTTTGTGAATTCCTATACGAAGGTGTAACGATTCCGGCAAAATCAGGTATACCCTAACCGGTATATACTATTTATGTGTTATTTAATAATGAATATGTGAATTATGATGCGTTTATACGAGTATGTATGATTCATAGTACGAATTATACTCGATTATACAGTTAATAGTATTGGAAATACGATTAACCGATTAACGGTTATTGAAGGCCGAACGAATCGAGGATTACATTATAGACGGGATATATGATATTTAGTGATGTTTACGAAGTATTAAAGCTTCGGGATAAGTGAATTAAAGTACAGAAAAGAATTTTCGATTTAACGGTACGTCGGGACGTTAAACGAAACCTTTAATACCAAACCGAGCAAGAGACGATCGATCAAGCCGAAAAAGATGCGTAATTATTAATAATATGATGTTTTAAGTTAATGAAAGACATGGTTTAAGTTTTTGAAGTTTTTAAATCGGTTTTATATAAATTTCATTTTTAAGCCGAAAAACGACCGTTTTAGCCTCGTTTTAAGCCTAATTAAACGTTTAACCGAAAAACGAACTGAACCAGATTATCCAAAACATTATCCAGATTACAGAAATCTGAATATGTGGCTTAAAATGGAGATGTGGGTCCCACCCCACCCTCCTAAGTGGTCCGATCGGCTTGGGGAAACCCCCCTAGCCTTTCATTTCATTTTTCATCCAACTCTTTCAACAATCTTCATATTCTCTCAAGTTCTTGACCTAAAAACCGAGAGTTCTAGCAAGAACAACGAGGTAAAGATCGTGTTATGTACGTATTTATCTTCGTTTCTCGAGTCTAATTACAAGAAAATGAGGTTTCAAGTGAAAAAAGGGTGAAAACCCGAGATGAAACCGATTCTTGCATGATCAAGTGATGTATACGGGTTATACAAGGGATCTTGGTCCAAGAAAGGAGTTAAACGAACCAAAAACGAATTTTTACGGTTTAATCTTTGTTTCTATATCATAACCGAAACCATGAAAGAAATGGCTTGAATGTGGGTGTAACTTGCTTGGTGTGCTGTTATTCTGCTTTTAGGTGTTGTATCTAGTTGCTAGCAAAGGCTAGAAAGCGAGATTCTTGCGATTTGAAGCTAGAAACACAAGGTAGTTCGGTTTTGTGTGATGTTTGTATTTTTGGACAGATTGTGATACGTGTAGAGTTAGGTCATGAAATTTTACAGAGGTATTAGATATATGAAAATATGAGTTCTGTGAATTTTTGGTAATTTTTGGATAAAGGATGAATATTTGGTGAATTTAGTGCTCGGTTTTGGCCAAAAATGGTGAAAAATAGTTAAATATCATGAAAAATTCTGGAAAATTTCAGATAATCTTTTTATAACATGTATAAGTCACACACAAAATTTTAGGTCCGTTGGCGAAGTCTAAGTTGGCTTTTCGGTTAAACGAGTTCTAGGGTTTTCAAGCTCGGTTTTAGTGAAAACGGCATTTAAAAAAGGGATTTTGGTTCTGGAAAAATTACAGGGGACTATGGAGATGGCATGGTTCATCCAGGAGAAATTTGGGATTTTTCTAAGATCGTTTGGTATTTACGACATATTTAGTGTTTAAATGGTGTTTAAAAATAGATAAATAAATGTTAAATATAAAAATTAATTCTGGAAATATTATTATAAAATTCCCCACTGTCAAAAAGTGATTTGCGCAAAATTTCAAGATCCGAGATTAAACGGATATTTAATTGTGCAAAAACAAACTTTTAAAGCTTAAAACGCGTAAACAGGTAAAGTTCGCATAAGCGAGCTGACTGGTGTATAAAAACCTTAAAAATGAACTATTTTCATATAATTGAGTTAATCAAGTAAAAATAAATCATCCGAAAATAATTCGGATGATTTGAGTAATTTTTAACAGTTTCCGGTACGCCAAAAACGGAAACGGGTTCCGCGGCCAATCGGGGCGTCTAAACCGAGCCCTAATTTTACAACTTTAGTTAAATTATCAATTAACAACTATTTTCGGGTCGTGTGTGACCAAACTCATTTTTGAAACATAAAAATGGATAACCGTGCTAGGCACGCAAAACGGGAAAAACGACTTATAGTAAATCTGACTAGTGAACTCTAAACGATATCACAATCTGAGTCCGGAGAAGTGTTTCTGGGTTAACATTGCCCCCAGAATGGATACAGTACTGGGTTAACAGTGTCCCCAGATGTACCGGTTAACACGGTTACAGTTATATTAATAGTAATTATAAAGTAACGAATTTAGGGATCGTATTACAGATCCGGATTAGTAGCTGTGTATTGTGTACTGCTTGCTACGTTAAGGTGAGTTTCACGAGCCCCTTTTTTTGAATTGTTTTTAAATATTTTCCCGGGGTGGAAAGCATGTTGTTATGGAAATGTTTAAATACATACTGAACGCATGGATTTGCGTGGATTTATATATATTTTATTGTACGGGAATCGTACGGAAATGTACTAAGATGGTAATTGTCTGAGTTGCTAACATTCTAAGGCCCCGGAACACGAGTGATTAACTTAAAGCCGGTAGAGTGTGGATAGTACTATTGGTCTGACAAACCCAACTGGTCCGGCATGGATTTGCTGATGTTTCCCAGCCAGTTGCACATGTCTATTTTGGGTGTTATATATATTTTGCTATGTAATGTTAGACATAGCGGTTTGGAGCAGTTCCGTGGGCGGGGGATATGCCACGGGTCCGTGGGCGGGGGATATGCCACGGGGATTGTGTGTGATAGTCAGAGGTTTCACTTGTGGGCTCAGCATAATTACATCGATAATAATATTATTTTATGATAATGATTTATCATGGTTTACTCGAATTGTGAAACTCACCAACTATCCGTAGTTGACCCGTTTTCTTTGCATGCTTTCTAGGTACTCCCAAGCTGGAATAATTGCTACATGTTTGTTGATGCGTGCTTTTAGTGGAGGCTTAGTGTTCATTTTGTATTAAATATGTTAATGTAATGTTGGTAAAACTTATGTACTATCGCCTAGACGGGAACTAAACTTGGGAACAATGTAATATGATGTAAATTAATGTAGTGGTGTTTTCTTTATAAGCAATGCTGTTGATATCAGATGTGTCTGTTGCATCCCGTTTATGTTTCCGCTGCGGTTACGGGGTGTTACAGAACTTGGTATCAGAGCCATTGGTTATAAATGAATTAGGATGTCTTTAAAAGATACCTAAAATATAACCAGTAGCTCAAGTATTATAGGATCTGAATATCAACTAATAATTTATAGTGACGATCTCTGGATGAACTTGGATGGACAAGTGAGTTATTATGGTCCGGAACATAATAACAGACTTGTCCGCACGAGGGAATTTAGGGGAAGTCACGGGGAACTTTAATAGGTAAAATCGGCAACATACGTGTAAGTATATGATAATATTTTTATGTGACAAAGTTGTATAAGTATGTGTATGTTAATTATGATTTACATTATGGAAGGAACTATATGTTTGCTAACTTGTGTACAGGTAAGGATGTCGAGATCGCAAAGTCTATCAGTGGGAGAGGACCCGGAGGAGACCAGTTCCGGGGACTCTAGGAGCTTACGCTTAACTTCCAGCACTGAGCCTAGTGAGACTAGCCGTAGGAGTGTAGCCTGTCCGTCCCTACTAGGGTTGCCAGATCCCCCACCCGCACAGCAGGTCACCCCTACCCCTCCCAGACCCGGTCGCCGCCTCACGGCGCGGATCAGTGCCCCTTATGTCCCACCTACCTTTACCCCACCCAGACCCACTTACCACAGGGGCGAGTCCTCCCGCCCCTAGCCCGAGCCTGTGCCTCCACCCGTGTGGGGTATCCCTAGGCCGGTGAGGGATTAGCGTCCCTCCACCGAGGCTGCATGGCTCCGAGTGCTCACCGAGCAGATGAATGAGCACACCACCGCCTTGACAGTGGGTATCCAGAGGAGGAATCACTTGGCGGACTGCATACTGGACAGCCAGTATGCGATCGCTCAGCTGAGGAGGGAGGACGCATACTCCCAGTGGATGATTGACCGGATGGAAACACGGATCCGGGGTTTGATGGCAGTGTTAGTGGTGATGGTGGCAGTGTGGGTGTGGTTGATATACCACCATGTTTAGATATGTTAGGGTGGTAGTAGTCAGGGTCCGCTTTTTGATACTCTGTGTTAGCAGTTAGTGGTGATGCTAACGTAGAGTGAATCTTGGGTAGTTATAGTACAGCCACTAGCCCATAAGGGGTCGATTTTGGGGATGTATTGTAGATATTTTTGAGGTATCATTCAAGCACTGACCCATAGCGGGTTATGTCGAAATGATGCCGATGTAGGACTGATGTATGAAAACTTAATCTATGGGCTGACGTTAATGTAATGTGTACTGATGATTATGTAAAATGTACTAATGTTTATTAATGAATGGAATATGTGTTGTGTATCGAGATTGGAATTTGTATTAATTATATGTATTTTTCTTAATGTTGTGTAGAATGGCACCTAAACGGTCAGCTCAAATGTCAGAAGTGGATGTGAGTCGTCTGATTGCTCGACAGTTAGAGGCGGCGATACCGGATATAGTATCGCGCATCGCCGCCAGTATTAACAACACGACTAATCCAGGCCCCTGTGAGCAATCAAACGACCACCAATAATGATGGGGAACAAAATGTTAACCCTCCACCGAACGGTAACCCGATTCCGAGTAATGACGCACCACCTAGGGTGGTCGTTACAGATAGCAATGGCCCTATACCCAGTGTAGAAACGAACCGCGCTGAACCGACTCCTGCAACAAGGGGTTGTTCAATTAAAGATTTTATGTTGTGCAAGCCCCTAGAATTAGCGGGTCTGAGGGACCCAATGGGTTGGTTAAGTGGATTGAGAAAATAGATTCGGTTGTGAACATCAGTAACTGCCCTGAGGAGTACATTGTTAAGTATGCTACCTGCACGTTCACGGACCATGCCTTGACATGGTGGAACACAATAGTGCAAACTCGCGGTCAGGCAGCGAAAAACCGCATGACTTGGGCAGAACTCAAAGCCCTTGTACTGGAACATTTCTGCCCGAAAAACGAACTGCAGAAGTTAGAAAACGAGTTGTGGAACTTGGAGATGCAGGGGGCAGACCACTTGGGTTATACGAACCGATTCAATGAGTTGTCGCGATTGGTGCCATGGTTGGTCACCCCAGAGTCAAAGAGGGTTGAGCGTTATATATGGGGACTAACCCCAGTAGTAAGGAGTATAGTCAACGCTAGGGGACACCAGACGTTTGAGGGTGCGGTGACGCAAGCTGGTATTGTCACATACGATTTCGTGAGGAGTGGGTCACTGAAGGTGGCAGAAGAGTCTGCTGGGGGAAAGCGAGGTACGTATGATAATAGGACCTAGGGGAAGCAGCAAGATAAACGTGCTAGGCCCGCTGCCCAGAACTACGCCATGACTAGTTCAGGCGGAAGGCAGGAACCGCAGACAAGGACGTTTCCTAGGTGTGGGAAATGCGGTTACCTGCATGGTGGCGAGTGCAGGGGGGTAGTGTGCCATCGGTGTGGGGGCACTACGCACAGAGTTGTAGGACAAACCGGAACAATCTGACCCGACAACCGCAACCTATCCGTGCGCAGCCAATTAGGACCCAACCAGCCCGACAACAATACCCACAGGGAAACCAAACGATGATCTCCAGCCGTGCTTGCTTTGAATGCGGCAGCACAGATTACTTCAAGAGAAACTGTCCGAAACTGAACCAGGGAGGGAATGGGAGGCAAACCATGGGTCAGGCATCGTCGTCCAATCCGGCGAGAGGTCGAGCATTTGTGATGGGGGCGAACGAAGCACGCCAGGACCCCAGCGTAGTGACAGGTACATTCCTCGTCTCTGATCATTACGCTTCTGTATTATTTGATACAGGCGCCGATAGAAGTTTTGTTTCTGTTAAATTCCTATCGATAGCAAACCTTCCGATTAGTGAACCCATAGAACCTTATACCGTAGAAGTCGCTAACGGTAAAACCATGATAGTTAATCAGATAGTTCGGAATTGCCCTTTTATTCTGAACGATCAATCATTCCTGATTGACTTATTACCGGTAGAATTAGGTAGTTTTGACGTGATAGTGGGAATGGATTGGTTAGCACGTAACAAAGTAGAAATAAACTGTGAAAAGAAAATCGTCAAGATCCGGGTGTCGGATGACGAAGAGGTGTTAGTGCAAGGAGAGAAGTCGGGCACAATGATACCATTTATATCCCACCTCAAAGTGTTAAAATATATACGACAGGGATGCGTGGCGTATCTAGCAAGTTTGATGGCCACAGATTCTGAGGAGAAACGGGTGGATGATATCCCGGTGGTACGCGAATTTCCACAAGTTTTCCCAGAAGAACTTCCTGGATTACCGCCAACCCGACAGGTCGAATTCAGAATCGATTTATTACCTCAAGCTGGCCCTGTTGCTAAAGCACCCTACCGACTTGCCTGTCCGAGATGCAAGAATTATCCAATCAGTTGCAAGAATTGTTGGATAAAGGATTTATACGTCCTAGTCATTCCCCGTGGGGTGCACCTGTATTATTCGTGAAAAAGAAGGACGGGAGCCTTAGAATGTGCATTGATTACAGGGAGTTGAACAAGTTAACAATCAAAAATAGGTACCCTCTTCCCCGAATTGATGACCTGTTTGACCAGCTGCAAGGTGCGAGCTATTTCTCAAAAATCGATCTTAGATCGGGTTACCATCAGGTTAGAATTCAGGAAGAAGATATCCCAAAAACCGCATTCCGGACTCGCTACGGCCATTATGAGTTCTTAGTTATGCCTTTCAGGCTAACAAATGCGCCGGCAGTGTTCATGGACCTCATGAATCGAGTCTGTAAACCCTATCTCGACAAATTCGTCATCGTGTTTATTGACGATATTCTGATTTACTCGAAAAGTAAAGAAGAGCACGAGCAACACTTGAGAATAATTTTAGAGCTTCTTAATCAGGAGAAGTTGTATGAAAATTCTCCAAGTGTAACTTCTGGTTACAAGAAGTGCAATTCCTCGGTCACGTTGTAAACCATCAAGGAATACACGTTGATCCGAGTAAGATCGAAGTAATTAAGAATTGGCAAGCGCCTAAAACGCCAAAGGAAATCCGCCAATTCTTAGGCTTAGCCGGATATTATCGTCGATTTATAGAAAACTTTTACAGCATCGCGCAACCTTTAACTCTCCTGACTCAAAAGGATCGAAAGTATGAATGGGGAGAAGAGCAGGAAGCGGCATTTCAAACGTTAAAGCAAAAATTGTGCCAAGCGCCGATTTTAAGTCTCCCCGATGGAGACGATGGCTTTGTCGCGTATTGTGACGCATCGCGTAGAGGGTTAGGATGCATGTTGATGCAGAATAATAAGGTTATAGCCTATGCTTCCCGACAGTTAAAAGTACATGAGAAGAATTACACTACTCATGACTTAGAACTGGGAGCGGTTATCTTCGCACTTAAAATCTGGAGACATTATCTCTACGGTACGAAGTGCACCATCTTCACCGATCATAAAAGTTTGCAACACATATTCGATCAGAAAGAACTGAATATGAGACAACGAAGATGGGTCGAGTTGTTGAGCGACTATGACTGTGGCATCCGTTATCACCCCGGCAAGGCTAACGTAGTAGCCGATGCCTTGAGTAGGAAAGATCGGGTTAAGCCATTGCGAGTGCGAGCGCTGGGGATGATAGTCCAGTCAAACCTTTCGGACCTGATTCGAGTCGCTCAACGTGAGGCGTTGAAAGAGGAACACTTGGAAAAGGAGGGACTTTACGGCAATGAGAAGAATTTCGAACAGCGCGTGGACGAAATTCTCTATTTCAAAAATCGGGCTTGGATCCCGACCCTCCATGACCTTCGTGAATTAATCATGGACGAAGCGCATAGATCGAAATATTCCATACATCCGGGATCGGATAACATGTACAAGGATGTGAAGGAGTTCTACTGGTGGCCGGGTATGAAAAAGGATATCGCAACGTATGTCGGTAAATGTACGACTTGTGCGAGAGTTAAGGCGGAGCACCAGAAACCCTCGGGGATGTTACAACAACCGGAAATTCCCGAATGGAAGTGGGAGCAAATCACGATGGATTTTGTGACACATCTTCCTAAAATGTCCCGAGGACATGATGCAATTTGGGTAATCGTGGATCGATTAACCAAATCGGCACATTTTATCCCGATTAGAAATAATTATAACACAGAGAGACTTGCGCAGATTTATATAAATGAAATTGTGTCTCGTCATGGGATACCCATCTCAATCATCTTCGATCGGGATAGCCATTTCACCTCCAAGCTTTGGCAAGCTGTGCAAGAAGCGCTGGGAACGCGTATTGATCTAAGCACAGCTTACCACCCTCAGACCGATGGTCAGACTGAGAGGACCATCCAAACCCTGGAGGATTTGCTTCGTGCATGCGTACTGGATTTTAAGGGAAATTGGGATCAACATCTCCCACTCGTTGAATTTTCCTATAATAACAGTTACCATAGCAGTATAAAGGCAGCGCCTTACGAAGCATTGTATGGTCGGAAGTGCCGATCACCACTCTGTTGGACTAAAGTGGGAGACACTCAGGTTATTAGATCAGACCTGGTCCAGGAAACGACCAGCAAAATCCTTGAAATTAGGAACAATCTGAAGGCCGCGCGGGATCGGCAGAAGAGTTATGCCGATACCCGTAGGAAACCGTTGTCATTTGAGAAAGGTGATAAAGTGTATTTGAAGGTATCACCTTGGAAGGGTGTAGTCAGATTTGGAAAGGCGGGGAAGTTAGCCCCGAGATATATTGGACCATTTAATAATACTGCAAAAATCGGTCCAGTAGCATACCGATTAGAATTACCCGATGAACTGAGCGCAGTTCACAACGTGTTTCATGTATCGAACTTGAAAAGATGTCTGGCGGATGAGACAACGGTGTTACCTTTAGAGGGCGTCCAAATAAGTGATAAGCTCAATTTCGTAGAGGAACCCATAGAAATAGTAGACGGAAAAATCAAGCAACTAAGACACAATAAGATTTCGTTGGTCAAAGTTAGATGGAATTCGCAACGAGGCCCAGAATATACATGGGAACGAAAGGACGAATTCCGGAAGAAATATCCCTATCTATTTCCTCAAAAGGAAGTAGTCGACGCGTAAAATTTCGAGGACGAAATTTCTTTTACGGGGGGAGAATGTAACGATTCCGGCAAAATCAAGTATACCATAACCGGTATATACTATTTATGTGTTATTTAATAATGAATATGTGAATTATGATGCGTTTATACGAGTATGTATGATTCATAGTACGAATTATACTCGATTATACAGTTAATCGTATTGGAAATACGATTAACCGATTAACGGTTATTGAAGGCCGAACGAATCGAGGATTACATTATAGACGGGATATATGATATTTTGTGATGTTTACGAAGTATTAAAGCTTCGAGATAAGTGAATTAAAGCACAGAAAAGAATTTTCGATTTAACGGTACGTCGGGACGTTAAACGAAACCTTTAATACCAAACCGAGCAAGAGACGATCGATTAAGCCGAAAAAGATGCGTAATTATTAATAATATGATGTTTGAAGTTAATGAAAGACATGGTTTAAGTTTTTGATGTTTTTAAATCGGTTTTATATAAATTTCATTTTTAAGCCGAAAAACGACCATTTTAGCCTCGTTTTAAGCCGAATTAAACGTTTAACCGAAAAAATGAACTGAACCAGATTATCCAAAACATTATCCAGATTACAGAAATCTGAATATGTGGCTAAAAATGGAGATGTGGTCCCACCCCTCCCTCCTAAGTGGTCCGATCGGCTTGGGGAAACCCCCTTAGCCTTTCATTTCTTTTTTCATCCAACTCTTTCAACAATCTTCATATTCTCTCAAGTTCTTGACCTAAAAACCGAGAGTTCTAGCAAGAACAACGAGGTAAAGATCGTGTTATGTACGTGTTTATCTTCGTTTCTCGAGTCTAATTACAAAAAAATGAGGTTTCAAGTGAAAAAAGGGTGAAAACCCGAGATGAAACCGATTCTTGCATGATCAAGTGATGTATACGGGTTATACAAGGGATCTTGGTCCAAGAAAGGAGTTAAACGAACCAAAAACGAATTTTTACGGTTAAATCTTTGTTTCTATATCATAACCGAAACCATGAAAGAAATGGCTTGATTGTGGGTGTAACTTGCTTGGTGTGCTGTTATTCTGCTTGTAGGTGTTGTATCTAGTTGCTAGCAAAGGCTAGAAAGCGAGATTCTTGTGATTTGAAGCTAGAAACACAAGGTAGTTCGGTTTTGTGTGATGTTTGTATTTTTGGACAGATTGTGATACGTGTAGAGTTAGGTCATGAAATTTTACAAAGGTATTAGATATATGAAAATATGAGTTCTGTGAATTTTTGGTAATTTTTGGATAAATGATGAATATTTGGTGAATTTAGTGCTCGGTTTTGGCCAAAAATGGTGAAAAATAGTTAAAAATCATGAAAAATGCTGGAAAATTGCAGATAATCTTTTTATAACATGTATAAGTCACACACAAAATTTTAGGTCCGTTGAAGAAGTCTAAGTAGGCTTTTCGTTTAAATGAGTTCTAGGGTTTTCTAGCTCGGTTTTAGTGAAAACGGCATTTAAAAAGGGATTTTGGTTCTGGAAACATTACAGGGGACTATGGAGATGGCAAGGGTCATCCAGGAGAAATTTGGGATTTTTCTAAGATCCTTTGGTATTTACGACATATTTAGTGTTTAAATGGTGTTTAAAAATAGATAAATAAATGTTAAATATACAAAATTAATTCTGGAAATATTTTTATAAAATTCCCCACTGTCAAAAAGTGATTTGCGCAAAATTTAGAGATCCGAGATTAAACGGATAATTAATTGTGCAAAAACAAACTTTTAAAGCTTAAAACGCGTAAACCGGTAAAGTTCGCATAAGCGAGCTGACTGGTGTATAAAAACCCTAAAAATGAATTATTTTCATATAATTGAGTTAATCAAGTAAAAATAAATCATCCGAAAATAATTCGGATGATTTGAGTAATTTTTAACAGTTTCCGGTACGCCAAAAACGGAAACGGGTCCCGCGGCCAATCGGGGCGTCTAAACCGAGCCCTATATTCACAACTTTAGTTAAATTATCAATTAACAACTATTTTCGGGTCGTGTGTGACCAAACTCATTTTTGAAACATAAAAATGGATAACCGTGCTAGGCACGCAAAACAGGAAAAACGACTTATAGTAAATCTGACTAGTGAACTCTAAACGATATCACAATCTGAGTCCGGAGAAGTGTTTCTGGGTTAACATTGCCCACAGAACGGATACAGTACTGAGTTAACAGTGTCCCCAGATGTACCGGTTAACACGGTTACAGTTATATTAATAGTAATTATAATGTAACGAATTTAGGGATAGTATTACAGATCCGGATTAGTAGCTGTGTATTGTGTACTGCTTGCTACGTTAAGGTGAGTTTCACGAGCCCCTTTTTCTGAATTGTTTTTAAATATTTTCCCGGGGCGGAAAGCATGTTGTTATGGAAATGTTTAAATACATACTGAACGCATGGATTTGCGTGGATTTATATATATTTTATTGTACGGGAACCGTACGGAAATGTACTAAGATGGTAATTGTCTGAGTGCTAACATTCTAAGGCCCCGGAACATGAGTGATTAACTGAAAGCTGGTAGAGTGTGGATAGTACTATTGGTCTGAGAAACCCAACTGGTCCGGCATGGATTTGCTGATGTTTCCCAGCCAGTTGCACATGTCTATTTTGGGTGTTATATATATTTTGCTATGTAATGTTAGACATAGCGGTTTGGGGCAGTTCCGTGGGCGGGGGATATGCCACGGGTCCGTGTGCGGGGGATATGCCACGGGGATTGTGTGTGATAGTCAGAGGTTTCACTTGTGGGCTCAGCATAATTACATCGATAATAATATTATTTTATGATAATGATTTATCATGGTTTACTCGAATTCTGAAACTCACCAACTATCCGTAGTTGACCCGTTTTCTTTGCATGCTTTCTAGGTACTCCCAAGCTGGAATAATTGCTACATGCTTGTTGATGCGTGCTTTTAGTGGAGGCTTAGTGTTCATTTTGTATTAAATATGTTAATGTAATGTTGGTAAAACTAATGTGCTATCGCCTAGACGGGAACTAAACTTTGGAACAATGTAATATGATGTAAATTAATGTAGTGGTGTTTTCTTTATAAGCAATGCTGTTGATATCAGATGTGTCTGTTGCATCACGTTTATGTTTCCGCTGCGGTTACGGGGTGTTACAGAACTTGGTATCAGAGCCATTGGTTATAAATGAATTATGATGTCTTTAAAAGATACCTAAAATATAACCAGTAGCTCAAGTATTATAGGATCTGAATATCAACTAATATTTTATAGTGACGAGATCTGGATGAACTTGGATGGACAAGTGAGTTATTATGGTCCGGAACATAATAACAGACTTGTCCGCACGAGGGAATTCAGGGGAAGTCACGGGGAACTTTAATAGGTAAAATCGGCAACATACGTGTAAGTATATGATAATATTTTTATGTGACAAGGTTGTATAAGTATGTGTATGTTAATTATGATTTACATTATGGAAGGAACTATATGTTTGCTAACTTGTGTACAGGTAAGGATGTCGAGATCGCAAAGTCTATCAGTGGGAGAGGACCCGGAGGAGACCAGTTCCGGGGACTCTAGGAGCTTACGCTTAGCTTCCAGCACTGTGCCTAGTGAGACTAGCCGTAGGAGTGCTAGCCTATCCGTCCCTACTAGGGTTGCCAGATCCCCCACCCGCACAGCAGGTCACCCCTACCCCTCCCAAACCCGGTCCCCGCCTCACGGCGCGGATCAGTGCCCCTTATGTCCCACCGACCGTTACCCCACCCAGACCCACTTACCACAGGGGCGAGTCCTCCCGCCCCCAGCCCGAGCCTGTGCCTCCACCCGTGTGGGGTACCCCTAGGCCGGTGAGGGATGAGCGTCCCTCCACCGAGGCTGCATGGCTCCGAGTGCTAACCGAGCAGATGAATGAGCAAACCACCGCCTTGACAGTGGGTATCCAGAGGAGGAATCACTTGGCGGACTGCATACTGGACAGCCAGTATGCGATCGCTCAGCTGAGGAGGGAGGACGCATACTCCCGGTGGATGATTGACCGGATGGAAACACGGATCCGGGGTTTGATGGCAGTGTTAGTGGTGATGGTGGCAGTGTGGGTGTGGTTGATATAGCACCATGTTTAGATATGTTAGGGTGGTAGTACTCAGGGTCCGCTTTTTGATACTCTGTGTTAGCAGTTAGTGGTGATGCTAACGTAGAGTGAATCTTGGGTAGTTATAGTACAGCCACTAGCCCATAAGGGGTCGATTTTGGGGATGTCATTGTAGATATTTTTGATGTATCATTCAAGCACTGACCCATAGCGGGTTATGTCGAAATGATGCCGATGTAGGACTGATGTATGAAAACTTAATCTATGGGCTGACGTTAATGTAATGTGTACTGATGATTATGTAAAATGTACTAATGTTTATTAATGAATGGAATATGTGTTGTGTATCGAGATTGGAATTTGTATTAATTATATGTATTTTTCTTAATGTTGTGTAGAATGGCACCTAAACGGTCAGCTCAAATGTCAGAAGTGGATGTGAGTCGTCTGATTGCTCGACAGTTAGAGGCGGCGATACCGGATATAGTATCGCGCATCGCCGCCAGTATTAACAACACGACTAATCCAGGCCCCTGTGAGCAATCAAACGACCACCAATAATGATGGGGAACAAAATGTTAACCCTCCACCGAACGGTAACCCGATTCCGAGTAATGACGCACCACCTAGGGTGGTCGTTACAGATAGCAATGGCCCTATACCCAGTGTAGAAACGAACCGCGCTGAACCGACTCCTGCAACAAGGGGATGTTCAATTAAAGATTTTATGTTGTGCAAGCCCTTAGAATTTAGCGGGTCTGAGGGACCCAATGGGTTGGTTAAGTGGATTGAGAAAATAGAGTCGTTTGTGAACATCAGTAACTGCCCTGAGGAGTACATTGTTAAGTATGCTACCTGCACGTTCACGGACCATGCCTTGACATGGTGGAACACAATAGTGCAAACTCGCGGTCAGGCAGCGACAAACCGCATGACTTGGGCAGAACTCAAAGCCCTTGTACTGGAACATTTCTGCCCGAAAAACGAACTGCAGAAGTTAGAAAACGAGTTGTGGAACTTGGAGATGCAGGGGGCAGACCACTTGGGTTATACGAACCGATTCAATGAGTTGTCGCGATTGGTGCCATGGTTGGTCACCCCAGATTCAAAGAGGGTTGAGCGTTATATATGGGGACTAACCCCAGTAGTAAGGAGTATAGTCAACGCTGGGGGACACCAGACGTTTGAGGGTGCGGTGACGCAAGCTGGTATTGTCACATACGATTTCGTGAGGAGTGGGTCACTGAAGGTGGCAGGAGAGTCTGCTGGGGGAAAGCGAGGTACGTATGATACTAGGACCCAGGGGAAGCAGCAAGATAAACGTGCTAGGCCCGCTGCCCAGAACTACGCCATGACTAGTTCAGGCGGAAGGCAGGAACCGCAGACAAGGACGTTTCCTAGTTGTGGGAAATGCGGTTACCAGCATGGTGGCGAGTGCAGGGGGGTAGTGTGCCATCGGTGTGGCAGGAATGGGCACTACGCACAGAGTTGTAGGACAAACCTGAACAATCTGACCCGACAACCGCAACCTATCCGTGCGCAGCCAATTAGGACCCAACCAGCCCGACAACAATACCCACAGGGAAACCAAACGATGACCACCAGCCGTGCTTGCTTTGAATGCGGCAGCACAGATCACTTCAAGAGAAACTGTCCGAAACTGAACCAGGGAGGGAATGGGAGGCAAACCATGGGTCAGGCATCGTCGTCCAATCCGGCGAGAGGTCGAGCATTTGTGATGGAGGTGAACGACGCACGCCAGGACCCCAGCGTAGTGACAGGTACATTCCTCGTCTCTGATCATTACGCTTCTGTATTATTTGATACAGGCGCCGATAGAAGTTTTGTTTCTGTTAAATTCCTATCGATAGCAAACCTTCCGATTAGTGAACCCATAGAACCTTATACCGTAGAAGTCGCTAACGGTAAAACCATGATAGTTAACAGATAGTTCGGAATTGCCCTTTTATTATGAACGATCAATCATTCCTGATTGACTTATTACCGGTAGAATTAGGTAGTTTTGACGTGATAGTGGGAATGGATTGGTTAGCACGTAACAAAGTAGAAATAAACTGTGAAAAGAAAATCGTCAAGATCCGGGTGTCGGATGACGAAGAGGTGTTAGTGCAAGGAGAGAAGTCGGGCACAATGACACCATTTATATCCCACCTCAAAGTGTTAAAATATATACGACATGGATGTGTGGCGTATCTAGCAAGTTTGATGGCCACAGATTCTGAGGAGAAACGGGTGGATGATATCCCGGTGGTACGCGAATTTCCACAAGTTTTCTCAGAAGAACTTCTTGAATGAATAAATAATCAAGAATTAAAAAAGTATTGTTTCCCGATAGTAAAATTCGATGAACATATCTCCGTTCGATGAACGCCCCGAAATTCAATAAAAATTCAATATTCAATAATGAATATAAATATTTATAAGATTTTGATACGAAAGAAGTCCTTCTCTATTACAATATAAAATTAGATAACTGACTATGACTAGTCATCGATAGAATAATTGAGGGAATTTTCAGAAGAATCTTGTGAAATGAAAAAAGGGTGGCAAAAAACGACATAAAGAAATTGGCTAGTTATCATTATAAGATATCCAATTTTTTTGTAATTAAGGAGTACAAAGAGAAGCGTCGAAAAAATGACAAGATATTATCTATTTGAATATAAAGTCCCAATTCCAACATGTAAAAAGTTAGTCAAAACAGGGGATATTTCCTTATTTTCAAATGGTTGATTATGAGATATTCTAGTTTCTATTTATTTTTTGATAAAATTACAATTTTTGTCCTTTTGAATTACCCAAATTATGGAATGGGTCCTTTTTTAAAAATGAGTTTCACTATTTATCCTTTATTTGCATATTCGTCTTGCTTTTAGTCCTTACAGTAACGAATATTAAGTTTTTCAGTTAAGTGGAAGCATGTGCACTACACATGAGGGTATTTTGGTCATTTTACCATTAAAGGAATATGTGTGTTAAAAAGCAAAAAAAAAAAATAATTTTAATATTTAATTTTTAATAACAAATAGTAATATGTAATGGTTGGACCCACCTAACCTAAGAAAGACTTGATTACATCAACCTCTCACCACACACTCCCTCTCTCAAGCTCTTCTTCCTAAAAGGAAGAACTCGTCGCCGACAACTCAACTTCGTCAGGCAACCACCACCATCAAGGTTTGAAACCACCAACACCATCATGTCCCCTTAAAACCAATAACGACACAGTCGCTTAAAACCACTAGCACCAATCCTTGTTTCTCCGGCAGACAACCACCGTTGCCACCGCAGCATACATGATCAAAAACCCCCACCACCATGAACACCATTGTATGCCTCTTCATACCTCTATTTAATTTTCTAAATATATATATAATTTAATTTTCCAAATATATCTATAATAGATCTGCAATTTTCCAGCGATGAAGGTGAGGGTTTTAACCAAGGTGGTTTCTCTTCAGCTGCCATCACCTTGGCATGAAACGCAGATGCTAAAATCTGTTATCAGGCCACTTTCTCCAATTCCCAATCTATTTTCAAAGACAAAAACATGCTACAGTCGATGATGTCAAGTGTATACTGGAGCTAGTTCTTCATCGATTATGATGTAGCAAACGAATAGGAGACAAACTCATAGATAGGGGAACCGAAGGGTGAAAAGGATTTTGTAACAAAAGAGACAACCTAATGACATTTGCGTCAGGGATTTGATGGAAAATTTGAGTTTTATCTCAAAATGAGTTGACTTTTGGGGTTCATATCTATTTGAGATATGTAAGATGGAAAAGAACTGATTTGTGGAAGAAAGAAAATGTGAGGGAGTAAATATGAACAATAATAATAGAAGTTTATTTATTTATTTATTTATATTTACACAAATAGTCCTTTAATGGTAAAATTACAAAAATACCCTCATGTGTAGTGCACATGCTTCCACTTAACTGAAAAACTTAACATCCGTTAGTGTAAAGGACTAAAAGCAAGACGAATACGCAAGTAAAGGATAAAGAGTGAAACTCCTTTTCAAAAAGGACCCATTCCATAATTTGGGTAATTCAAAATGACAAAAATTGTAATTTTATCTTTATTTTTTATTTAATTGAGTTGTGCATATTTTGATGCATACAAAAGATACCCCAAATAAGTTTTTTTTATACTTGTTCCATATAGTCTACTTTAACTTTAACGAATATTCTGAAAAAACATCAAGTAAGTAATGTTCTAGAGAGAGAGGACTCTTGCATTTTGACTTCCTTATGAGAAAGCATTCATTTCTCGGTAAAATAACTTCAAATTAAATAATACATCAATTGGTACATGCAAGAAATAGGCCAATTCTACAGCTTTTTGTTCCATTTCCCATGGAGTAAATTCTCATCAATGTGAGTCAATCGAATGGCTCACTGGCCACTTATATCCATACAAAGACACGCCGAGCATAAATACCCTCTTTAACATCTATTCTGACGAATTGAATATTGTTTATAAGAAATCAGAGGAAGACCTGACGATTTTCCAGAAAATCCTACGAATGACAGATACACATTATTCCGTCTTTTATATCAAATCGATTATAACCACTACCCACATTCCACGAAATTGGGCACCACAAATAGGAGCAAATAAAAAGATCCGTGATTCCATAGAATGACATCACAAATCCCTATGAAAAAAAAAAACTATTTGCTAAGACGGAAAGAAAGATATCAAATTTCTACCAAGATAACTCGAAGTTTCAGCCGACAAGAATCCTAATGAACCTAAGAAAAGGAAAATTGGCCGGCATATATTACTTATTTTTCGATACCCCTTTATCGGTTCTATCTATATATGTTCTGATCGATAACTCATACTTGATCCCGTTGCTTTTTTGGAATTAAGATAATACCCTAAATGAGTTTGACTTTAGTCTGTTTGTTTCCGAAGTAACTCGCATCAACTAGCACTAGTTTGAACTAGTTTGATGTGAATCTTTAGGAGTAATTTATTAAATTGGTTAGATCTAAACTAATAACATACCTTTCGTATGACTCACTAAAGATAGCCATATACATATAGATAGACAGGCTTTACAGCTCAGCCATCAGCTGATTTGGGTCTATTTGAAACTAGCTAGTATATAGCATTTTCTGGAGATACAAGAATTTTTCAACGGAAGCCGCTTATATCATATATTGCTAAAAGGATATATGTCTTATGATATGAACGCAAGAAAACATAGATGATATTTTGTGCCATCGGCTCTAAACGCAATCTTATTTTTTTTAACATGAAGAAATAAAGAAGCTATTGCAATTGCCAGAAATACTAGGCCTACTAAAGGGACCGAAATAGAGGGAAAGTTAAGAGTTGTCATAGAATGGGTACCTCGATTGTCTATTTGTATCTGTTATTATTATTTAGATTTTATATTTATTATTTATAATATAAAGATATCTTATTATATATCTTATTATATAAAAGGATATATATATATATATATATATATATATATATATATATAGTTACAAGAAGGATAATTTAAACAATAAATAGCCATAAAGAGCATTAATTGTCCTGGGGAGAATCTTGGAGCGGTTACGACTTGCATATCATTGTAATAAATGAGTTATAACTACCTCCAACGTCTACAATCTTCAATACTTTGACCGAGTCTTCAGCTTGGCATTAACCGTTGACCGTTTCCTGTTGTTTGGAGGATGCTGCATCCTGAAGTTATCCTGAACATATCGCCTGTTTTGGATACCAAAAATCCCATGTATAACAGTCCGAGTCTTCAGGAGATCATGTGAACGTTACAAGACCTAGTAAACATCAAAGAAAGTCGATTGAACCATTAGTTAAACAATAAATTAAGGATCCCTGTTGCTTGGGAGAATACTGTATCATGAAGTTATCCTGAATATATCGCTTGCTTTGGATACCGAAAATCTGATGCCTAACAATTGTCCTCAAAATTGACGGCTGTAAAAGGTGGTTTAAAGCTGTTGATTTTTTGAATTTTGAATTCTGCAGATGGAATGGATATGCTACACGTGCCGTTCATCCAGAAAATCATCAGAGCCCCTTTGTTATCTTACACTTTGATATTTCAACAATGCCTGGGTGGAAGGGTCTTCCGTTTGTTGAGAACGAAACCTAGGAATTGTTCTTAATTTCCTGCACTTCTGTTAGTAGCAATATAATCTTTTGCCTTTACATTATGTTTCATTTGTGTGACATTTTAGATGGGTAATCTTGATATGTTTTAGAATATCATAATATATCCAAGAAATATTTTTATGACTTAAGTTTTGAAATAGAATATTTTTGGGATATTATACTTAGAAAATATGTCTCCAGAACTTATCATATTTAGAAAAATACCTCAAGAATAACATATCCAGAAAATAAATCTTTAAAACTTATCCTGTTTTAGAATAAAATATCTTAAAGATAATATATCTTTAAAACTTCTATAGACGAGAGTTGTCACAATTAAGCCGAAAGATCATATCGTGACAATAAAATGTACAATAAAACTAAGTGTAATAGAGTACCTTTGTAGTAGATACTTATAAATTTGACAAGCTTACATATGGTGTTCCCAAATGTCGAGTTTTTTTTTTAATATTGCTTCCAGAATTTGCATTAGCTAAGTTAAAAATGACTAAGTGCCATCTTTCCCCTTAGCGACTTGGCCAATCTTTGATCTAGCAAAATCAAATTAAAAAAAACTGGCGATAAAGCCTTTACTGGGGTAAACTCGTTGTGCTGGCGATAAGGCCTTTCCTTGAGAGACATGAGAATGTCTAAACCTTAGATAAAACTGGGGAAATTCCCAAACGTGAGCGACACGAAGATGACGAAACCTTAGATAACATGAAAATGTTATAAAACTTAGGAACGTATGTGTGACACGTCTGCCACTTATCATAAGAATCTGATCTATAGCCAACAACAACTGGATTATCAGCTGGTCTGGTCCAGCTGTCTCGAACTATAGTCGAATACCGTGCGCTCCAGGCAGGATGTTACTCAATTCGTTAGAAAGGTGAAGACCTTTAAAACTTAGGAGATATCAGGGATATCATTTTCGTGTGTGAGGTGATCAGCCTCTTACTTTTGTCAGGATAATTTATCCTCGAGATTTCTGTAAAACACTGGATTCTTGATGAGGGGTGGGTGTTAGCCTGGCTAACACCCCTCCGTTGCTTAAGTCAGTAACTTGATAAAGAAATAATAAAGGTTAAATATGTAAGAATTTAAAGATAGATCAGGAGACATACCTTTATCCGGAAATGTTGAGGATATGAACATACCAGTTAAGGATACTTGTTGAAATATGCCTTGAGATGGATAACATTCCAATTTCCAAGCTGATGGTATAGGAACACCTTCCATAGTAATTACCTATAGGCCCCATTGCCTGCTTCTAAATCGATCAAATAAGAACCTTCCCACTTTGGAGCTAGCTTTCCATCTGCGGGATTAGTGGTATTCTGAAATGCCTTTCTTAACACCATATCTCCCACTTGGAATCTTCGTGTCCTGATATTCTTGTTGTATGACTTGGCTATCCTTTGTTGATATGCTGCCATTCTGATCTTGGCGAGATCTCTGAGCTCATCGATAGTATCTAGATCTTCAGTAAGGCTTTGACTGTTGGACTTAGTATCTTGCATGCTGGTTCTTACTATGGGGATCACCATCTCTGTAGGGATAACAGCTTCAGCTCCAAACACCAAAGAGAAAGGTGTTTGACCCGTTGCATTGTTTTAAGTAGTCCTATCTGCCTAAAGTACGAACGGTAATTCTTCAGCCCATTTTCCTTTCTTGGATCCCAACTTTTTCTTCAAATCGTTGATGATCTTATTGGTTGATTCTGCTTAAAATTGACTTGAGGATGCACCGGTGTTGAAGTTATCATCTTAATTCCCCAACTTCCTGAAAAGTTGGTTGTTCTGCTGCCAATGAACTGTGAGCCATTATCACAAACGATCTCTGCAGGGATACCGAATCTCGTTAGGATATTGCGGTTGATAAAGGAGATCATTTCTTTCTCCCTAAGTTGGACAAATACTTTAGCTTCGATCCATTTGGAGAAATAATCTGTCATGGCTAGCATAAAGACCTTTCGACCAGGAGCCTTGGGCAACTTTCCCACGAAATCCATTCCCCACTTCATAAATGGCCATGGGGATATAATAGGATGTAGTGGCTCAGCTGGCGGATGCAGGATATTGCTGTGTCTTTGACAAGCATCACATTTCCTGGGGAAATCCATTGCATCCTTCTTCATTGTTGGGCCAGAAATAACCTGTTCTTAGTATCTTGGATACTAAAGCTCTGCCTCCAGTGTGGTTTCCACAATCACCTTCATGTATATCCTTGAGGACTTCTTGTATTTCATGATGTTCCAAACACCTCAAGTATAGACCTGCAAGTGACTTTCTGTATAAAATATTATTTAGGATAATATACTGAGTTACCTTCATTCGAAAAGCTCTGGGATTTTCTCCTTCCGGGATCTCTTTATCCGGGAGATACCGAATTATGAGACGGGTCCAGGATACTGGATTGTCTTCAGAATTTGAAGTTTCCATGACTTCGTGGTTTTCTTTTGTTGCTGGGGTCAAGATATGAACGAAAGGTATCTTGGTGTCATCTGGTATCTTGAGAGCTTATGCTAAATTTGCTAAGGCATCTGCTTCAGTGTTCTCTTCTCTAAGTACTTGTACTATATCAAACATCTCGAAATACATAGCTAATTGTTTAACTATTTCTAAATATTTTGCTAAGAGCCATTAAAATGGTTAGCCAATAGTAAGGAATCAACATAAACCTGAAGATATCTAACCTTCAAATCCTTAGCTAATTGTAATCCTGCTATTAAGGCTTCATATTCGGACTCCTTATTAGTAGCCTGAAATTCACAAGATATAGATAGAGGTATAATGTCCCCCTGTGGCGATTTTAGCAGGAAACCCAGACCTGTTCCTCTTTTGTTAGAGGCTCCGTCTATGTGCAAAGTCCAATTCTCCTTTACGTCTAATTGTTGAACTTCTTTTTCTACTTCTTCATGAACATCCTGGAAAAAATCAGCCACAAAATCGGAAAGTGCCTGAGATTTGATGGCTGTCCTTGGCTCATACAAAATGTCGTATGCACTAAGCTTCACAGCCCACTTTTCCATCCTACCTAACATTTCTGGTTTTCTCAAAAACAGCCTTAATAGGATAGTTGGTTTTTACATGAATAACATGAGTTTCAAAATAATGTCTCAGTTTGGTGGAAGCCATTATAAGTGCCAAAATTAATTTTTCAGGATAAGAGTACCTGGATTCAGCATCTAATAGGCTTTTACTTACATAGTATACCGGATGTTGTTAACCTTTGTGATCTTTGACTAGGACAGTGCTTACTGCACTCCCCGAAACATCTAAGTATAAGGATAGTGGTTCACCATCAACTGGCTTCATCAGAAGTGGTGCTGAGGATAAGCATTCCTTCAGAGATACCAACGCCCTTTCTTGTTTATCTCCCCCATTCAAATTTCTGATTCTTCCTCAAGATATTGTAGAAGTCTTTGCACTTTTCTGAAGATCTTGAGATATATCTGTTATGAGCCGCTATTCTTCCAGTTAACCTTTGGACATCTTTGACGCTCCTTGGTGATTTATTATCCAGGATATCTTTGATCTACTCGGGCCTTGCTTCTTTTCCCCTTTTGGTGACCATGTACCCTAGGAATTTTCCGGTTTTGACACCAAAGTGGCACTTGGCAGGATTCATCTTCATGTTGTACTTATCCCGGATATCAAATGTTGTTTCCAAGTCTTTAAGGTGATCCTCAGCTTTTCTTGATTTCACCAGCATGTCCTCTATGTAGACTTCTATCGTGTCCCCTAGTTGCTCTTTGAACATCGTGTTTACTAGCCTTTGGTATGTTGCACCTGCATTTTTTAGTCCCAAAGGCATTGCTATATAACAGTATATACCTGTGGGAGTCATGAAGGCTGTATCTTCTTGATCTGATGACTCCATTTGAATTTGTTGGAATCCCGAGGATGCATCCATGAAGGTTAGTATCTTGTGACCAGCAGTTGCATCTACCATTGAATCAATGTGTGGAAGTGGAAAGGGGTCTTTCGGACATGCCTTATTCAGGTCTGTAAAGTCCGCACACACTCTCCATTCTCATTCTTCTTCTGTACTACAACTGTCATATCCTCATGTTTCCAGGCGAATGTGGAAGCTCTTTTCTTTAAGAAGGATATCAATCCTTGCTTGATATCCTCAGGCATACCTGAACCCTGGTTGTTTCTGTAATTGCTAAGCTGGAGTAGACTTTGCGGCTGACTTCATCGATGATGCATAACAATCTTTGGCGTCTTGTTGGTCACTTTCTATCTTGATGAGCCCCACATGGACTTGAAATTTTTACACACTAATGATATGGTGAGGGTACCACCTTCATGTCTTGAATCCAAGGCCTACTTAAGATCAAATTACAACTAGCTAATGAGTCAATAACACGAAATTTTTGTAGAGAGTTTACTCCCTTTATGTGTACTGGAAGTTTGATTTCTCCCAATGTATTTTCTTGGTCTCCTTACAGAATCCTACGAGGACTGAGGATCTCGGGATAATTTCAGATTCTGGGATATCCATTTTTTTCAAAGCATCTAGTTGGATGATGTTCACAGAGCTCCCGCCATCAATAAGTATCCTGCGCACAAAACAGTTAGCTTTGCGTAAAGTTATTACCAAACCATCATGGTGGGGGTCCTGAAGATCACATCGATCCTACTCTTCGAAGGATATAGTCTTTTGGGTGGTCAACGTGGAGGTACGGAGAGGTCTCTCTCCGTTGTCCATCTTTGTTTCTTTGGAACGCTTCTTGGCCGCTGAGTACGAGGTTCCACAAATGTCTGAATCTCCCGAAATAAAGGCAACGACCTTTGCTCCGGTGGTGGAGAAGGTGCCCTTTCAGGTATCTTGGCAGGATCCTGACTCTTGTTCTTGTTCCTTCCAAATAGGTATCTTGGCAGGATCTTGGCAGGATCCTGACTCTTGTTCTTGGCCCTTTCAGGTATCCTCTGCTGAGAAGGTACCTTATTTCCTTCTGAAGTGCGATATAATCATTAGTGCGATGGCCAAAGTCTTCGTGGTATGCACACCATTTGGACTTGTCTTTGCCAGATGCGGACTTGTCATTTTTCTTGGGCTATCTAGCTTTGTCACCTAAATCTTGCATGGCACATATCACACCACTTATATTAATGTTTAGGATATTCTTTATTATTCTTCATCTTCTTCTACAGCATTGATCCTGGGGTTATCTGGTTTGGAATAAGGCTTAGGCCTGGAGAAATTTTGTGGGGAGTCTGATTTCCTGTTGGTAGACTCGTATTTTGGAATGACCAAACTTCCATGAGTCCTTTTCTCATCCTACAACGGTATGTATATCAAGGCTCTGTTTCTGAATTTGTCGAGATTCCTGCATGACGTCATGATAAGATCGTGTCACACCCCCGCCAACGGCCGAAACGCAAGGTGTGATGACGTCATGGATCGTAGTCACTGTTTGCATCGAACAAACTCTAATGGTTTGTTTTAATAAAAGTTTTAATATACATCACAAACCTTGTCCCAAAAGATTACATCGAAATTTTTTCAAAATATTTTACAAACCACAAGTCTTAGATAACGATGAGTTTCAAAAATGTAGAGGTTTTAAAATATGGCTTACATCTTATAGGCTATAAGATGAAAACTCCCAAAATGCATCATAGTGCGTGTGACTCCATATATGTTTCAATTGCTTCAATTACCCGAGAATGCATGTATAAAAAGTCAATAAAATTGTTGGTGAGTTTCACAGGTTTATATGACATCTAAAATATGTGCTTCAACGAGTCGACCGACATTGTCGTATGTAGACAATTCCTCAAATAGTTACCATGAGCTCTATGATCAAGACCTAACAGCGTTTCTATGAGCGCCCCTCTTGATGTTCTAATGCGAAAACATCGAAGTCATCTGTTGGACAAATATCACCTGCTAGACCTCCAATCTAAGTTAGTACGACTAACCACGGGTGGGGTGTGTTAATCCCGAATAATACTATTCACATTGGCCACGTCTACAATAGTTAATTATCATAGATTCTAAGGGACTTTGGGTGCATTATTGTTTCCAACCCATGTAACAAAATGAGACCGCGTTTCTACTCGTTTCCGAACATGTGTTTCTCCATGCATTGCCCCCTAAAAGTTTCAAAACAGTTTAATTAAAAAGGGGCCGTGAGACTCACCTGATTCTCAAATGTACGCTAGATAATATAAAAGTACATGACCCAGCCTACGAGCGCCCTATAATGTGAATTGATAATTTAGGTCGAACGACATATTTTCAAATGCGTATGACGGTTTATACAAACCATTCACCCAACTAGCTACAATTGTGTCTTATGTTACAAACAATGACTTGACTAATTGTTGATGGTATGCTTTTATGTTTAAATGAAGCATGTGTATATTTAAATAGAATAGTAAGTTTGCAAGAATTATATTATCAACAATTTAAAATGGCTTTTAATATTTAATTTATTTAGCTGTTGCATGAACATATGTAATTCATAATCTTTATGTATAACTTTTTCGTTCATAACTAATTCATTTTTGTTAGTTAGAATCATGGACCCATCTTAGTTCACATGCATTTAAGCCACATTTTGTATCTATATATACAAGGTACACGTTTTAAAAGGTCGATATTATATCAAACTTACCAAGTATATATTTTGTTTGTTCTTACATCACATATGGGTTTGTTTACTCATAATATATGTGTATAGGTACAAGACAATATTTCTAATTACATGTGTATTTATATTATTATTATTATTATTATTATTATGTAGATTGCTTTTACACCCTGTTATACATTACTACACCCATATACACTTGTATCTTTTTCTTTTAACTTACGTACATATACATATATATTAGGTTTTAAGGTTATATGTTCAACACCATTATTTACTTCTTTACAACAAGATTCATTTGGTTTATAGTAATAAATTTTTGCAGATCTTAATGTTATTTAACCATATTTTTACTAACACCTAACAGGATGTACATATAATATCACGTTGTACGTAGAACAAGTTTGTTTGAAACATTATTTCTCCATTTAATATGTTACGGTAAGATTTACTCTTCGGGTGATGGCTAAGCATAAACCCTACACCATACATGTATATGTAAAGGTGAAGTTTAAGGGTGTAGGTGCTTACTTGGTTATAGGATTGTGCTTTAAGAAGAAAGGAAATAATAGTTTGAGCTTGACTCACCTTCTTGAAGCTTGGCACCACAACTTAGCACTCCTAACTTTGCTTCGGATTTAAAATTTGCAACCTGTTTGGTGTGTTCGGGAAGATCCGGAGTTTTTAGGGACGGGTTCGGAGTGGTATTCGGTGCGAGGAAGAGGATGATGAAGGAGTCGGGGTTGGGCTGTGGTGACTGAGACGGAGGCGAGGGTGACCAGTAGCCGGTGGTGTTGTGGCGGATGGTGGTGGCGCCGGGTAGAGTCCCCAGCCAAGAGAGAAGGGAAACGTGTATGTGTGTGACTTTGTTGTGTTATTGATATGGGATTACATTGCAAGCACCTAGAGTTCTTTTATAGTTTGCAATGATTATGGGTTCTCCTTAAAATAATTAGTCCAAGGCATGGAAGGGGCATGATCATCAAAAAGGAAATGGATTTCTTTTGTTTGTTGTAGTAAACAAAGATGGAGTGGATGGTAGGGTGGTTGATGACTTCAGCCGTGAATTTGGGGTGTGGGGGTGAGAGGTCACGTACATGTGTGGTGAAATTATGATAACATTTGAATGGCACGTGGGTCTCAAATCTTTGAATTTAGATTACATGGATATTCAGATGTTTGGTATATAGTTTCCTCTTTTAAATATGGTGTATACACTATATACTAAAATGAAATGCAAAGTGATGGTTTTCACATATTTACTTGTTTTTCAATTTAATTCCAACAATAATTGACGTGGATATAAGCTTGTTGCAAGAATTCGGATGAGAAATGAGGCTTTCTTGGTCCGTGAGTTTTGTTTTAGAGTTTTAAATGACCATTAAAATTATTAATTAATGATATTAATTGGTAAATACAAGATAATTATTAGTTAGTAACATGTTAATCCAAAATCCTTAAGTTCTAAATATACATTTATTTGAGTATAAGTATATATTCAAACATAATATTAATTTGTTGTTGTAACCGGATACATTATTATAAATGTATGTATCATTGTCGCTTGCTCCCTGTATATATATATTTTTTTATCGGTATAAATATTTAGAGTCCGTCCTTAATAGACTAGTGATTCGTGTTTCTATTTCGAATTACTTTATCACCATTGTTCGTGTGTTTCGGACAGACTAGTGTGACCCGGTAATCCTCCACTGATTACTGATACAAGACATCTAATCAAATGTTGACGTTTTGATGCATAAGATAACTTAATTACTTAGAATCAAGCTTATCATAAATGTTTTTTTTTGTTTCTTATTTAATTATTATTTAATATCGTACGGAGGATAACCCTGTTTGATAGGGTGTCACAGATCGTCATAGAACTGAGAATCCTTCTTTAGCCCCATTTTTAGAGCTTCAACGGCAGCTGCTATGTCAAGGTTGGGGATGTCCAAAACTTCCCTACTAAATGTAGTTATGTAATCACTTAAGGATTCATTATTATGCTGAACTGTTCTATACAAATCAACCGTTCGTTTCTCAAAAGATCTACTACAAGAAAACTGATTATTAAATAAGTTAATCAAATGAACAAACGAGGTAATAGTATTAGAAGAAATACTCAATAACCATTTAAGAGCCGGTCGCGTTAGTGTTGAGCCGAACTCTTTGCATAGACAAGCTTTTTTGATGTCTATGGGGATAAGGTTCATCTCCATCCTTTCCCTGTATTGGGCTACGTGTTCCTCAGTATCCGTAGTGCCATTGTATAGCTTCATGCTAGGAGTTTGGAATTTCTTGGGGGATCTCCACGTCATATATGGGCCAGGTGTATCTGGATAACCTGTGAGTGCCTGTGGGGACTTCCGCTATTGGGTGTATTATCCCAGGGATATTGGAAATCATATCCTTCATTCTTTGCAATTCCCTTGCTATCTCGGGGGATATCCCCTTATCCTGCACAGATCCAAGGTTAGTTTATAAATTTGCATTAAGTAAATTGTTAACAAGATCGTGGCTAAGCATCTTGTATCCTGAGCTTTGATGAAGTAGCTACAGTGAAACTGGCTTCAGGACACAGCGACGTTTCCATAGGGATATCATCCCCAACATGCACTTCAGAGGACACTATGGGAGGTCCTGACAAGGATAAGCCGGCTGGCATGGTTATACGAGGCAGCATGTTGATAGAATCTATCCTCATAGGTCTGGCTGGTTCCAAGGATATTAGAGGATAATTACCTCCGTATCCTAGCTGTTGTTAAGATGGAGCGCTTGCTGGATGTTTTCCCAAGGATCTGTGATCCTAGAGGATAGATGATCTTGGAGAATTGAAATCAAGGGCTCTGGGCATGATCGGAGTACCCTCCTGCCACGGCTTCTTTATGATCCCTTCAATCTCTTTGCATAACTTCAGTTTGGTCTTTTCTTGCTGCTTCATATGAGTTTTTACCTGTTTCATCAAAGAAAGAATATCGTTGTTAGAAATAACCGGATCTACCCGTGTAGAGGTTCCCGAGTATCTTAGAAGTTCTCCTCTAGGCTGAATGATTTTCTTTGGAATTGGCGGAGGGCCAGGGTTGGCATTTGAAGCAGTGCTAACCACTGGAGCTAAGATGGAACTGGTTTTTGGTTGTGAAGACATGATGAAGAGATGAAGATGATGGAGACAAAATAAACGGTTTTGAAAGATTGAAGCACCGATTGCCCCACGGTGGGCGACAAATTGTTTTGGGTAAAAATCAACAAGTGCAATTTCGTAACCAAATTAGTAAGTGAGGTGTGGTGCTTGATTGAAATGAACGTAGAAATTCAATAACACAATGATTTTTTATGAGGAAAAAACCCGTTATCCTGAGGATAACAAAAAAAAAGCCCCTGGCGGTGAAAACTATCACCACCAGTTTTTTAATGATCGAAAAAGGTTACAAGTGTTTGGAGCTTTCTTCTTTGGATCGTATTTACAGAGTAATGCTAGTGTAAGTTGTGTGTCATTTCATGTGATCTAAACATATCTATATATAGTTACAAGAAGGATAATTTAAACAATAACTAGCCATAAAGAGCATTAATTGTCCTGGGGAGAATCTTGGAGCGGTTTCGACTTGCATATCATTGTTATAAACGAGTTATAACTCCATCCAACGTCTACAATCTTCAATGCTTTGACCGAGTCTTCAGATTGGCATTAATTGTTGACCTTTCTTGTCATTCGGAGGATACTGCATCCTGAAGTTATCCCGA
Organism: Bidens hawaiensis; assembly: GCF_021521415.1. NCBI lineage: Eukaryota > Viridiplantae > Streptophyta > Magnoliopsida > Asterales > Asteraceae > Bidens > Bidens hawaiensis. Next base: position 1,768,661 of record NW_027491246.1, read on the forward strand.
ACATATCGCCTATTTAGGATACCAAAAATCCCATGTATAATAGTCCGAGTCTTCAAGAGATCATGTGAACGTTACAAGACCTAGTAAATATCAAAGAAAGGCGATTGAACCGTTAGTTAAACAATATTTTAAGTATACCTGTTCTTGGGAGAATACTGTATCCTGAAGTTATCCTGAATATATCGCTTGCATAGGATACCGAAAATCTGATGCCTAACAATAATGTAGTTTTTTATCTTTACACATGAAGGATTTGAAAGGATATGGATGGGATATTTTTTTCCTTCATTTTTTGCTTTTGTCTTCGAATTTAATTTATTAAGCAAAAGGCTTATTAAAAATGAATTGGATTCTACTTATTTGGATTCTATTTACATTGAATTATACTAAAGAGTTTGTTAGAATCCCATCCAGCGGGGATTCTTAGTAAAAATAGGATTATCGTAAGATATAGAAAGTTAAAAAAATTCTATATTTAAGATTTGAATTATATGTTGCAAGAAGAAGATCTTTTTTTGTTTGCCTAATTTTACTTTACGAAAATAAGAATTTCATCTTTTATCTTACGGATAAATAATAATGAATATAGAAAATGAGATAAATTTTCAATTTGATGTGACTTTTGATTCTTTATACAATTAGATCTAATGTCAACAAAGAAAAACCCATTCGTCTAATTGTTACTTGGATTACGATAAACTAATTAGTTGTTTGCTCAAAAAAACTGAACTAAATGTTTTAATTTTGGTTCAAAAGAAAGAAAGTGTGGAGTTGAAATAAGCCACTCAGAACGCTTATGAAAGGATTACGTGGTACGATTAAATCGAATAAGCCCTTCTAGAATAAATACTCCGCGGCATGTGAACTGTGAAGTATTGTTTTATTCAATGTTTGTTCAATTATTCTTTTACCCGCAAAGGCAATGTAAGCATTGGGTTCAACAATATTGATATCCCCTAACATACCATAACTAGCTGTCACCCCACCGATAGTAGGAGATGTAAGGGTTGATATATAGAATAACTTTTTGTTGAATTGATAGTCATATAAAGCAGAAGATTTAGCCATTTGTATGAAGCTCAAACTTCCTTCTTGCATGCGTGCCCCTCCAGAAGCACACATTATAATAAGAGGTAGAAATTCTTTGGTAGCGTATTCAATCAAACGGGTAATTTTCTCCCCAACTACGGATCCCATACTACCCCCCATAAACAGAAGATCGATAACCACAACCACTACGTTAATACCGTCTAGTTGCCCTATGTCTGTTTGAAAAGCCTCAGTTGATCCTGTCTTTCTTAGATAAGAGTCGATCCGATTTTTATAAAGCTCCTCCTCCGAATGAAATTCATTGGGATCCAGAGAGACCATGTCTTTATCCATAGGCTACCAAGTACCTGGATTGATCGAAAGTTCGATTCTATCTGAACTACTCATTTTCAAATGAAATCCACATTATTCACAAATATTCATTTTTGATTTAAAAAATTTCTTATAATTTAATTTCACATAGCCCACAAATGCTTGTATTTTTGAGCTAAATCTAGATCAGTAAAACTTTCTCGTATAATTTGATCATTCGTTCTGGCATCCGTGTTTTTACTACTATTTCTACTTTCACCACAAACGGAACTAGAAATGTAATTGTGACTGGAATTGTTACTATCACTTACAGTGGAACTATCAATACAAATTTGAGATTGAAGATAACTGAATGCAACTATTCATGTGATTATTTCCAGTATACAGAATATTCATGGAAGGATCGTTGTCAGAATTCTTACTCTTAGATCCATTATTCAGATAACTAGAATTCCGATAAAAAGAACTTGCTAGGTCACTACAAAAGGAAGGATCAATGTCGATCTCAAAAATTTGATTTTCAATATCAAAATATAAACAATAAAGGTCCCCATGATTCTCTCTAACTAAAAAAGTATCCTTAGAGATAAAATTTCGAATGTCCTTGACGCCAAAAGAAAGATCAACATTACTGTAATTGTCATGACCTACTCCAACTCTGAGTGTTTTTATCCGTATCATTTATATTTGGATCTTGAATTTCGCTATCCATTATTCAGATAACTAGAATTCCGATAAAAAGAACTTGCTAGTTCACTACAAAAAAAAGGATCATTGTCGATCTCAAAAATTTCATTTTCAATATCAAAATATATACAACAAAGGTCCCCATGATTCTTTCTAACTAAAAAAGTATTATCAGAGATGAAATTTCGAATGTCCTGGACGCCAAAAGAAAGATCAACATTACTGTAATTGTCATGACCTACTCCAACTTTGAGTGTTTTTATCCGTATCATTTATATTCGGATCTTGAATTTTGCTGACATTTTCAATAGGACCAAGATTTCCCATTGATTTACTTAGCCTACATCTGTGTTCGAACTCCTTCTTAAATAAGATCGAATCCAATCAACATCTTTTCATATAGTTTTATTGCTCCATATATGCATGAAAATACAATAGATGGATAGACATTCGACAAAAAATCATTTATTTGAATTTTGAATATTATATTTTCTATCAGGAATAAGCATATAATACAATCACTGGAATTATTAAATAATAAGAAATGTGAGTATTTATAAAAGGATTTGTTCTCTCCATAAACCTACGAGCAATGTTTTCGTAAAACCCTGTCTAATAACCATAAGTTAAGTTTCCATTACAATAAAAATATAGAACAAAAAAGACAATATGTAGGATGGGTAGAAATAGTTGTGATACCTGCCTCGATCCAGGGAAACTACAGGATGTAAAAGAATATCTTAATCTGAAGGATCCATTGGATTCATTTTGGATCCAATACAAAAATAGAAAGATTTGAGTTGTTTAGTCTTTGAGTTTTTATTTGAAATTTTCTATATCTATTTAAGTATGTAAAATATATGCATGTTTAATTCGGCCAAATCTTTTACAAAAAAGAATGGACCGAATTTTAATGAAATTTAATTAAGAGATCAAACGTTATATCTTTTTATCCTTATGCAAAGTATCTGTTGCCTAGAATTTAATCAATAGTATCCACTGCAGCGAATTCAAATTTGATCTCCTTCCCTACTTCAAAAGCAATAGCTAGTATACGACTACATTCGGTAGCCTCACGGATAATATAATCACTCTCAACAGCAAGATCACGTCCTTAATTACGAGCGTGTACACATGCTTCTAGAGCTACTCGATTAGCTACAGCACCAGGTCCATTTCCCTAAGGGTGCCCTAAAGTTCCTCCATCGAACTGTAGTAAGGAATCATCCCCAAATATCTCGGTAAAAGCATGTATACGCCAAACGTAAATACTTCCCGTAGTTACAGGCAGAACACCTGGTAGAGAGACCCAATCTTGGGAGAAATAAATACCGCTTCTTTTTATCTATTAAATAAAATTATTACGTAGTAAATCAACAAACCCCAAAGTGATGTCTCTTTCCCCTTCTAGTTTACCTACTATGGTACTGGAATAAATGTGATCTCCACCAGACATACGTAACGATTTAGCTAGTAGACGGAAGTGCATACCATGATTCTTTTGTCTATCCATAACAACATGCATTTCACCGTGGATGTGAAGAAGTAGGCCATTATCTCGGAAATAATGAGCCAAGATAGTAGTTGTAGTAAATCCTACTATTAGGTGGTCACGCATTACGATAAAAACTCCCAACTCTATGAATAATATATCCCTTTTCATCATTTCTTCACATGTATCCGTAGTAGCATTCAAATAATTAACGAAGAACAGTAAAAAGATTTACCATAATAATTTCCATTAATGAAAGTAAATATTACAATATACTTAGAAAATGTTTCAGGGTTTTGTGCTACTGTGAATACTATGTCACGTCACACCAATTAATGTCTCGTTCTCATTAATGACCTGTCACTTTTATTTATAGGTGTAGCACAGTGCATCGTAAACCCTAGCAAACTATTACAATTTATCACCAAGTATCAGCTACGAAGACACGTTTCACTCATGTATACATGATTTTTCATTAAGGTCCTTGAGTAGTATTTGAACTCATGGTCACTTATTCTTGAGTTTTTATGTTACTTAGATAAATTTCTTCTTGAATACTGTTTTGGTCAAAAATTAATAACAGTGATTTCGTAACCAAATTAGTAATCGGGACTTGGTGCTTATATGAAATGAACGTAAAAGTGCTTGAACACAAGGATTTGTTGCGAGGAAAAAACCTGTTATCCTTAAGATAACAAGCAAAAAACCCCTGGCGGTGAAAACTATCACCACCGGTTTATTAATAACAAAGGTGATTACAATGGTGAAGCTCAAACTTGATCGTGATTACAGAGAATGCGAGTACTAGTAAGTCTCGTGTGTCTAAAGTGTGTGTTATGATCCGGTTTTGAGCTCTATTTATACAAAAATAAAAAGCTAACAATATGGCCTATATTTAAGGAAACTGCGGAATTCTTCCAATTAACCGTTAGCCCTTCAATCAGCATGTTTCCTTTCTTGTCACGCTTTATTAACAGAAAGTGCGAGTCTTTGGGAGATCACGATAACAATCTTTGACCTGGTAAACATAGAAAGAAACAAAAATTGTGTTATATATATAATATAATCAGGATACCTATTACCTTTGACGATACTGCATCCTGAATTTGCTCTAAATAATGTTTCTTGAGGATACTGAAAATCCGTGCCCACACTTAAGACTTTTTCGTCCCTGAAAAAGAATACTACACAGGATCATATCCGAGTTCAACCGACAACTCTTGGTTTTATTTATTTATTATTATTATTAATATAATTTTTTTCTTTTTAAAGTATTAGAACAAGTGACCCGTTACCCGAATATTTGTTCCAACGTTCACCTAATAAGCCAGATCAGGTCGATTGCCGGTATTGCTGTCTACTTTAAACCCATGCCCCTAATACTTACCGAGACAAATAAGGCGTGACAATTCTATTAATTTGTATGACTAAGTGGAACCCAAACCTAAAAGCCCTGTTGCCACTTCACCAATTCCATTATGGTTTTACCGGGCCGAGCCATCCCAACTTGACTTAAACCTTTTGCCACATGATTAAACATTTCGACTCATATACAAACTATAAACTCTAGCTCTCTTTCAAGTGCACGCAATTACAAAAGCATTCTTTCTTTTATTTCTTTTTCTTTTTCTGCCTTTTGGCTTTTTACAATTTTTTATTTTTTTATTTTTTATTTTTTGAAATCTCAAAGTACATGGCTTTGCCTGATTAGAAACAAATACAAAAGATAAAACAGCTAATATAAACAGACGATCATGTGACTCGAGGCTTGAGTATGACTCGGCTTTTCATTCTAGTCCTATCACGAGCTTAGTTAAACAAACAAAACCCCTACGATGTTTCCCACTATAGTCAGGCCATTTAAGAGGTTCAATTAGGTCAACAACCAAACCGCCCTTTCATTCTCAAAGGCTGAGCCTACCGACACACGAAAAGTGAGTCTAAACCGTTCGGTTACCATACATTACGTGCGGGTCTAATGGGCACTGTTCTTATTTATTATATATATATATATATTGAAAACACCAAGAAGTTATAAAATAACCACTACTCGGTAATAATATCATCTCTTGTTTAACGTAGAGAAAACAAATTTCAAGGGACTATTTTTTCAAAATTTTTCAAATTTTGTTTTTATTTTTTATTTATTCATTTTTATTATATATTTTTTTATTTAAAAATTTTCCTACAACTAAGTAAAATAAACCCCATCCCCACACTTAGAACGGAATCGTCCTCGATGAGTACAAGGAAAAGAAATAAAATAAAAATAAAACAGAAAATAAAAAGATAATATACAAGAGTAAAAACAAAGAACGGGTTACTCCCCTGGTTTGTGTGTAGAATCTTCGACAGCTGAATATCCATCAAGCGACCGTATAGCATTTCATTCGCGGCCGCAACCTCGGGAGAACCTGTTCCAAAACGCCACCAAAGCTACCATGCGCATAATATAACCCGTAAAAGCTTAAAATCGCTCGCATGTAGCGGCGTACAACATAGAAAACAAAAACATAAAGAAATAAACATATTTTTTGTGTTTTTGGTTTTTATACCTTTTTTTTATAGGATACTCCTTAAATCGACCGACTCGAATGGAGATTGAGTACGAGCGGTTTCATCTTGGAACAACCTGTAATAGAAAAAAAAACAAAGAAAACAGATAGCATCACACAAATACATAAATACAAACTCTACAACTCGGGCAGTCTCCCGAGTGTGCATCCATCGCGTCTAAGTCTCGGAGAGCGCGTGAAGGTAGAATACCTCGACCGTCTGGTCAGTCACCGCCTCTCCTATGTAGTGCTTCAGTCTGTGATCGTTCACCTTAAACTTCCCGCCTTTATCCTCTATTTCAACAGTGCCGTACGGGAAGACCTCAGTGACCGTGAACGGTCCCGACCCTCGGGATCTCAACTTTCCCGGGAATAACCTCAACCGGGAGTTATACAATAAAACCAAATCCCCACGCTTGACTGCTTGTTACCCTTTAACTTCCTATCATGCAGTTCCTTCGTCCGCTCCTTATACCTGAACGACTAGGCGTAGGCGTGATCTCTCAGCTCCTCTAACTCGTGCAACTGGTGGAAACGAGTGCTCTCTGCGGCAGACATATCAAAGTTGACCCTCTGTAGGGCCCAAGAAGCACGGTGCTCTAACTCAACAGGCAGGTGGCAGGCCTTCCCATAAATCATCCGAAACGGTGTGGAACCGGTCGGAGTTTTGTAAGCTGTACGGAAGGCCCACAACGCGTCATCCAGCTTGTCAGACCAATCCCGACATTCGAACCAACCGTCTTCTCAAGAATACGTTTGATCCCTCGATTACTCACTTCTACCTGCCCACTAGTCTGTGGGTGGTAGGCAGTCGCAAGCCGATGGGTGACCCCATAGCGTCGCAATGCCTTCTCCATCTGCACATTGCAGAAGTGAGTTCCTCTATCACTGATCAACGCCTTCGGGACACCAAAACGAGCAAAAAGGCTCTTGAGAAAACGGAGTACAACTCGGGCATCATTAGTGGGTAAGGCCTTGGCCTCAACCCACTTCGAGACATAATCAACCGCCACGAGTATATATTTGTTCCCACGCGAAGATGGAAACGGTCCCATGAAATCAATGCCCCACACATCGAAAACCTCACAAACCTGAATAGCATTTTGGGGCATTTCATTTCGTGACGAGATGTTGCCGACCCGCTGGCAACAATCACAACTCCTCACAAACGCGTGCGCATCTTTAAAATCGAAGGCCAATAAAAACCACAATCAAACACCTTCTTCGCCATCAAACTCGCACCATGGTGACCTCTTGTCGGTCCAACATGGCAATGGCTCAGAATCTGCCATCCCTCCTTAACATCAACACACCTCCTGATCAACTGGTCAGCACCAATACGAAAGAGATACAGGTCATCCCACAGGTAAAACTTAACATCAGCAAAGAATTTCTTTTTTTGCTGGTAAGACATCTTCGGGTAGTACCCGTCCGCAAGATAGTTCGCGAAGTCGGCGAACCATGGAAAACCCTCATCCTGAGCCGAAACAAACATACGACTCTCTGTCGGAAAGTGGTCATTAATCATTACCCCTGGCTCTCCTAACTCAGCTCCCTCAAGACGCGAAATTTGATCGGCCGCCATATTCTCGGCCCCCTTTTATCACGGATTTCGATATCAAACTCTTGAAGCAAAAGGATCCAACGGATAAGACGTGGCTTAGCATCCTATTTCCTAAAGAGATAACGAATGACAGAATGATCCGTGTACACAATCGTCTTGGACAGAACAAGATAGGACCTGAATTTATCGAATGCAAACACCACAGCTAAAAGCTCTTTCTCGGTGGTGGTGTAACTCTCTTGTGCACCATTCAAGGTCCGGCTCGTATAGTAAATCGGATGGAAGTGTTTATCCTTCCGTTGTCCAAGAACCGCTCCGACTGCGAAGTCGCTCGCATCACACATCAACTCAAAAGGAAGCGACCAGTTGGAAGCAATCATGATCAGGGCGTTAACGAGTTTGTCTTTTAAAGATCAAACGCCTCGATACACTGCTCAGAAAACACAAATGGGGCATCCTTCTCTAAGAGTTTGGTCATGGGTCTCGCAATCATAGAAAAATCTTTAGTGAACCAGCGATAGAACCCAGCATGACCCAGAAAACTCCGAATGGATCTCACGGAAGTGGGCGGGGGAAGATTAGAGATGGTATCGACCTTCGCTCGGTCGACCTCTATCCCCGCACTCGAAATACGATGCCCTAAAACGATTCCCTCGCGTACCATGAAGTGACACTTCTCCCAGTTAAGAACTAGGTTGGTGTCAACGCATCGGGCCAACATCCTCTCAAGGTTGGAGAGACACTTATCAAAAGAGCTCCCAAACACAGAAAAATCATCCATGAACACCTCGATGGAGTCCTCGATCATGTCATGAAATATAGCCACCATGCACTTCTGAAATGTGGCTGGAGCGTTACACAGTCCGAACGGCATACGTCGATAGGCAAACATACCGTATAGGCAGGTAAACGTGGTTTTCTCCTGGTCATCGGGAGCAATAGGAATCTGAAAGTACCCGGAGAAACCATCTAAGAAGCAGTAGTACTGCCGACCTGCCAAACGCTCCAACATCCGATCAATGAAAGGTAGAGGAAAGTGGTCTTTCCTCGTGGCATCATTCAGTCTGCGGTAATCGATGCAGACTCTCCAACCCGTCACAGTCCTAGTGGGAATGAGCTCATTCCTCTCATTGGTGACGACAGTCATGCCACCCTTTTTCGGAACCACTTGGACTGGACTAACCCACGAACTTTCAGAAATGGGGAAAATGATCCCCGCATCAAGGAGTTTGATGATCTCCTGCATCTTCGGATTAAGCTGCCGCTGCGGCTGAATGACAGTCCTATAATTATCCTCCATGAGGATTTTATGCGTGCAAAACGAAGGGTTGATACCCTTGATGTCGATAATCTTCCATGCAATGGCCTCCTTGTGCTCTCGAAGCACCTTCAACAGTCTCTCTCTCTCGACCTCCGTCAAAGCAGACGCGACAATAACCGGCAACTTCGTCTCCTCGTCCAAAAATGCATACTCCAGATGGGTAGGTAAATATTTAAGCTCTAAGGACGGAGGGGGGATCTTGACAGAAGGTCGGTCCATCGGATCGTCACGTACGATCCCAGCAGACACTTCAGACTCAGGGTGATGTGACTCGGCGTCATCTTCCGTTGACTGATCGGTCATGGCAACCATCTCAATCTCCGGAATGTCCCTATCGAGAATCTGAGTGTCGGAGGCAAATCCTCCACAGATCTCGCTGAAAAACTCCTTAACATGCTCCATGATGGTATCGATAAAGTACAGGGAGTCATCAGCAGACTTGGGGTGTTTTAGTGACTGTCGAACGTCAAAGGTGACATTCTCATCCCCAACTCTCAAAATCAACTTACCCTCGCAGATGTCAATCAACGCTTGTGCAGTGGGAAGGAATGGTCGGCTTAAAATCAGTGGTACGTTATCATCATCGTTCATGTCCAGAATGACAAAGTCCACTAGGAAGATGAACTTGTCTTCACGAACCAGCATGTTCTCGACCACCCCTCGAGGGTATTTCACAGAACGATCAGCAAGCTGGATACTCATCCTGGTGGGCCTCGGTTCGCCTAGACCCAGCTTGCGATACATGGAATACGGCATGAGATTAATATTGGCACCGAGATCAGCCAGCGCATGAATAACCGTATCATCGCTCAAGATGCAGGGAATCATGAAACTCCCTGGATCGGCCTTTTTTTCTGGTAATTTCCTTTGTAAGACAGCAGAACAACTAGCACACAATGGGATGGAAGCGACCTCAGCAAGCTTCTCCTTATTCGAAAGGATATCCTTGAGGAATTTCGCGTGTTTAGGCATCTGAGTCAGTGCCTCAAGGAATGGAATGTTAAGGTGAAGCTGCTTCAAAATATCAAGAAATTTGGAATTCTGCTCCTCATCTCTCTCTCTCTGCGGAGTCTCCCGGGGTATGGTACTCTGGGCTTGTAGACTCTCGGCGGCTCGCTCGGTAGCTCTGTCTCTCGGCCTGTGCTGAACTCCATGGGCTGCTCCTCTGATGCACCTGGACTGGTGGAGACTCCATCTGAATCTCCTCATCCACCTGCTCCTCTAGAACTACTGCAGGCTCCTCGAAAACTCCTCTTCTAGACCTCTGCTGAATCCCGGGCTCATCTCGTGCCCCTGCACCGCTCCTCATTGTCACAGCTTTAGCGAATACCTTCGGGATCTGCTCGGTGTTACTCGGTAGTGAACCCTGCGGCCTCTCGTTCAAACGACTGGCTATCTCCCCCATCTGCCGCTCGAGACTCTAAATCGACGCTCCTTGATTCCTCATGAACTGCTCGTGCTCTCGAAGCTTCTCCTGCGTCTCCTTGTGTCGGGAATCCTCACGCGTCATAAGCTGCGACAACATCTGTGTCTGTTGCGCCATCATCTCCTCCATAGTGGGCTTCTTCTCCCCACTGCTCGCTCCCTCACCGGCATCCTGAAATAAACTCTGGCGTAGCTGAAACCCAGGCTGGTTGCCGCTCCTCCAGTTGGAGTTCTGATTGCCTCTCCATCCCGAATAATAAGAATTGAAATAATTTGGATTTCGGTTTGGATTTCCTATGAAGTCTACGTCCTCCTCCTGCGAACTGACTGGGCACTGAACGGTATCATGCCCCCCTCTGCAGATATCACACAACTTGCTCTTCGTCTGCATATCCATCACCATCTTCGCCAATGCCTCGACCTGTGCCGTCAGTGCGGTGGTCGTGTCCACCGGATGCATGCCTCGTTAGATGGAATCGACGGTCTTACGTCCTCTGGCGGGTGGTCTCTGGTATCCACTCATAGCTAGCCCATTGAATAAAGCGATACACTCATCAGGGTCCTTAGTCGTCAACAGATTTCCTCCCGCCGCTGTGTCAAGCATACTCTGCGTCGCGTACGTCACTCCATTATAAAATTTCTCAACGACCGCCTAATCTTGCAAGCCGTGGTTCGGACACAACGCTAATAGATTCTTGAATCGCTCCCAGGTCTCGTAAAAACTCTCGGTGTCCTCCATCTGAAAAGAATGTATCTGGTTACGTAAACGAGGGGCCTTAGCCGGAGGATCGTATTTTTCAAGAAATTGGGTCTGCATGGCATCCCAAGTAGCTATAGAGCCCTGTGGGAAGGACTCGAGCCACAGACTCGCTTGATCAGCAAGTGAAAATGGAAAGACGCGGAGCTTAACGGCGTCTTCAGAAACGCCCACAAGATGGAAAGTGTCGCAAATACGCACGATGCGGGTGAGATGAGAGTGCGGGTTCTCATGAAGCAACCCGTAAAACTGACCAGAATGAGCAATGGTAATTAGAATGTTCGACGGGATCTGCCAGTTCGTAGCAACTCCAATGGCGGGTTGTGCGATGCTAGATCTCGCGCTAGCATTGGCCGGTCGGGCCCGGTTCGCAACTGTCCTCCTCGGTGGAATGTCGCCCATGATCCTATCCCTATCGTCGGGGTCAACGGATGAAGAAGTGGACGAGGGTCCCCTCACGAAACTCTCTCTCCGGCTCAGGGAATGCCTCAGTGTCGGGTGGTCCACGAGATCGAGTCTGTCGCATAAAAACTATAATTAGAAATAAGATTATCTAAACTATTCTAACAAATAAGTAAAATAAAACAAAAATAATTACAAGTAGCACAAAAGGTAAGTCCTAACTCGGATTGCTCTCAAAACGCCTAAAACCGTGTCCCCGGCAACGACGCCAAAAACTTGATGTGTGTCTAATAACCCTATAATAATGACCCTCACAACTAAGATTTAATATTAAAACGAAAATCCTAAAACCACACACAACCGGCAAGTGTACCGATCGCAAGTAGTATAGACCTAGGAAGTCCGAGTATCGAACACGTGGACACCTAAGACACTAACGATTACTGACCCAAGACAAGACCTACCTTAGAATAATATTTAATTGATTTTTGATTTCTTTTAACATAACTAAACTAACCTAACTGACTGACAAAACTTACCAAAAATAGAAAACTTAACGGAAAACTAACTGTGTTAACTTAGGATGGAGAAAAACGTCTACCTAGGTCTGAATCAAATTGTAGGCCTAACAAGCTAATGGATTGGATGACTTCAAGACACCGGTCCCTAAAGATGACACGACTAAGGATCGCTCGGGCTCACTGGATTACCTCTCGGTCTCACTCAATAAACCCTAACTACTCAAAATCGGCTAAAACGACCAAACCGGGAAATAATTGCTAACGTGTTCTAATGCTAGATCACCTCTCGGTCTCACCAACACTCAACCCTAATGGCAATGAATACTACACAACCAAGGATAGAGGAACAATTCAACTTAAACTAAAATAGATCAACTAGTCACTCAAAACACCTAAACCTGACAAGAAACAAACTCGCTCTCGCGCAATCCTTATTCTAGCATGTAAAGGCAATGAGATGACCCTAACTTCCTATCACCTCTCAGTCTCAAAGAAGTTGCCTAACTGCTGTACTTAAATTAATTAATCATGCAACAAAACCCTACGGTTGTTCCTACCGCAAACAAACCCTAAACACCAAGTCTAGAATCAAACAATGCACCGATCAATCAATACAAAACTAATCAATCAACACATGGGGTTTATGCAATAAATTAACCAATAATTCTAGCCCTTAAATACAACCTATTTTAAGTCTAAATCAAACTTTACAAGAGCAAAATACGTCTAGCAATCAAACAATCCAACAAGCTCATCAAACATTAACATTAATCATTATCCCTAGGTAGAGCTAACAAGTTTAGCCAAGAATCATAATTGGATAGCCATGAACCTTTAATAAAACCATTAATAAACTCATCGTAAACATCAATTAAAAAATTCGATAATCAATACTAATCAATAACAAGTCAATATCTCAAGTAATTGCAAAACTACTAATCAATTGAACAAGTAAATCAAAGTATATGAACAATGAAAAAGGTGTAAGGATATGGATGTTTATGGGCTGCTCGTGGCTGTAAAAACTGATGGTGAATGATCCCGAGGCTTGGATCTTATGTCTTCTTCCTTCTCTAGCCGCCACAAGCTTCAAACCCTAACCGAAAAAACTTTTTCCTCCTTCCCTTTGCTACTTACTGCTGCGATCGCCGCTGTCCTCCAGCCCTAGGGTTTTTTATTTTTTTATAGATTATAGCATAATATAGGATTTGGGCCTCCATGATGCATACGGGCCGGGCCTTGAGCTTTGTCTTGAACTTGTATGCGTAAATGGCTCGTAGAATGCTCGAAAAGCTCGGTTTCTTCTTCCTTGTAACCCATAACCTACAATATGAACAAACTTATGTAAAACCTAAATAAAATGAGTTAAAACACATAAAATATAATATATTACGTAGATAAAAGGTGTGGAAAATACGTGTGTTTTACAAAACATCAGTGCCCTAACAATTGTCCCCAAATTTGACAGCTGTAGATATAGATCGCAGCTGTAAAATTTTTGAATTTTGAATTTTGAACCCCCATTTGTGCGGTGGATCTTTGATACACGTGTCAGCCGTCATGATGATCTGCCAAACCCTAGTTTGTCCTTATAATTACCCGGATAAATAATATTCATCTCATTTTCCTCCTCTCTCCAGGTAACTCCTTTCTTCTTCTTATCTTAACGAAACCATGAGTCCAAAACTTTCTCCTTCCGGTATCGAGGATTTCGTATGTCAGAATCTCCTTGCAAGTCCTGCGAACGAGATATGCACTTTTGGTGATGCCGATATCGCGAACCTTCGATCTCGGGGTTGCTTTCCTTTTGGAACTGTTGTCCGGCCTTTTGATGCCGCTTTATCTTCCGATTTTGTTTCTAGAACCTGGATCTGTTTTCCTTTTTTGCCATTTAAAATTGGTTTTTCCTATCCATTTCCTGCCTTTACCACCGAGTTCTTTTCAAGAACTAGTCTCAGCTATGCTCACACCATGCCCATGGCTTGGAGGACTTTGCTTGTTTTGGAGAGACTAATCATCGACCACGCTCTTAACTTTACTCTCTCGGAGCTTGCTTCTGTATACGACCTTCGTAGCCATGGGTCTTCAAGATATCTCCTTAAGATCAAATCCGGTCAATCTCCATTGGTCTTGAAAAACACCCAGAATAATGACTAGTGGAAGAGACAATTTTTCTTTGTTAGGAGAGATTTTCTTCCTCAGACCAATACTCTTCCTTATCTCTGGGTTTCCAAAAGTAGGATACTGTATCTTGAATATATACTGTTATCTTTTGTGAATGATATGTTTTTCTTTATTTTTGCATCTTTGAAGTTCTTTGAGATCGCTCCTCCCACCAGAGAAACTGAGGATAGGCTTGCATCCTTCTTTCTTATTGACGAGGAGGAAAAGGCGTTTCATCTTCAAGCTTTCAAGAGCCATCTCCATCCTCAAGTTCCGTTATCTCTGGTAAGAAACATTTGGGATGTTAGTATCAAAATTTTAAGGATTACGGATACTAACCTGTGTATTTGTAGGCAATTCTGCTTCTGTTTTTGCCCTTGAAGATATAGAAAGCATGGTATCCACTCGAAGTGCTATCAAGAAAGAACCCATATCCAGCTCTATCCCATGTCCAGAAGGCAGCCGGGCGAAAAGCTCTAAGAAACTAAAGAGCCAGGAGACCAGCGAATCCGTTCTCGTGCATGATGTTGATTTCCACGATGCCATGAATAAGACGCAGCAGGTATCTTCTTCATTTGTCATGATTTCTCATATCCTAAGAATAACTTATATTGAGGATTCCTTATCTTTGTAGGGCCTCGAATATCTTTCCTCCCGGTTTGCCGCCATGAGCCTTGAACTCCATGAAGCCCATACTCGTATCTCTGAACTGATGAAGTTGGGGGTGACAAAGACCAGTCTTCTTGATAAGAAGACCAAAGAGGTAGATGATTTGAAGCTGGAGCTGTCACTGGTCAGGTAGGAGTTGGTTCATCAAGAGGCGGAATGTATAATAAAAGTTTATGATGCTATGGAGGGGGCAAAGAAGTCTGCTTCTGTTTCTGTATTCCAGTCCCGGCTTAAGATGGCTAAAGAGGCGAAGGATGCAGGTCTGGACACTCCTTTATGGGATGTAGCTGGTTGGGAGAAGATACTGGCTGAGCTTGGTGGGGAGAAGGTGAAGGATGCTAGTCCTAGTGGAGCGGAGAAGGTTGCAGAAGAGGCTGTGGAGGTGGCTATCAAGGGTGCAGTGAAGGCGGTTGGTGACGAGGTGCAATTTGGCGATGATAGCGGTAAAGAAAAGGCTTGAGCCCAATTTTTTATGTGTTTCTGTTTGTTGGTCTAATGTTGGGTTGTAATGGCTGTTGAACAATTTACTTTTTTCTGTCTTGAACAATGGTATGCTTAGGATATTAGGATACATGGGTGGAGGGATCTTGACTTTCCAATACGAAGCCTATGTAATCTTAACTTTTGAACATCTGGCAGTACTTGGGTGGAGGGATCTTGGCTTTTCAAGAAAAAACCCGGGTGTTGCCTTTCTAGTTTCCTGCACTTTATGATTAGTAATGATATAATCTTTTGGCTTTAAGTATTGTGTTCAATAACTTGTAATTTTTAGTTGGAATATTAGATGTCTTTTAATTTTCTGAAATAATTTATGTCGAGAATAATATATTTTAAAACATGGTTCTAAAATATTTTTACCATTTTGAGAATAATGAATCTTGATCAAGAAATGTTTTAATGATTATATGTTTTTAGAAAACATAATCAAAAGTTTTATCAGGAATTGATAAAAAGTATCTTAAGGATAATGTATCCTTACTCCTTGTGTGAGTTATCACAATCAAACCAAAAGATTATATTTTGAAGTATAAATCGAGTGATAAAACTAAATGTAAAGAGTACCTTAATGGAGATCATTCATAAATCTAATGGGCTTACATGTGATGTCCCCATTCGTTGATCTTTAAGTATCAAGCTTCTGGCATTTTCTTAAGTTAAAAACAATTTAGTAACCTTCTTAGCAATCTGTCGAAACAAAGTTAGACAATTCTGGCGACAAGGCCCATTAACTGGCGATAAAACCTTTTTACTGGCGACCAGGCCTTTACTTAAGAGACATGAAAATGTCTAATCTTGAGATAAAACTGGGGAAGGTCCCAAACGCATGGACATGATTATGCCTAGACTTTAGATAACACGAAAGTGTTATAAACCTTAGATAACATGAAAATGTTATAAACCGTTTGTGTGACACATCTGCCACTTATCTTAAGGATTCGGTATATAGCCAAAAACAGACAGATTGTTAGCTGGTCTGGTCAGCCTGCCTCGAACTATACCCTAATCATTGTGCGCTCCAGGCGTCGTTAGAAAGGTGAAGACCTTTAAACCGTTTGAGATATCCAGGATATCTTATTCGTGCGCCCCTGGCCTTCGTCGGAAAGGTGAAGACCTTTAAATCTTGAGGGATATTAGGGATATCATATTCGTTTGGGAGGTGATCAGCCTCTGACTATTGTCGAGATAACATATTCTTAGGATAACTACAAAATACTAAGCTCTTGATGAGGGGTGGCTGTTAGCCTAGCTAATACCCCTCCGATGTTCAGTCAGTAAACTTGATTTAGAAATATAAGAGTTAAAAAATGTAAGAATAGATAAGGAAGCATACCTTCCTCTTGAGGATACCAACATACCAGTTAAGTATACTAACAGAAATACGCCTTGTGGTGGATAGTGTTCCAGGCTCTTGGTATAGGAACACCTTCCATAGTGATTAACCCGTAGGCCCCTTTACCTGCTTCTGAATCGATTAGGTAAGGACCTTCCCACTTTGGAGCTAGCTTTCCATCTGCTGGGTTAGTGGTATTCTGGAATGCATTTCTTAACACCATGACTCCTACTTGAAATCTTCGAATTCTGATATTATTGTTGTAGGACTTGGCTATTTTTTGTTGGTATGTAGCCATTCTGATTCTGGCGAGATCTCTGAGTTCATCAATGGTATCCAGATCTTTGGTAAGATTTTTGTTGTTGGACTCAGTATCCTGGATGCTGGTTCTTGCTGTGGGGATCACCATTTCTGTTGGGATAATTGCTTCGGCCCCAAACACCAACGAGAAGGGCATTTGTCCCATTGCATTTTTTGAAGTGGTTCTATCGGCCCAAAGAACAAATGGTAGTTCTTCAGCCCATTTACCCTTCTTGGACCCCAATTTCTTCTTCAGATTGTTGATAATGATCTTGTTACTGGATTCTGCTTGACCATTAGCTTGAGGATGTACTGGAGTTCAGGTCACCATCTTAATTCCCCAACTTTCACAGAAGTTGGTTGTTCTTTTTCCGATGAATTGTGATCCATTGTCATAAACAATCTCTGCTGGGATACCGAATGTTGTTAAGATGTTGTGTTTGATGAATGAGATCACATCCTTTTCTTTGACTTGAATAAATGCCTCTGCTTCGATCCACTTGGAGAAGTAATCCGTCATGGCTAGCATAAAGACTTTTCCACCAGGAGCCTTAGGCAGCTTTCCCATAATATCCATTCCCCACTTCATAAATGGCCATGGGGAGATGATAGGATATAATGGTTCAGCTGGTTGATGTAATATGTTGCTATGTCTTTGGCAAGCATCACCCCTCTTGGAGAAATCCATTGCATCTCTCTTCACTGTTGGCCAGAAGTAGCCTGTCCTTAGTATCTTGGATTCTAAGGCTCTGCCCCTAGTGTGGTTTCCACAATCACCTTCATGTATATCCTTGAGAACTTCTTGTGCTTCTTGATATTCCAAGCATCTCAAGTAAGGACCTGCAAGTGATTTTCTATATAATACATTTTTTAGGATAATTTACTGGGTTACCTTCATTTGGAATGCTCTGGGATTTTCTCCTTCTGGGATCTCGTTATTCTGAAGATACCGTATTATGGGATTGGTCCAAGATGCTGGATTATCCTTAGAATTTGAAGTTTCTAAGACTTCAAGGTTCTCCTTTATTGCTGGAGTCAAAATATGCACGATAGGTATCTTGACATCTCCTGGTATCTTGAGAGCTGATGCCAAGTTTGCTAAGGCATCTGCTTCAGTGTTCTCTTCTCTTGGTACCTGCACTATGTCAAATGTCTCGAAATACATAGCTAATTTCTTAACTAATTCTAAATATTTCGCTAAGTTTTATGCATTCGCTGCATAAGAGCCATTGAAATGGTTAGCTAATAACAAAGAATCAACGTAAACTTGAAGATACCTGACTTTCATATCCTTAGCTAATTGCAAACCGGCTTTTAAGGCCTCATACTCAGCTTCATTATTAGTAGCCTGAAATTCACAAGATATAGATAGAGGTATTATGCCCCCCTGTGGCGATTTTAGCAGGATACTTAGACCTGTTCCTCTTATGGTGGAGGCCCCGTCAGTATGTATGGTCCAACTTTCCTTAACTTCCAATTGTTGAACTTCTTTTTCAACTTCTTCAATTATATCCTGGCTAAAATCAGCCACAAAGTCGGCAAGTGCTTGAGACTTGATGCTGTCCTTGGCTTATACAAAATATCATATCCGCTAAGTTTTACAGCCCACTTTGCCATTCTACCTAACATCTCTGGTTTTCTCAAAACAGCCTTGATAGGATAGTTAGTCTTTACGTGTATAGTGTGAGTTAATGTCTATGTTTAGTGGAAGCCATTATAAGTGCTAAAATTAACTTTTCAAGATAAGAATACCTGGATTCAGCATCTAGTAGGCTTTTACTCACATAGTATATTGGATGTTGTTGACCTTCATGATCCTTGACCAAGACAGCACTAATAACACTCCTGGAAACGGCTAGGTACAGGGATAATGGCTCACCATCAATTGGCTTCATCAGGAGAGGTGCTGAGGATAAGTATTCCTTCAGGGATACCAATGCTTTTTCTTTCTTTTCTCCCCATTCGAACTTTTGATTCTTTCTCAGGATGTCATAAAGTCTTTACACTTCTCTGAAGATCTTGAGATGAATCTGTTGAGAGCAGCTATTCTTCCTGTCAATCTCTGGACATCTTTGACATTTCTTGGTGATTTGATATCCAGAATAGCTTTGATTTGTTCTGGGCTTGCTTCTATTCCTCTCTTGGTGACCATGTATCCCAGGATTTTTCCTGCTTTGACCCCAAAGTGACATTTGGCTGGATTCAACTTCATGTTGTATTTATCTAGGATATCAAATGCTG
Organism: Bidens hawaiensis; assembly: GCF_021521415.1. Taxonomy (NCBI): domain Eukaryota; kingdom Viridiplantae; phylum Streptophyta; class Magnoliopsida; order Asterales; family Asteraceae; genus Bidens; species Bidens hawaiensis. The sequence goes on from NW_027491246.1 coordinate 1,787,951, forward strand.
TTGCCAAGTCTTTGAGATGATCCTCAGCTTTCTTTGACTTTACCACCATATCATCTATGTAAACTTCCATCGTGTCCCCCAGTTGGTCTTTGAACATCATCTTGACGAGCCTCTGATATGTTGCACCTGCATTTTTAAGGTCAAAAGGCATTACAATATAACAGTATATACCTGTGGGAGTCATGAAGGTTGTGTCTTCCTGGTCTGAAGGTTCCATTTGAATTAGCTGAAATCCTGAGGATGCATACATGAATGTTAGCAGTTCGTGGCCAGTAGTTGCATCCACCATCGAGTCAATGTGTGGGAGTGGAAATGGATCCTTTCGACAGGCCTTATTTAGGTCCGTGAAGTCCACACATACTCTCCATTTTCCATTCTTCTTTTGTACTACAACCAGATTGGCCAACCATCTAGGATATTGGACCTCCATTATCACCTTGGTCTTGAGCAACTTCTGCACCTCTTCTTGTATGATAACGTTTCTCTCAGGAGCAAACTTTCTTCATTTTTTATGTACCGGCCTGAATGATTTATCTATACCAAGTTTATGAGTAATTATGGATTTAGAGATACCTGTCATATCTTCATGTTTCCAGGCGAAGGTAGAAGCTATTTTCTTCAGAAAGGATATTAACTCTGTCTCAATATCCTTAGAATACTTGATCCTAAGAATACCTTGACTTCAGTATCCTGAGGATCCAAAGATACTTCCTTTACATCCTGCTCTCTTGCTTGCAGAACCTTCCCTGGTTGTTGCTGTAATTGCTATGCTTGAGTAGGCTTTGTAGTCCACTTCATTGATGAAGCATAACATTCCTTGGCATCTTGCTGATCATTTTCAATTTTGATGACACTCTAGAGACTTGGGAGTTTCACACACTGATGGTAGGTCGAGGGTACTGCCTTCATGCTGTGGATCCAGAGCCTGCCTAAAATCACATTACAACAAGATAACGAGTCAATAACACAAAATTTTTGTAATGATAGTTCTTTCAATGTATATTGGAAGTTTGATTTCTCCCAAAGTGTTCTTTGTCTTGCCACTAAATCCTACAAGGACTGAGGATTTCGGGATGATTTCCGTTTCCGAGATATCCATTTTCTTCAAGGCATCCATCTAGATAATGTTTACAAAGCTTCCTCCATCAACGAGTATCCTGCGCACAAAACAGTTAGCTATACATAAAGTAATTACCAAACCGTCATGGTTGGGATCCACAAGGTCACATCTATCCTCCTCATCGAAGGATATGATTCTTTGAGTCGTCAATGTGGAAGTACGGAGAGGTCTTTCTCTGTTGTCCATCTTTGTTTCTCTGGAACGTTTCTTAGCTGCTGAATATGAGGTTCCGCAGATACTAGATCCTCCTGAGATGAAGGATACCACCTTAGCTCCGAGTGGTGGAGAAGGTTCCCTTTCAGGTATCTTTACAGGATCCTGGCTTTTGTTCTTGTTTTTCCCAAATAGTTCCTTCAAGTATCCTTTACTGAGAAGGTATCCTATCTCCTTCCGAAGTACTATATAATCATCAGTGCGATGGCCAAAGTCTTCATGGAATGCACACCATTTTGACTTGTCTTTCTTTGATCCAGGCTTCTCATTCTTCTTGGGCCATCTGGCCTTGTCACCTAAATCCTGCATGGCGCAAATTACACCACCAATATCAAGGTTAAAAGCAATATTCGGATATTTTAGGATATTTTTCGTCGTCTTCGTCCACAACATTGATCTTGGGATTATCCTGCTTTGAATAAGGCTTCGGTCTGAAGAACTTTTGGGGAGAGTCGGACTTCCTGTTGGTGGACTCATATTTCGGGACAACCGAGTTTCCGTGAGCCTTCTTGTAATACTCCAGCCGAATGTATCTTAATGCCCTGTTTCTGACTTCATCAAGATTCCTGCATGGAGTCATGACGAGGTCATCATAGAAAGGAGAATCCTTCCTAAGTCCCATCTTGAAGGCTTCAACAGCAGTTGCCATGTCAAGGTTGGGGATTTCCAAGGCTTCCCTGCTAAATCTGATTATGTAATCCCTTAAGGATTCATTATTAGATTGAACAATTCTATATAAATCACCTGTCATTTTCTCAAAAGATCTACTACAAGAAAATTGATTGTTAAATAAGTTAATCAAATGAGCAAAGGAAGTAATAGTATTGGAAGAAATACTTAATAACCATTTGAGGGCTGGCCCTGTTAGTGTCGAACCAAACCCTTTGCATAGACAGGCTTCTTTAATTTTAACGGGGATAGGGTTGACATCCATCCTTTCTCTGTATTGAGCTACGTGTTCCTCAGGATCCGTAGTGCCATCGTATAGTTTCATGTTGGGCGTCTGGAATTTCTCGGGAATCTCCACGTCGCATATGGGCCAGGTGAACCTGGATAATTTATGACTGCCTACTGGTACCTCAGCTATGGGACGGATTATCCCCGGGATACTGGAAATCATATCCTTCATTTTCTGTAACTCCCTGGCTATATATGGAGATATCCCCTTATCCTGCACAGATCCACGGTTAGTGTATAAATTAGGATTAAGTAAACTGTTACCAGGATCTTGGTTAGGTCTCTGGTATCCTAAGCTTGGGTGGTTAATTCCTCCATTGATGGTATCCCCAGGATAGGGTGGTGCCTGCATAGGGATGTCATCTCCAACATGCACTTCTGAGGACATCAAAGGGGATCCTGGCCTCGTTGGTCCGGCTAACTCCGAGGATACCGAAGGAAAAGCTCCCCAGTATCCTAATTGCTATTGTGGTGGAATCCTTGCCAATTATGTCCCCAAGGATCTGGGATTCTGAAGGATAGTAGATGTTGGTACATGATGTCAGTAGTTCAGTATATAGTGTCTGTAATCGAGTTAGTATGTTTTGTATTTGGATTTAAGCGAAATTGTCTCACAAGTTCGCCTGATATGGGCGAACTTGTTGAACAAGCAAAGTTAGTGACAACTTTGCCTAACATGTTAGGCGAAGTTGTCGTATAAATACGGATAGGTTACGGCTTGTTTGAGAAAGTGGTTTTAGAATTCGTGTAATCAGTGATCGGTGTATCACGTGTTTCTAGTTGCAATACAACGTGTTCTTTGTTTATTGTAACGTGTGTTTGATTGTGTTTAACGTGTATCGTCTTCTACGCTCGTATCGTCTTACGTAGGGATTCCTCACCTACGTAGAACGAGATATTCTGTGTAGATCCGGCTGGGAACCTACAATTGGTATCAGAGCAGTTGATCGTGATTGTGTGGTTCGGGATTATCACACGAGTGTAGAAATCGTTCCGTTAGACTATTCGCGGGACGAGTTTACGTTAATATACCGAGTTTTTGTGTCTTACTCACCTCCCACCATCAAATACAACCCATTACACCTTCGCATACCTTGCAAAACGTCAAAATCAAACCTACAAAAACAATTGTTCATCAGGCGAAGTTGCCGCTACTGTTTGTAGGGTTTAGGCGAAGATATAAGATTAAGCGAAGTTATTAACAACTTCGCCTACCTCACAAGTTCGCTTAACTTAAGCGAAGTTATCTACAACTTCGCCTAATCAGGCGAATTTAAAAAGGAGCGAAGTTAAGAATTCAAGCGAAGTTAACTTTAACTTCGCCTACAGTACTGTTCAGAATAAAATTTTTATTTTTGGTTTCTTTGAGTGCTCGTTTGTATTTCTTCCAAAGATGACTTCTATAAATATTACGGAACTGGTGAGAATGGAGGTGGAAGCAGGTTCAGCTACTAAGGCACCGAAAATGCTTAAGGGTACCGATTTCGTGGCTTGGAAAGATCGGTTTGAGCAGTATGTTAAATATCAAGATGCTAAGATGTGGGTGTGCATTCAAGATGGATACATTCCACCAACGGCTCTGTATGAGGGTCGTGAACAAATTAAGAAATACAATAAGATGGAAGAGGAAGAAAAGAAGATGTATGAGGCTGAAAGCAAAGCTCATGCTGCGATAACAATGGCTCTTCCACAAGAGATTCTTCACACCTTCAGGAAATATAAAACCGCTAGAGAGCTATGGGAAGCGCTTGAAAACCGATTTGAAGGTAATGTGGGGATACGTGCATCCAAGATTAAGCTACTCAAAACCCAATTCTCGGTGTTCAAGTATTTGAAGAATGAATCACTTGATGATATCATCACGAGATATTATCACCTGATGACCGAACTCAGCAATTATTCCATTGTTTACAAAGAAGAGGAGATCGTAGAAAAACTCCTTGATGCTCTCCCACCGAAATGGGAGATGTACACTGTCTTGATGAGAGAAGATAAAGAGTTTGCCAACATTGACTTGGAAACAGCAGTCAACAAACTACGAACTTTTGAACTTAACATGGTTTGAAAAGAGACACCAACTTGTAGGTTCCTGGACGGATCTTACACGGGATATCGCTATATACGCAGGTGCGGAATCCCTGCGTAGGTAGTTACGAGCGTAGAATACGTAAGACAATCACACGCGATACAAACGAACACGTTATATATTATAACTTGTAACACGTCTATTACAGACTCGATCTCTCGTCTACTGACTTACTGAAATACACGTGATTAACCAAAACTCTAAACTCACACCGTAACCCGTAGGTTATATAAATACACGACAACTTCGCCTCAGGCGAAGTTGTCAGTAACTTCGCTCGTTGAACAAGTTCGCCTAGGCGAACTTGTCAACAACTTCGCTTGTTCAACAAGTTCGCCTAAGCGAACTTGTTAACAACTTCGCTTACATACATAAACATAAACTTAAACATAATTACATTACAGACTCGATTACAAACGCTAGACTATGAACTACTGACATTTATGTACCAACAGACTCCCTCTTGGCAGTAGCTTCATATCTTGATCTTCAAAGCTTGTGTCTTGTAATCTCTCGTCTTCTCTCTTCATCTCTTCAAGCATGCACTCCCTGTCTAACACATACAGAAACCAACTTCTGGTACTTCTTAGCTTCCTCTTTCCAAGCAGGAATGTAGAAAATCTTCTTTGCATGTAGTACCTGTAAGTCAGCTTGAGACAGATTGACTAAGTGCATAGGATCATACATTCTCATGATCTCTTGCTCATCTTCATCCTCCATGACCGCTTCAGCAGTTTCACAATCCACGTACCACCACTTCAAGTCTTTCAAGACGTTCTTGGGCATCACCTTCATCGGCACTTCTTTTAAATGACGGACTGGTTTATACTTCATAACCATCCATGGTTTGCCGTCTGCCCTCATCCCTCTATCTTTGTCTTCTACTAATTTCCCTTTCTGAGGCTTCAGAAGTTCAAACTTTTTATCTTTAATGGCCTCCTTCCAAACAATCTTCCCAATTACTCTTGCCATGTTATCATCGCTTCTGTTTATCAGCCCAAGTCTTGCTAAGTCTTTCACCTCACATGCCGGTAAGGTATTCAGGGATCTTAACATATTCTTGAAGTACTGAATGCCGTCGTAACGTTTGATCACAAATAGTTTCAACTCTTCATCGTACAACCAGCATATGATTCCCTTCTTCGATTCTGCATATCCCTTTATATTATACGACTTTTTGAACATCGTCGGTACTGCTGGCTTCTTCGTCTTTACAAACCACTGAGCGCAGCCTTCCTTCCAGTTTGGCTGATCTTCCCACTCAGTGTTGTCAACCACAGCATCTTCACATATAGTCGACTGTTCAACCACAGGGATCTCATGCTCTACATTTTCTTCAACAATCTCTCCTTCTTCTATCACATTCTCAACAACAATTTCTGCACCAATCTTTTCAATCTCATCGATTGGCAGAACATCATCTTCAATCATCAACTCATCATCCTCTAACATATCGTCTATCTCTTTTAGCGCATCAATCATATCATCAACCACATCCACATCATCACCAACAGCTACCACATCATCACCAGATGCAGACTCCCCCTCAGCTGTGAAAGCCCCAAGAGCTATAGTAGTTCTTGGCAACTCACCACCTGCACCTTCCGGTGCATTGGGATCATCGTCTTGATCGTTTCGGCGCTTAGTCCTCAACTCATCTCCTATACAGCTCATCTCCCCCTGAGATGCCAAGAACACCTTCAAGGCATCTATAACTTTCCCGTGCTCAGCCAGGAGGGATGCCTGCAGTTGATTTGCTACCACTAGGCTTTGAATAGTCTTGGACTGCTCAGCTACAATCTGCTCTAGTGAAGCTAAACGTTCCGAGTCTGAGGTGGGCGTGTCCGCAGGTGGTACCGTACCCGATAACCCTGCAGAAGTGGTGACCGTAGACTCGACAAATCGTGCTACTACCACCGATGGAGTAAGCGTTTGAGGTGGTAGAGACACAATTGCTGGAGTCGACGTCTGGACGGCCGTGATTGATGGAATGTCAGCCGACGATGTAGCCACTACAGGAACAACCGTAGCGCTTGTACTCGATACCTGCACAGAGGTAGGAACAAAGGACATACCAGACAAGGCAGGTGGAGCAAAACGTACCAACCGTGAAGTCTCTCCAGCTCCTACACCCATAACTGTCGTTTCCCTTCGTGAACGCTTCCTCACCAGCTGCACAGCTTCTTCTTCATCATCTTCCTCGTCGTCGTCGTCAACAATTCTCTTTTGTTTCCCAACTGTTCTCTCATGCGTTACCATCATCCGTCTAGCCTCTTCCATCACATCATCAAAGTCAGCCTGTGGACCCGAGACTTGAATATTCTCTTGAGGATCAACTCGGTCCATATCAAACATTCCGTGGCCTCCCAACATTGCATCAAGATCAATCTCAGCAGCTGTCACAGCAGCAGATACAGCAGGCGCAGCTGATACAGCCTGGGGTGCTGCCGCCTGTTGTGGTCTTGGGTCTCTGAACTCGTCCCCTGCCGCAGGCACATACTCCGGGTTTATAAGATACCCAAAGAGCGGAGTATGCCTGGGACGCAGCTCAGGCTTGCTTCGTGCGCTGGAAGTGCGACACTGTGCAAAGATACGTTTTGTCACACTTTCCACGTATCGAATAGGGCGTCGTTGAGGCAGCGTCGGAGCCACATGATTGAAAATCATCTGTAGAAATCGAGGATACATTGTAAACCGCTCACGCGCCACAACCCTTCGTTTCCTATCGATCTCGTAAAAGATCATCTAGCTGAAACAATATCTTTTATTATAAGTCAATGCAGTCATAGCAGACTGCATTGTCGCACCCATTCCATCAGTGCCTGCCTTCCGTCCTGACATACTTACGATCATGACGTGCATAAGGAAGCGCCACTGATCTAAAAGGAATCCCTTCCTCCATTGAGTGTCCCCTAAGAGACCAGAATATCCCATCCTGAGGAACGTCCCATCACGGAATGGTGCAACAAACTCCGTTGGGTCATCCCTCGTCTCTTCACCAAACTGCAACGCCACCCGTATATGTTCAGAAGAAAACTGAACAACTTGACCGTTTACGGTGGCTCGCATAACCGGGGGCTCAACCCGGCAATCATACTCTACCGTCTGCCAAAAGTCTTCAATGTTCCGTAGCGAAATAGGCAGGGTAGTTGTTATTGCATGATAAATCCTTGAGCGCAGTAGAAAAGTAATTATCTCCCTATAGTCCTCCACGCCCTTTGCATCTGGGTCAAGTGTTATGAACTGGTTATGGGCTGGGAAGAATTGTCTTTGATCATCACCGTCATCACCTGCACCTCCTGCACCTCCAACAACAGCCATATCTGCAATAAACGAACCAAGTTAGATAAACGTTTAAGTTGTACACAAGTTCGCTTGATTATCAGTAGCGAAGTTGTGAACAAACCTGTATAGGAGAAGTTAAAGGTGAGGCGAAGTTGGGAACAACTTCGCTTCATCTTTAAGTTCGTCTAATTAATTTTAAGTAAAAAGGTCTGGGCGAAGTTAGTGATAACTTCGCCTCTTCACAACATCGCCTCAGGCGAAGATAAGAGTTAGGCGAACTTAAGCCTCAGGTGAAGTTGCGGATAACTTCGCCTCAGGCGAAATTAATCGTCAGGCGAAGTTGCGGATAACTTCGCCGAAACCCTAACTTCGCCTGAACTGAATCGGCGACTGTTAGAATTCTAACAGCCGGAATCCAATGATTCGGCAAAGTTTGACGATGAAGAACTCAATAACACTTGGTATTAAGGTTATGTGGACGAAAAGTTTGTCCATGAACACGTAATACAAGTTTGTAAAACTCGGTTTTAAAAGGTCACCGGACCGAGGGCACGAAACCGTTCAAAACGACCTATGAAAAGCATCACTGTCTTTGGATATACGGATAATCGATAACACACACCTTGAATCTATGAACGAAACTGAGAAAAAAGGATCAAAATCGGAAACGAATCAAGTTCGCCGTAAAATATATATCTTCGCCGGAAATTTCGGATAACTTCGCTGGATTTTCTGGTGAATAGTGTGACCCTTGAACATCCTTATATAGAGGCGGAGTTATACAGGCGAAGTTACGGATAACTTCGCCTAGACGAAGTTATTCACAACTTCGCCTGTTCAACAACATCGCCTAAAATTTCAAAATTTAACCCTTAAGATTTTAACAGTTGTCAATTAAGTTAAAAATTGTCCTTTAAGAAATAAATAGCATGATCAATTCTAAGTAACCAGTTAAAAAATCATAAAGCTATCTAAGTACAAAAACATAATAAATTTAAAGTATAAGGGATCAAATTTCAGTCTCGATAGGGACTGCTACGTTTTAGAAAAGATCCGAACAGGAATCATACTAACTACGTGACTGTCACATAGATTCGTGTTTAGCTGTATTATGACATATAGAGACAGGTTGTAAGCAGGTAATATGCTTAAGATGGTTTTCATCGTTTCTGTGATACGAGTTAGGTTCAATTAATCCTTAAAATTTAAGTGGGCAACAACTCAGAAATATTGATGCCTCCTATCTATCCTCAAAGCGTATTTGGCTTTCCCCAAGTCACCCCGAATTGACTTCGACCCATAGTGTTTGATTAACTTGTAAGTATTCTTTGTCTGCTTCCCGTACTCATTCTTACTCCATGATTGAGAAGTCTCGATATCTTGAACTCTCGAATGTTACAATAACTTCATAAGTACTAAAAATTTTTATTTTTTATTTTATTTTTTTTTTTCAAACATACATATCGACTTCAGAGTAATAAACAACTGCAAGTCCAGAATCTGGATCATTCAGTGTCTTGAAACGCCTTCTTCACGGGAATCAGAACACTTACGGGCTCGTGTATGACTGGGTAATCACTTTTCTGCCTATCATTCGGAAAGATATACATGAAGACACACAAAACTCTTAAGGAGTTTCCACATAAAATCAAGTAAAATTTAATTTGTATCACATCTACTTTTACGCACCATAAAAAGTTACCATGACATACAATGATTGTCCTAAAGCCTTTTAAGCCTAATAACTTCACTAGTTAAGCACACAAAGTTAGTATATCTATCATTTTCCATGGTTGGATCAATTTTCCATTCAACATAGCTAACTAACTTCTTACGAAGTAACAGACTTGAAAAGTAATTTCATTTCCCTCAAAAAATTTTGACTTCAATCGCCCCGATCACGTCAAAGTCTTCAGGTAAACGGCAATCCTGAAGATCCAATGGATCAACTGGACCGACCACATACAAGTATGTGTCCTTCTAACTAAGTATGACCGACGAATTTTCAGCGACAGAAAGAAAACACATCATAAACGCCCCGGTCACTTTCAGTCATCTGGTTAATGGCGACCCTCATTCTCTACAAGTAGAAACGAGGACCAAAACATATCCGAGGATATGTCCATCAAACTGAGGTAACCGACTAATTTTAAGCATTAGTGACGTTTTTTTTTTTTTTTTTTTTTTTTTTTAACAAAACACAACACAAAAAAAAATGGTTACTCGGGATTGATCATCCCGTTTAGCTCAATTAGGTTTTGAAATCTGGATTTATCAAACGCTTTTGTAAATAAATCAGGGAAATTTTCTAGCGTATCGACCTTTTCGACCTTAATCAGTTTCTTCTCAGCACAATCCCATATGAAATGATGACGAATGTCAATACGTTTAGTTTTACTATGTTTCACGGGATTGTTAATTACTGAGATGGCAGCAGTGTTATCAATTAAAATAGGAGTGAGTAAGAAATTCAGACCATAGTCGCGCAATTGTTGCTGAATCCACAAAACCTGAGAGCAGCAGTTGGATGCTGCCATATATTCAGCTTCGCACGTAGAGATTGCGACTGATGTCTGTTTCTTGCACTGCCAGGAAACTAATCTTCCACCGAGAAACTGACATCCTCCTGTTGTCGACTTCCGACTCTGATTGCACCCTCCATAATCAGAATCCGTATAAGCGACCAGTTCCACGTCTCCTCCCTTCGGGTACCACAACCCTAGCTTCGACTTGCCTTTGAGATACCGCAAAATCCTCTTCACACCCTTCATGTGAGATTCCTTTGGGTTTGCCTGAAAACGAGCACAAAGACAAACAGCAAACATTATATCAGGCCTAGAAGCAGTCAAATACATCAAAGAACCTATTATAGCCCGATACTGAGTTGGGTCCACATCTGCGTCACCGTCTATTTCAGCTCCCAACTTGTGGTTGACGCAAATTGGAGTGTCAAATGGAGAAGAGTCCTCCATCTTGAAGCGCTTGAGGACATCATGAACATATTTTGTTTGATGAATGAACATCCCATCCTTCTTTTGATCAACCTGCAATCCTAAAAAAAACGTTAGTTCACCCATAGCACTCATCTCAAATCTTTTCTTCATAACGGCCTCAAATTCCTGACACATGGAGACTCTTGATGCAGCAAATATGATGTCATCCACGTAGACTTGAACTAGCAGGAAGTCACTTCCATCTCTCTTCACAAACAGGGTGCTGTCAATCAAACCCCTTTCAAAACCATTCTCTAGCAAGTAGTCCGATAACGTTGAATACCAGGCACGAGGTGCCTGATGTAATCCATACAGCGCCTTGCTCAACTTGTACACATGATCAGGAAAGTCTGGGTCAGGAAAACCCGGAGGTTGCTCAACATACACAACCTCATCAACTTTCCCATTGAGGAACGCACTCTTCACGTCCAACTGAAATACTTTCATCTTCTTAAAAGCAGCAAACGCCAAAAACAATCTTATCGCTTCCAACCTGGCCACCGGAGCGAACACTTCATTATAATCTATCCCCTCTTGCTGATTAAATCCTTTAACGACCAGCCTCGCCTTGTTTCTTATAATAATCCCCTTTTCATCTCTCTTGAACTTAAACACCCATTTTGTGCCTATCGCATGCACATTCCTTGGTTTTTCAACCAAAGTCCAAACTTCCATCTTCTTAAATTGAGCTAACTCTTCTTGCATGGCCTTGACCCACGAGCTGTCCTTAAGAGCCATTTGATAATTTTTCGGTTCAATCTGGCTAATAAAGCATGAGTACAAACATTCGTTCATTATACCCGTTTCCTTAATGCTTGTATAAACACAGGTGTGCTCATTCAAGCTACTTCTGGTTTGTACACCGGAGGACACATCACCTATAACATTCTCCAAAGGGTGATCTATGTGAATTCTCATGGTCGGCACAGCACCGACATGCAGATTATCTTCTAAATTAGTAGAGAGCTCATCAATGGTTGTTTCTGGCTGAGAGTGAAATGGATTGATAAACTCTTCTTCAGGAGAGACAGCAGGGGAACCGATAGAATTTGATGAGGAAGGTTGACAATCATCAAATAGCTGTCTATGAGCCAAATTTTCCTCCTCATCTAGAATCATCTTCGTAGCAACACGTTCTTCTTCTTCTGTACAAAACAAATCAGGTATGTTAAAAGACTTGAAGAGCCTATCATAGTCGAAAATCCCAGGAGGTCCGATGCTCAGTCTTGGCGATCTGTAACTCGTAATGTCGGTGTTACATACCACCTCAACCTTGCCGTTCGTTGTATTAAAGACACGCCTGTTGGGAGTCCCAACTTCATAGCCGACTAAGATTCCTTCAGCGGCTGCTTCACCAAACTTTGAATGTGCCTTTAAAATTGAACACGGGGACCCGAAAGCTTCAAGTCCACACAAATTGGGCTTTCTCCCATGCATAAGCTCGTAGCATGTTTTATTAAGTCTTTTTACCGTTAAAACTCTATTCAGTACATAGCAAGCTGTAGAAACAGCTTCAGCCCAGAACACCACTGGAAGCTTCGAATCCGCCAGCATAGTTCTGGCTCCTTCAATTAAAGTTCTATTCTTCCTTTCAGCCACTCCATTCTGTTGCGGTGTATACGGAGCGCTGAATTGGTGTTCAATCCCTCTTGACAGACAGAAGATCTCCATTTCAAAATTTTTAAACTCGGAACCATTGTCACTTCTGATGAACTTCACTCGTTTATCCATAATGTTCTCAACTTTGGTGATCAGATTCTTCACCATTTGAGCCGTTTCATCTTTTTATTTCAGGAAGTATACCCACGAGTATCGTGAGTAGTCATCAGTGATCACCAAGCAATAAGTTGTACCACCTAGACTTCTTATATTCACAGGACCGAAGAGATCCATGTGAAGCAGCTCTAGTGTACTGGCAATTGAGTTTACTTTCTTGGTGAGATGGGACTTGTTGTGCTGCTTTCCCTTTTTGCACGCAAGACATTTGTCTTCAAAATTGAAACTTTTTAAGGGAACACACAACACAAGCCCATGTCTGACAATATGGTTCATCTTCCGAAGATGAATGTGCCCCATTCTCCTGTGCCACAGTTCAGATTCCGATTCGCTTGCTTTCGTCAAAAGACACGATTCTTCCGTTGACATTTCAGTTGAACTTAAATCCATCATATACGTATTTCGATCACGTGGAGCCTTCATTACTATCCACTCCTCTGGTATTTGAAAACCAGGCTTCAACACAATCGCATCAGTCTTCGTGAAGTGTACGGTATAATCTTTATCACAAATCTGCGACACACTCAGCAGATTGTGCTTCACTTCTTCAACAAAGTTCACATTTTCTAACGTCATCTTCCCGTTAGTTACCGTACCCCTTCCTGTTATTTTGCCTCCACTCTCACCGGCAAAACTGACTCTTGCCCCTTGAACAGGTTTTAAATCTTGTAACAAATCCTTGTTACCAGTCATGTGCCGGGAACAGCCGCTGTCCACAAGCCAAAGATTATTGGAAGCCCTGTTCAACTGTTCCTGCACAAACAAAAGAGATTATTAAAATTTGGGGACCCAAGACCTCTTGGTCTTGGGTCGATTAACCTTCTTAATAGGACTCACACAACTTGGCTGACCAAAGTTAGCATTAGAAAAATTCCCACAAGTCCTAACAGGATACTTCCTTGGAGACTGATAGTGAGGCCAACCAAACCGACGAACATTAAGAGAATCAAAAGAATTATAGCATTTGGTTTGATTAGTAGTAGTGTAAAAACGAGATGTGTTTCTTTGAAAACCTGTATTAGCTCTAAAATTTGAATGGCTTTCATTTTTAACATTTAAACGATTACCAAAAACCTTAGTCTCATTTTTCGAGGGCCTCACCTCTCTGAAATGCTGCTTCAGAGGGCAATCAGCAACAAGGTGCCCTGTTTGATTACATCTAAAACAACACCTATGTTCAGCTTTCTTTTCAGCAGATGTTTTAGATGTGGAGGCAGTATTACCAACCGTACATCTCACATAAGGTGGGACATATGGGTTGAGTGGAGTACTACTTTTAGTTGATTTAACTTTTTCTCCACTAGTGGGTAATACTTCCTTCTCCTTTGTCTTACCCGACTCGGATGACTTATCCGAATCAGATGAGACTGGACTTGAAATAGAAATTTTAACTTTTGAGACAGGCGAACTTGTTTCGCCTTTACTAACTTCCGGTACTTTACCAGTTTCCTTAGCAGGACCTGTCTGATCAGCTACAAAATTAACAGATTCATGAACACTTGGATTGAAAGTGTAATTATGGTTATAAGGTGGTGGAACCTCATGGTAACCAATTCCTCCCCTCTTAGGTGAGGAACCTTGATCACTAACGAGGTGATCAAGAATAGTAGAGGAATTCCGGAATTGCTCCAGTTTCCTATTTAGTTCCACCACTTTTACCTGGTGATCAGCAATCTGTTTTTTCTTTCTCAGCGATTAACTTGGTTTTTTCTTCTAAAACCTCGTAGCTTAGATCGATCACATCAATTTTCTCAGCTAATTTTGTTTTTAAACTTTTAACGTCTTTTTCACAAGCTTTAATTTTTATTTTATAATTATTTTCTCTTGTTTTTGTGAAGTGATGATCTTCTTTCAAGGTTTTAAATTCGGCATCCAACTTAACATACTGATCAGTAATTGTAGCAAGCTGTTCAGACAAGTTCTCACATTTAGTACAGATAGGTTTAGTACGTACCTCGGAGTTCTGGTCATTAGCCATGAAAGCTTTCTCATTTTCAGCAGCTTTCATACATTCTTCAGCTGCAACCTTCGCCATGTGTGCCTGCTCAAAGAGTTCTCCAGAGAACATGTTACAGTTGTATTCACCAGCGTCAGACATCATGGCATTATCCCTATTGTTATTTCCACTTTGCTGTGTAGTCCTCCCCTGACTACGTTCTACACGTGCATTAGTGCACTCCTTTGCAAAGTGTCCATTTTGTTGACAATTGTAACACCTCACCCTTGACTTATCAAATCCAGGCTTTCCACCTACGAACTTTCTGCCAGTCTTCTTCATGAAACGCTTCACTCTTCTGACTATCATCGCCATCTGCCACTGCAGATCCATCTCCTCCAGATCATCAGGGTCGATCTGGTCATAGTCTTCTTCCAAAGCAGTAGGGTCCACAATCTTCCCTTGTATGTAGTTCTCGTAAGAAGCAATAAAAGATGCATAGAGTGCAAACTGCTTTTCAGCAGATTTGACACTCATTGGCATCTTAGTGTAGTTATTGCTTGAAGCACTGGGAGAGAAACTACTCTTGGATGCTTGAGGTTTCGAAGCACTTGATCCTCCAGCAACAAAGCAAACATCACCGTTCATGTTTACTGACACATTTCCTTCATGAGAAGAGTTAGAACCTGACTCTCCTTTGGAGTAGTAAGCAGCAGATTCAGACTTCGAACTTGAGCCTGAGTTAACTTTGGCACCATACTTACCAGGGTCTTGAACCTGATCCGTTAGTGTCTCTTTACGAACCATATTAAGCTCAAAGGTTCTGAGCTTGTTTACTGCTGTCTCCAAGTCATAATTTGGAAAGTCTTTGTCTTCCCTCATTAGAACAGTGTACATTTCCCACTTTGGTGGGAGAGCATCGAGAAGCTTCTCAACTATTTCCTCCTCTCTGTAAGCAATAGAATAGTTGTTCAGCTCTGTCATTAGATGATAATATCGGGTGATAATATCATCGAGTGATTCGTTCTTCAAATACTTGAAGACAGAGAACTGAGTCTTTAACAGCTTAATCTTCGAGGCACGAATCCCCACGTTCCCTTCGAATCTATTCTCAAGAGCATCCCAAAGCTCTCGTGCAGAAGTGTACTTCCGGAATGTATGGAGAATCTCTTAAGGAAGAGCCATAGTAATTGCAGCATGGGCCTTGCTCTCGGCCTCGTACATCTTCTTCTCTTCTTCCTCCATCTTGCTGTACTTCTTTATCACATCCCGACCTTCGTATTCCATTGTCGGTGGAATATATCCATCCTGGATGCACACCCACATCTTTGCATCCTGGTAATTAATATACTGAATGAACCTATCTTTCCAGGCCACAAAGTCGGTTCCTTTTATCAACCTTGGGGCCTTAGTAGCCGACCCCGCTTCAACTTCCATTTTGACTAACTCTGAGATGTTAATTGACGACATCTTCTCGAGAACACGAAAAACCTGAAAAAAAAAACAAAAATTCTTGCAAACAGTACTATAGGCGAAGTTAAGGATAACTTCGCTTAAGTGTTAACTTCGCTGGAAAATCCTTAAATTCGCGTGACTTGGCGAAGTTGAGAATAACTTTGCTTAAGGTAAGCGAACTTAGGAGGTAAGCGAAGGTGAGGATAACTTCGCTTAGGCGAACTTATGAAGTAGGCGAAGTTGTGGATAACTTCGCTCAACCTTATATCTTCGCCGAAACCCTACTTCCAGTGACGGCAACTTCGCCTGAAGAACAACAACTTCGCCCGAAGAACACTGAAAATATTCAGATCTGTTTTCGACGATTTAGCAGTTTCCGGTCGGTGTAACGGCTTCAATATGACAGTATAAGGTGAGTATAACACAATATCAACGAAAACGCGTCCCGCGAATAGGTCAAACGAGACGTTTTCTACACCCGCGTGAAATCCCGAACCACACAATCGAGCCAAAGCTCTGATACCAATTGTAGGTTCCTGGACGGATCTTACACGGGATATCGCTATATACGCAGGTGCGGAATCCCTGCGTAGGTAGTTACGAGCGTAGAATACGTAAGACAATCACACGCGATACAAACGAACACGTTATATATTATAACTTGTAACACGTCTATTACAGACTCGATCTCTCGTCTACTGACTTACTGAAATACACGTGATTAACCAAAACTCTAAACTCACACCGTAACCCGTAAGTTATATAAATACACGACAACTTCGCCTCAGGCGAAGTTGTCAGTAACTTCGCTCGTTGAACAAGTTCGCCTAGGCGAACTTGTCAACAACTTCGCTTGTTCAACAAGTTCGCCTAAGCGAACTTGTTAACAACTTCGCTTACATACATAAACATAAACTTAAACATAATTACATTACAGACTCGATTACAAACGCTAGACTATGAACTACTGACATTTATGTACCAACACAACTGATCAGGTTCAGGATCCGGGAATGTATGGTGCAAAAGTTAATTTAAGTTCAAGTTCGAAGTCAGAATCATCTGCTTACTACTCAAAGGGAGACTCGAGCTCTAACTCAACTCATGATGGTCATGTAACTCTCAACATGGATGGTGATGTGTGTTTCGTAGCTGGTGGAACAAATTCTTCTAAACCTCAAACAACAAAGAGTAGTTTTTTCTTCAAATGTTCCGAACAACAACTACTCTCAGATGCCCATGAGTGTTAAATCTGCTAAACAGCAGTTTGCCCTCTATGCATCTTTCATTGCTTCTTACGAAAATTACGTTAAAGGTAAAATCGTTGATCCTGCAACTTTAGACGAAGACTATGATCAGATCGATGCTGATGATCTGGAGGAGATGGATCTGCAGTGGCAGATGGCAATGATAGTAAGAAGAGTTAAAAGGTTTATGAAGAAGACTGGTAGAAAGTTTGTTGGCGAAAGACCAGGGTTTGATAAGTCAAAGGTTCGGTGTTATAAATGTCAACAGAATGGACACTTTGCTAAAGAATGCACAAATGAACGAGTAGAACGTAGTCAGAACAGGAAAACACAATCGAATGGGGGAAGTAATGAAAATAAGGCTATGATATCCAGACAGAACGGGGAATACAATTGGAATCTGCAAGTTGAGGAAGTGTTCGAACAGGCCAATTTGGTGAACATCGAAATTGCAGGAAGTGAGAAAGTAACTGGAGAAAATCAAGCTTATATGGCAGAGGTGACAGATCAGCTCTCTGAGGTAAGTTCTAAACTCCCTTGTACAAAATGTGAAAATTTGTCTGAACAGCTGAAAACAATAATTGATCAGTTTGTTAGTTTGGGTTCTCAATTTAGAACATTAAAAGAAGATCATTATTACACAAAAACTAGAGAAAAAAATTACACGGTAAAAATAAAAGCTAGTGAGAAAGAAATCAGAAGTCTTAAAGCCAGTCTAGCTGAAAAAATACAGGTAATTGATCTTAGCTATGAAGTGTTAGAAGAGAAAACCAAACTAATTGCTGAAAGGGATAAGCAGATAGTTGATTACCAGGTGAAAGTGGTGGAACTAAACAGAAAGCTTGAGCAATTTAGAAATTCCTCCGCAATACTTGATCACCTCGTAAGTGATCAACGTTCCCCAGTTAAAAGGGGAGGAATTGAATATTCTGATGTTCCACCTACTTTTAATCATAACTATACTTATGATCCTAGTAATCAGAAATCTGTTGATGTTGAAATTGGTCAGACAGTTCCTGTTAAGGTTACGATTAATGATCCAGAAGTTAGTAAAAGCGAAACAAGTAAGCCAGTTTCTAATGTTAAGATTTCTGTTCCTAGTCCTGTCTCATCAAATTCGGACAAGACATCTGAGTCTAGTGAGACAAAAGAAGTGGCAGTGTTACTAAAACGTGGAGATGAACATAAACCAACTGAAAAGAATTCTCCACTAAACCCATATGTCCCACCATATGTTAGACAAACGGGCAGTAATGCAACCTCAACATCTAAAACAACTGTTGAGACGAAAGTTGAACACAGGAGCTGTTTCAGATGCAATCAAATAGGACACCTGATTGCTGATTGCCCTCTGAATCAGAGATTCAGAGGTATGAGGCCTTCGAAAACTGAGAGTAGAACTAATAGTAATTACTATAATGGTAAAAATGAAAACTCATCAAAGTTCAGATATTGGACTAATCCAGGTTTTCAAAGAAGTCGATCTCAGTTTTTCCCTGTTAACAACCAAATCATTAGTTATAATTCATTTAATTCACGAAGGTTTGGATGGCCTCATAGTCAATCTACTAGAAGGTATCCTTTTAGGACTTACAGAAATCATTCTAATACTAACTTTGGACAGCCAAAGTACGGGATGCCTTTTAACAGATTTAATCGACCCAAGACCAGTAGGTCTTGGGTCCCCAGATATTAATCCTTTGCTTTAACCGTGCAGGAACAGTTGAACAGGGCTGCCAACAATCTATGGGTTGTGGATAGCGGCTGTTCCCGGCACATGACGGGTAACAAGAATTTGTTACACGAATGGAAACCTGTTCAGGGAGGTAGAGTAAGTTTTGCTGGAGAGAGTGGTGGAAGAATTACTGGAATTGGGACGGTGACTAATGGTAAAATGAAGTTAGAAAAAGTGAATTTCGTTGAAGAGCTGAAGCATAATCTGCTGAGTGTATCTCAGATCTGTGACAAAGATTACACTGTGCACTTTACCAAAAATGAAGCGATCGTACTGTATCCTGGTTTCAAGATACCAGAGGAATGGATAGTAATGAAGGCTCCAAGGGAAAAGAATACATATGTTATGGACATGAGGTCGACTGAGATGGCAACAGAAGAATCATGTCTTCTGTCAAAAGCAACTAAATCGGAGTCCGAGTTATGGCATCGAAGAATGGGGCATATTCATCTTCGAAAAATGAACTACATTGTCAAGAATGGGCTGGTGCTGGGTGTTCCCTTGAAAAATTTCAACTTTGAAGACCAATGCTTATCGTGCAAAAAGGGAAAGCAACACAAGAAATCTCATCACACCAAGAAGGTTAATTCAATAGTCAGTACCCTAGACCTACTTCACATGGATCTCTTCGGTCCCGTGAATGTAAAAAGCCTAGGTGGAACATCATACTGCTTGGTGATAACTGATGATTTCTCTCGATATTCTTGGGTATATTTCCTGAAGACAAAGGATGAAACGGTTCAGTTGGTAATGAATTTGATTACCAAGGTTGAGAATATTATGGGGAAGAAGGTTAAATACATCAGGACTGACAATGGGACAGAGTTCAAAAACTATCAGATGGAGATATTCTGCTTACAGAAAGGGATAGTCCACCAGTACAGCGCTCCGTATACTCCGCAACAAAATGGGGTGGCTGAAAGGAAGAACAGAACGCTAATTGAAGGAGCCAGAACCATGCTGGCTGATTCTAAACTTCCTGTGGTGTTCTGGGCTGAAGCTGTTGCTACAGCCTGTTATATTCTTAATAGAGTTTTAACTGTTAAAAGATTGAATAAAACATGTTATGAACTTATGCATGGTAGAAAGCCTAACTTGAGTGGTCTCGAACCATTCGGGTCCCCGTGTTCAATATTAAAGACGAACTCAAAATTTGGTGAGATAGCCGACGAAGGTATTTTAGTCGGATATGCTGTTGGGACCCCCAACAGACGAGTCTTTAATCTATCGACCAGCAAGGTTGAGGTGGTGTGTAACACTGACATCACAAGTTACAAATCACCAAAACCAAGCACGGGACCCGCTGGGGCTTTCGACTATGATAGGCTTTTTAAATCTTTTAATTTGCCTTACTTGGATTGTGCAGAAGTTGATGAGAGAATTGCTACGAAGATGCTTTATGATGAGGAAGAAAATTTTGTGCAACGACCGCAGTACAATGAATGTCAACCTTCCTCGTCAAATGCTGTCGATACCCCTGCTGCCTCTACAGAAGAGGAATTCTTCAATCCGTTTCATTCTCAACAACAATCACCCATTGATGAGCTACCTTCGAACCTGGAAGACAATCTGCAAGTCAGTTCGGTTCCGACTACGAGTGTTCACAAAAATCACCCTTTGGAGAACGTGATAGGTGATCTGTCCGACGGTGTACAAACAAGACGAAGCTTGAATGAGCAAACTTGTGTTTACACAAGCATTAAAGATACAGGCATCATTAACGAATGCTTGTACACCTGCTTCATCAGCCAGATTGAACCAAAGAACTATCAAATGGCTCTCAAGGACAGCTCGTGGGTCGAAGCCATGCAAGAAGAGTTATCCCAGTTCAAGAAGATGGAGGTATGGAATTTGGTTGCAAAACCGAAAAATGTGCATGCGATTGGCACAAAATGGGTTTTCAAATGCAAGAGAGATGAAAAAGGGATAATTATCAGGAACAACGCGAGGCTGGTTGTAAAAGGTTTTAATCAGCAAGAATGGATCGACTACAATGAAGTGTTTGCTCCTGTAGCGAGATTGGAAGCGATTCGATTGTTTTTGGCATTTGCTGCATACAAGGAGATGAAGGTGTTCCAGTTAGACGTGAAAAGTGCATTTCTTAACGGTAAAGTCGATGAGGTTGTGTACGTTGAGCAACCTCCGGGTTTTCCTGGCCCAGACTTTCCTGATCACGTGTACAAGCTATGTAAAGCGCTATATGGGCTACATCAGGCCCCTCGTGCCTGGTACGCAACTCTATCCGATTACTTGCTTGACAATGAATTTGAAAGGGGAAAGATCGATAGCACACTGTTCGATAAGAGAAAAGGAAGCGACTTTCTTCTGGTGCAAGTCTACGTGGACGACATCATCTTTGCTGCATCAAAAGTCGCCATGTGTCAGGAATTTGAAGCCGTCATGAAAAAGAGGTTTGAAATGAGTGCTATGGGTGAACTAACTTTCTTTTTAGGACTGCAGGTTGATCAGAAGAAAGATGGGATGTTCATTCATCAGACTAAATATGTCCAAGACGTTCTCAAACGCTTCAAGATGGAGGACAGCACTCCATTTGATACTCCAGTTTGCGTCAACCATAAACTGGGTGCTGATTCAGACAGTGATGCAGACGTGGACCCCACCCAATATCGGACAATCATAGGTTCTTTAATGTACTTAACTGCATCTAGACCTGATATTATGTTTGCAGTTTGTCTTTGTGCTCGCTTTCAGGCAAACCCAAAGGAATCTCACATGAAGGGTGTGAAGAGGATATTGCGATATCTCAAAGGCAAGCCTAAGCTAGGGTTGTGGTACACGTAAGGAGGAGACTTGGAGTTAGTCGCCTACACAGATTCTGATTATGGAGGATGCAATCAGAATCGGAAGTCAACAACAGGTGGATGTCAGTTTCTTGGAGGCAGATTAGTGTCATGGCAGTGCAAGAAGCAGACCTCAGTCGCCATTTCTACCTGTGAAGCAGAATACATGGCAGCATCGAACTGCTGCTCTCAGGTTCTTTGGATTCAACAGCAATTGCGCGATTACGGTATGAATTTCACACATACTCCTATTTGCATTGATAACACTACTGCTATCTCAGTAACTAACAATCCCGTAAAGCATAGCAAAACTAAACACATTGACATCCGTCATCATTTTATACAGGATTGTGCTGAGAAGAAATTTATAGTGCTCGAAAAGGTTGATTCGTTAGATAATTTCGCTGATTTGTTTACTAAAGCGTTCGACAAAACTCGTTTTCAAAACCTTGTTGAGCTAAATGGGATGATCAATCCCGAGTAACCGTGTTTTTCGTTTTTGATTAAAAAAAAAAAAAAAAAAAAAAAAACCTCACTATCGCTTAGAATTATGTCGGTTGCTTCAGTTTGAAGGACATATCTTCGGATATGTTTGGTCCTCATTTCTACCTGTAGAGTATGAGGATAGCCATTAACCAGATGACTGAAAGTGACCGGGGCGGTTTATGATGTGTTTTTATTCTTTCGCTGAAAATTAGTCGTTCATACTTAGTTAGAAGGACACATACTCGTATGTGGTCGGTCCAGCTGATCCATTGGATCTTCAGGATAGCCGTTTACCTGAAGACTTCGACTTGATCGGGGCGATAGAAGTTAAATTTTTTTTATTGGGAGATGAAATAATTTTTCAAGTCTACTACTTCGTAAGAAGTTTCTTTACTATGTTTAAAAGAAAATTGATCCAACCTTGGAAAGTGATAGACAAACTGATTCTGTGTGCTAAACTAGTGAAGTTATTAGGCCTAAAAGACTTTAGAACAGTCATTGTATGTCATGGTAGCTTTTTATGGTGCGTAAAAGTAGAAGTGATACTAACTAAATCTCCTCGATCTTAAGTGGAAACTCATTAAGAGTTGTGTATGTCTCCGCATATATCTTTCCGAATGATAGGCAGAAAAGCGATTACCCAGTCATACACGAGCCCGTGAGTGTTCTGATTCCCGTGAAGATAGCGTATCAAGAAACTGCAGTGATCCAGATTCGGGACTTGCAGTGGTTTACTACTCTGAAACTGTGTAAATATTTATAAAAAAAAAATTATGTGTTATTGAGACATTCTAGAGCTTATAATGTTAATACTTCTCAATCAAGATGCAAGATAGAGAACGGGAAGAAGACTCTATTGATCGACGTGTACTTACTATTTAATCAGACACTATGGATCGAGGTCAACTCGGGGTGACTTGGGGAAAGCCAAATACGCTTTGAGAATAGATAGGAGACATCATAATCTCTGAGGTGTTGCCCATTTATATTTTGAGCTTAATTGAACCTAACCCGTATCACAGAAGCGATGAAAACCATTCTAAGTTATTTACCTGCTTACAACCTGTTTCTTTATGTCATAATACAACTGAACATGGATCT
Organism: Bidens hawaiensis; assembly: GCF_021521415.1. Taxonomy (NCBI): domain Eukaryota; kingdom Viridiplantae; phylum Streptophyta; class Magnoliopsida; order Asterales; family Asteraceae; genus Bidens; species Bidens hawaiensis. Next base: position 1,811,142 of record NW_027491246.1, read on the forward strand.
ATGTGACAATCACTTAATTAGTATGATTCCTGTTCGGATCTTTTCTAAAACGTGGTAGTCCCTGTCGAGACTGAAATTTGATCCCGTGTACTTTATTTCAAAGTTTTATTCTACTTATGTCGTTTTATGTCTTTATATCTGGTTACTTGGTCTTTGATCGTAACATTCTTCTTTTTAAAGGAAGGTTTAAAAGTTAAAAGCATAATGTTCAAATTAGAGGGTCTGTTTTGTAACATGGTTATCAAGCGAAGTTAATATAACAGGCGAACTTAAGGGGTAAGCGAAGTTAGCCCCAACTTCGCCTGTTCATCTTTGACCCTATATAAAGACATTATTGGTCAGACTCATCATTATTTTCAAACCCAGCGAACTTATCTTCCAGTAACCTCGGCGAAGTTATTTTTCGATTCAATCTTTGTTATCTTTGACAAATACCAATCCGATTTATAGGTGTGTAGTGTCGTCATATCTTATAATCTATGTCATGACGTTAATCAGAGATCGTTTCGACCCGATTCACGACCCCGTTCTTTCAAACATCTAACACCCGCTTTTCAAACTTGTTTTAACTTGTGTCATATTCAACTTGATCGTGTTGATCTCCGTCAAAACATGTTTGGTTGAGTCCGCAATCTCCAAATCGACCAAAATCACTTCGTTTGAACGTCTAAACTGTTGTCGATTCATATTCAGGCGAAGTTAAAGTTTAGGTGAAGTTATCCTTAACTTCGCCTAAGGTTTAACTTCGCCTGATATTAAATTATTTAACAGTATGTGAGGCGAAGTTGTGGTTAGGCAAAGTTATCATTAACTTCGCCTGGCCCTTTTTATTTAACATTTATCAGGCGAAGTTCAAGTTAAGGCGAAGTTATTACCAACTTCGCCCCACCCCTAACTTCGCCTATACAGAATAAATCATAACTTCGTTCAGGGTAACAGGCGAAGTTGTGATTTGACTCGATGATTCTTTAACTTAGACTGTTTTTGTTGAAGAAATGGCAGCTGTAGCTGGATCAGGTGGTGCAGGTGGTGACGAAGGAGGAGATAACAATCGACAGTTTTTCCCGGGGCATAACATGTATATAACTTTGGACCCGGATGCGACCGGTGTTGATGATTTCCGAGAGATCATCACGTTTCTTATCCGCTCGCGTATCTTCCACGCTATTACCACAACACTGCCTATATCTTTGCCAAACATAGAAGATTTATGGCAGACAGTGGAGTATGATTGTCGAGTCGAGCCCCCGGTTATGCGTGCAACGGTTAACAATCAGATAGTGCAGTTCTCGTCTGAACAGATCAGGGTGGCTTTCCAGTTTGGGGATGAAACGAGAGACGATCCTACAGGTTTCGTGGCTCCATTCAGAGATGGTGCTTTTCTGAGAATGGGATATTCTGGTCCATTGGGAGATACTGAAAGACGAAAGGGATTCTTGTTAGACCAATGGCGATTTCTTATGCACGTAATGATCGTGTGTATGTCAGGGAGAAAGGCTGGTACAGATGGAATGGGTGCGACCATGCAGTCGGCAATGACATCACTGACTTACAATAAGCGTTATAGCTTTAGTCAGATGGTGTTCTACGAGATAGACCGTCAAAGACGAGCGGTGGCGCGTGAGAGATTTCTGATGTATCCAAGATTCCTTCAAATGATCTTGAATCATGTTGCCCCCACGTTACCTCAGCGCCGCCCGATTAGATATGTGGAGAGTGTAAGCAAGAGGATCTTCGCTCAGTGTAGATCATCAAGTGCAAGAAGTAAACCTGAGCTCCGTCCTCGACATACTCCATTATTTGGGTACTTGATCAACCAAGAGTATGTCCCAGCTCGTGGGGACGAGTTTCGGGATCCGGCACCACAACAGGCTGGAGCACCTCAACCACCACCATAGGTACAACAAGCTTTACCTGCTGCTCCTGTTGTTGCACCGGAGGAAACTGTAGACCTTGAAGCTGCTTTTGGCGGTCAAGGTTTCTTCGATATGTAACGTGTTGATCCTGAGGGAGAGGTGCAAATCTCGGTTGCACGAGTTACTAGTGTGGATGTTGCTATGGCAGCTACGACGGAGGCTGATTCTGATTCCTTAGATGATGATGTGGCTGAAGCTAGACGGATTTTAGTTACACAAGAAAGGATTCATGGGAAGAGGAAGAGAGACAACGATGACAGTGATTCGGACTTTTGAGGAAGATTTACATCAGTTGGTCCAAAGATCGAGAAGAGAAAGGGCAGGTGCAGGTTCGGGAGCTGGTGAGAGCTCAAGGGTGGTTCGTTTCACTCCACCCGCAGTGTCTGGTATGACTATAGTCTCTACACCATTGCCAGTTACAGGGCCAATCGCCACGGATGTTCCCGTGGTGACTACCTCATCTTCCTTCGGCATCCCACCCACTACATTCCAGCTCTCGGCTCCGGAGATTGTGTCCTTGCCACCTCCAACTCTTACTCCAACGGAGGTCGTAGCAAGGTTTGTTGAGTCGACAGTTGTTGCTACTGCAGAGTTGTCGGTTACGATACCACCTGCGGTTACGTTTCCACCTGTTTCTGAGGTGCCGGTTACATTGGGAATCCCTCCTCCGTACGCTCAAGACATATCATATATGAGGTTTGATTTCGATGCAACCTTATCCGATTCGGAAAGAATAGCAGCGCTTGAAAGGGTCGTGGCAGAACAATCAAGAGTAAATCTTATCCAGACTCATACTATTCAGCGCCTCGTTGCGGAGAATCAAATTCAGTTGCCCTCCTGATCGATCATGGTAAAATAATTGATGCCTTGAAACAGTTCTTGGCATCTCAGGGGGAGATGAGCTGTAAGGGTAACGAGCTGAGGACAAAAAAGCTTAACGATCGAGACGATGATCCCATTGCATCGAAAGGTGCAGATGGAGAGTTGGCAAGAACTGAACAAGCTCTTGGGACTTCCACATCTCAGGGGGAGTCAACGAGTGCAGCTGGCAGTTCAGGGGGTGATGTGGTGGTTGTGGATGCTGAGGAGGTGTTAGATGATGTTATAGGTGATGAGGATGTGTTACCGTTGGAGGAGATAGAGAAGATAGGGGCTGAGATCGTGATTGATAGTGAAGTCGAAGAGGGAGAGATTGTGGAGGAGAATGTTGAGCATGAAATTCCAGAGGTTGAAAAGTCAGATTTGGGTCAAGATACGGGATGTGATGAGACAGAATGGGAGGAGCAGCCAAGATGGAAAGAAGGCTACGCTCAGTGGTTCGTAAAGACTAAGAAACCGGCGGTCCCTACTATGTTCAAGAAAAGTTACAACATCAGGGGTTATGCTGAATCGATAAAGGGGATTATATGCTGGTTATATGATGAGCAGTTGAGGCTTTTTGTGATTAAACGGTATGATGGGGTTCAGTATTTCAAGAGGCTGTTGAGATCATTGAATACGTTGCCTGAATGTGAAGTGAAGGACTTAGCCAGGTTGGGGTTGATAAACAGGAGTGATGATAACATGGCTAGGATCATTGGGAAGATAGTCTGGAAGGAAAGCATAAAGGAGAAAAAGTTCGAGCTGTTGAAACCACAGAAAGGAAAGCTCGTTGAAGACAAAAACAGAGGAATGAGAGCAGATGGCAAGCCTTGGATGATAATGAAGTATAAGCCGATCCGGTGTCTAAAAGAAGTGCCGATGAAACAAATGCCCAAGGATGTGCTCAAAGATCTAAAATGGTGGTACGTTGATTGTGAAACAGCTGAAGCAGTAATGGAGGATGAAGATGAACAAGCGCTGATGAGAGTATATGATCCTATGCGTTTAGTGAATTTGTCTCAAGCTGATCTGCAGGTGCTGAACGAGAAAAAGATATTTTACATTCCTGCTTGGAAAGAAGAAGCAAAGAAATATCAAAGAGTAGTTTCAGTTTGTGTACGAGAAGGCGTTCATGCTTGAAGATGGCAGATACAAGAGTTTTGGGATTACGAGACACGTGTTTGAAGATAGAGATATGAAGCTACTGCCAAGGGGGAGTCTGTTGGTACATGATGTCAGTAGTTCAGTATATAGTGTCTGTAATCGAGTTAGTATGTTTTGTATTTGGATTTAAGCGAAGTTGTCTCACAAGTTCGCCTGATATGGGCGAACTTGTTGAACAAGCGAAGTTAGTGACAACTTCGCCTAAACATGTTAGGCGAAGTTGTCGTATGATAAATACGGATAGGTTACGGCTTGTTTGAGAAAGTGGTTTTAGAATTCGTGTAATCAGTGATCGGTGTATCACGTGTTTCTAGTTGCAATACAACGTGTTCTTTGTTTATTGTAACGTGTGTTTGATTGTGTTTAACGTGTATCGTCTTCTACGCTCATATCGTCTTACGTAGGGATTCCGCACCTACGTAGAACGAGATATTCCGTGTAGATCCGGCTGGGAACCTACAGTAGACCCTGGAGAATCAAAATCAAGGACCTTGGGCTTGATTGGAGTGGCCTCATGCCCCAGTTTCTTCTTGATTCCTTCAATATCCTTGAATAGCCTTGAGTTGGTCTTCTCTTGCTGCTCCATGTGCGTTTTGACCTGTTTCATCAAAGTAAAAATATCATTGTTAGAAATAATCGGGTCTATCCGTGTGGAGGACCCCGCGAATGGTGGAATTTCTCCTCTAGGCTGATTATTTTTCTTCGGCAGTGGTGGAGGTCCAGGGTTGACACTTGTAGCTGTAGTGACCACCGGAGCAAAGACTGAACTGGTTTTTTGGTTGTGAGGCCATTGAAAAGAGAATGAAGGTGAATGAAATAAACGGATTTAATGGATTAAAGCACCGATAGCCCCACGGTGGGCGCCAAATTATTTTGGTCAAAAATTAACAACAGTGATTTCGTAACCAAATTAGTAATCGGGACTTGGTGCTTATATGAAATGAACGTAAAAGTGCTTGAACACAAGGATTTGTTGCGAGGAAAAAACCTTTTATCCTTAAGATAACAAGCAAAAAACCCCCAGCGGTGGAAACTATCACCACCGGTTTATTAATAACAAAGGTGATTACAATGGTGGAGCTCAAACTTGATCGTGATTATAGAGAATGCGAGTACTAGTAAGTCTCGTGTGTCTAAAGTGTGTGTTATGATCCGGTTTTGAGCTCTGTTTATACAAAAATAAAAAGCTAACAATATGGCCTATATTTAAGGAAACTGCAGAATTCTTCCAATTAACCGTTAGCCCTTCAATCAGCACGATTCCTTTCTTGTCACGCTTTATTAACAGAAAGTGAAAGTCTTTGGGAGATCACGATAACAATATTTGACATGGTAAACATAGAAAGAAACAAAAATCGTGTTACATATATAATGTAATTAGGATACCTATTACTTTTGAGGATACCGCATCCTGAAGTTGCTCTGAATAATGTTTCTTGAGAATACTGAAAATCCGTGCCCTAAAAAATACATTACTTGTCTGGAACACATGACTTCCTTGGAGTACACATTGAGTACATGACTGAAATGCCTTCGAGTGAAACCTTGTTCACGAATTGATTGAGTTATTCACGAGTTGATCCATCACTTGGCCAAATATGTGTTTAGTGAACACATGGCTGTTCGTGAACCGTTGTTCACGAATACATCCATACTTAGTCACCATCCGTCACGAATGAACAATGACTATCTATTCGTGAACCGTTGTTCACGAGTTGATATTATACTCAACCAATATCCAACTTGTCAAATATATAGTCGATACCTACACACACTCGTGATCTTTAGCATGAAATCGTGCTTCCATGAAGACGAAGTATCACTTAGAGAAATCAAACAACTCCGTGTGAGTAATCATGAAAGATATGCACTCAGATCTATCTTTAACCAATATCACCTGAACCCATCATCAACTCGTTAAGCGTAACGCACTTGTGACTTACACTTACATGATACAACAGCCACTCATCAAGTAAAACATTGAAAAAGTATTTGTTGATAAATTAAAGGAAGTTAAAAGGGACGTAGTGAAATGGAGATGGAAAGGATTGTGTCTGAAAAGAGAAGGGAGCATACATCTCCTACAATTAACAAAAGTGTTGCAGGCAAAAGGATGTACTAGACTACATGTCAATATAAATGATTACAAGAAAGCAAGAAGGACATAAGCGATTACAAAGTTATTTATCAGCAGCACAAAGAACCATGGAAGAAAAACTCATTACTAAGCAAAGCACAGTCATCATCACTATTAGATTCAGAATATGGTTTGCTCATGTGTTTCAATTGTTTATTTAGTGTTCGGTATATTGTGTATAGGGTTCTCAGTTACTTGTCGAGAATCCAATGGGCTTTGGGTTATTTTATGGGCTTTGTATGGTTCCTATAAAAAGATGTGATATGATTGTATTAGGGTTAAGTGTATCACCAACTTTGTGAAGACTTATGTAACTAATGGTTTATTGATAACAAATTCATTTGCATTGAAGTCCTAACTTTGTTCATTGTTGATCAAAGTATTCATCTTTACTTATCCATGAATCACCAAAACTACTAGATTTCGCCTAGGGTTGTGTTACTTGATATAATATTGTTTAAGATCCATGGATTTGGGAATTACAATTGGTATCAGAGTCTTTAGAACCTATTTCTAGGCTCGGTTTGATATCAAGGATTCAAGTAATCAGTTATTAGAAGTTGTGGCCGTGACGAAGAACACGAAGAGCATCTTCTTGGAATATTTCGAAGTTATTTCGGGAAAAGAGATTAGGAGATAATCAAAAAAATTTCAAATGATCTCGAGATCCATAGGGTTTCAGGGTTAAAACTTTATCTTAAAAAAAACAGCGTTTTCGAATACATACTGTTCTCAGATTCTCATTGATATTGGCATTGAAAACTTGTTCTCGGAATCTAGGTACTTAGATATAGTTCTCGGAATTGCAGGGTTTTTGGAATACATGTTGTTCTCGGATTCTTATTGCTCTCGGGATTGAAAACTGGTTCTTAGAATTTAACGTGTTCTTAGATCTTGTTACTATTCACAAAAAACATTTCAAATAGATCTCAATAATTCAAGTAGTTCAATTTCAAGTATCCACCGGGAGCTGGATTCAATCATGGGTACTACCACTCATATTCCATGACTACTCTCTTCTGTTGGGTTTGCTAAGTGGAACTGTAGGTTTGATAAATTTATTAAAATGAAAGATGCTAAGACTTGGGGCAGCATTCTTAGGGGTTCACTACCCACTACGTATGAGATAGATAATGAAGCTGAGATTGTGCCTCCTAAACCTATTTAGATGTACAAGGATGAATACTTTTAGAAAATATAAGATAATAAGAGAGCTTTTTCTACCTTGACCATGGTGTTGTCACCTGGCATTGCTCATGGTGTTAGGGAATTTAAATTTGCCAAAGCTCTATGGGAGCCGTTGATTGGGGTTTATGAGGGCAATGAAGACATGAAAGAGAGTAGACAAGACATGTTAAATCAAAGATTTTACATGTTCTACCATGCTCTTGGGGAATCATTGGAGACACAACTTCAAAGGTTTATCACTCTTACTGAGATGCATACTGTAGATAACAGACTGACTACTGCTGAAGTCTATAAGAAGCTGCTAAGCTATCTTCCTAGAAGCTGGGATATGAATGTTGTTGTTGTTAAAAAAACCAGAGATTTGGTTCGTCTTACACTTTCAGAAGTTGTTGCTATAACTAAATCTTGTGATAAACAGCAAGCCATCAACCATGCAAATAGTTACAATAGTGCAGGATCAGGAGCCTCCTCAAGCAATGCTTTTATTCAGCAGGAAAGCTTCTCTCTTTTCAGATCCTCCTTCAACCAGTCAACACCACCCACTTTTTTCTAACAACCTCGTTCAAGATCAACACCAAATCCACCTCCACTAGCACCATCCTACTTCTACACCGCTGGAACATATGCCAAACCTACCCCGCAAATTTCCTGAATTTTCTAGAGACTAAGGAGAACATCGTCTTGATGGCTGGTTACATGAACTGTTATAATGCCTCTCTTTTTAGAAATCTGGTTTCACTAGTAATGATTGCTGAGATAGATCAAATTCATCCTGAAGATGTGGAAGAAATGGATATTCCTTGGCAGATGGCTATGGTAGTATTTAGGGCAAGAAGACTGGAAGACACAACTAGTCCATGCCTGTAGAAAAGAAGGTTAGTTTTATCATAACCAAGCTGAGCTCCTACAACTGTCACGAGCCAGGTCATTTTGCTCGTGAATGTACCAATCCTAAAAAGGAAGAAAACCAAGATAGGGCTCTTGTTTCAGTCGGAACTACCCCACAAATCCATAGAATTTTCTGTAACATCACAAAAATTTTGGTCCAAATTTGACAAATTAATAAAACTTAAGGATTTAAAAATATTCATGGCAAATGTAAAGAGAAAAATAAGACAAAGAATGGAAGTGTTAAGGAATGGAGTAAGGAGACTCCATCCCACATCGGAAAAAGAAAGAAAAATAAAGCACTTTATAAGGAGAGAACATTCCATGGAAATGTTCTTAAATGGCCAACCACTCTCCCTAGTCCTAGCGGAGGGTGCGAAGCACCCGACGCGCACGCGCACGCGCACGCGCACGGGCTCAGGTGAAGGGCAATGGGCGCAATGTGGCGCTATGATGGCGCACGCTCACATCGCCGAGAGCCGCTTAAGAGCCGCCTTTGTATTTTATGGATGATGATAAGATCAAGATATGGCAAGTTACCAAAAGACCAGGGACTAAAAATGAATAGATTCAAAGTTTTGCATCTTTGCGATACGCGAAAAATCCAAGTTGTGCATCTTTGCTATACGCGAAGATGTAGTACATGTGGAGAGACAAGAACGACACGTGGCGAGCCTACGCGGCGACTCAGCGAAGCCGCTTCGCGATTCGCGAAGTTGCAAAAAAATTTCTATAAATAGGCCGGCCATGGGGGTGGTCCTCACCATCCAACTCACACTTCCAATTACACATTGTCTTGATTTACGTGCCATTACCCGAGATGGCGATATCCCGACAAGCCTTATCTCGAGATGCGTGCCATAACCCTACTTAAATACCCTCTCGACTTACGTTAAAGTAGAAGTGCTGTTCAAGTAAAGCACAAGCATTTCTATAAATAAGCCATTCAAGGTAGGGGTTATGCCCTATTATTATAATATAAATGGCTTAGATCCTAGTCGGGGATATAGCCCGTACCTTGATTTTATAAAGTGGAAATAAGATTTTATAAAGTCGAGATTATAGATAAAATAATTCTTCTTTATTTTATATAAAGATTTTATATTTCTTATAATAAGAATTTGAAATATATGTTTTCTTCACAAAGAAGGAATAAAGGTTTATAAATGATTAAAAAGAAAGGACTAGAGGTCCTTATATTTATAAAGAGATAAAATGTCAAGGTAAAGGTTATGCAATCGGACTAAAGGTCTGAAGCTAGATCGCTGATCTAGTACTTATAATATGTTATTCTCGTACTATAGGTCCGTGGTAACGAGACAAATTGGTGAGAAACAACAACCAAGAAGAAAGGTGAATACGTCCAACTTTTTATAAAACAAAGTCTTGAATGTTTGAATGGGATTATATCCATAAAACTTTATAAACAAAAGTTATACTGGCCTTCAGGCTATTGTATACGTTTGTTAGGATACTTACATATGTGGGCAGACGGTAGGCATACCGCACCACACTTGCTAATGCCTCCGCCACGTTGGGCCGGACCCAAGTAATGTCCGAGAGGGGATTATCTCGTGTATATTAAATAGTTGCCAAAACCTCGGTGCTGCGGTATCGCTGGGAGGTTTCAAGTATAACTAGAGGTTTATAATAGTATATTTAACTTGGTTGTTTCCTAAGCCACGATGGGCCGGGTCACAAGATACCCGAGGGGATAATTAAGTAACTTAAAATATTTTAAGTCAGCGTGTTCACCAGCATGTGTTGCTGACGTATTTTTTTATAACTATTTTACATGTAATGAAGGATAGGTGTTTGGAGACAGAAGATAGCCGTTAGACGATCTGATGGCTTAAATGATGTTTTAATATTAAAATAATATAAATCATCGTTTTAATATCCAAACACTTTTGTATAACTTAACGGGTGTTTCATACCCAATGATTTGAGTATAATAATATTTTATTAAAAGTCTTCCGCTTTACAACCTTTAACTCTGATGTATTTACAAAAAAGGTACCAACGTTGGGTTGTTACGCCCAGGCCCTGAGCGGGGTGTGACATTTTCAAGGAGACTAAGGAGAACATCGCCTTGATGGCTGGTTTCACGAACTGTTATAATTCCTCTCTTGTTGGAAATCTGGTTTCACCATTAATGATTGCTGAGATAGATGAAGTTCATCCTGAAGATGTGGAAGAAATGTATATTTCTTGGCAAATGGCTATGGTAGTATTTAGGGAGAAAAATTTTGCCAAGAAAAGTGCGAGAAACAACTGGTCCATGCCTGTAGACAAGAAGGTTGGTTTTTGTCAAAACCGAGCTGAGGTGCTACAACGGTTATGAGCCTGGTCATTTTGCTTGTGAGTGTGCCAATCCTATAATGGAAGAAAACCAGCATAGGACTCATGTTCTAGTAGAAACTAACATTCCAAATCTAGCACAAATTAACTGAAATGATCAATTGGCAGCTCTCAATTTGGCAAACAACATTCCAAATCTAGCACAAATTGAGGGAGATGAAGATAAGAAGGAGATTGAAAACATAAATCAAGAATCTCACTTTTTCTTTATGACTTCTACCAGTCCTAGCTCCTTTCAGGTAAGTTATAATTTATGCAATCTAGCATGCATAAATAAAGTACCATAATATAGAACAAACAACTCAAATCTAATTAGAGAATTGGAAGACATTAGAAGAGATAATCACTTTAAAGAAGAATGATAAACTTTTCAAAAGAAACATTGAAACCCAAAAGATAGTTATCTCTAAATTCAAAAATGATTTAAGTGAAAAGTGTTGTGTTTATCCAGAGGCTAAGAAAAGAACAGCTGATTTAACAACTGAACTAGACCAACTCAAAGCTAATTTTGATGAAACTGATTTTAGGTTTAAGAAGTTTGATGTGTCTAGCAAAGTCATTGAAAACATTATTGAAATACAATTAAAGTGGAAAGATAAAAAAAAATTGAAATACAATTAAAGTGCCTCCTCCATTCAATGATAATTATACATAACTTCATTCAACTAAGGAGGAAATAGAGATGGACAAGCATTTGGTTGATGATACACAAAAAAATTGAATGATAATGTTAAAAAGGTACAATCAATTCATTGAACCCTTCTTTGAAGTGGTGAACGATTCTAATGCTTATACTTCATGTGAAGATGATGTAATTATTAAGGATTAGACTTAAGAAGATGATGATTTTGGGGAACCTCGATTGGATCTAGATCGTTGATTACAACGTGATGTTCATGACGCTATTACGATTAATACGAAGACATACGTTACTGTGTGTTTGTGTGTGTAGGCAGAGAGAATTTCGGCAGAGTAACATTGCACAAACAGATTCAATAACTTCGATACTTTACTGAAACAAAGAGGTATATATAAACGATGACCACATTCGTTAAGTTAATACTTAACGAATGAGTCATTCGTTACTTTAACTAATGACGAATGAACAGACTCATTCGTCTTACATTATCTAATGAATAGCCCCCACATTCGTGTTCCACATTCGTTAAATAGGGTTAACGAATGTGACTCATTCGTTACGGGGTAAAGAATGGCCTTACAATGGAGTGAATGGGATTTTTTACCAAAATTCCCTTACATTATAAAAACATATAATAATAATAATATAATAACGACCGAGGCGTACATGTCGTGTATCAACAAACCCCCTCGTCTTGAGTTGTTTATTCTTCACTTCTGGAACATCTTTGTCTTCCAGTCGGTGCAAATGTGAATCTTGAATGCATAACAAATGAACACGTTGAAATTGCATTGCAAGATCGTAGTTGCTTACGTTAGCAAATTGGATCTGATTATGAAATTACGCATCGGTATCAGACTCCGATAAGTTAACGAGCCACATTGGATCGATAACACGTATGAAACTCGTGTTTAACCCGTTGCCCAATACTATACTCGCTTCACCCATCAAATTATCATAGTACCATCGGTTGAACATGGCAAATAGACTCTGAGGGAAGATTTTCATCGCTGCCCTCTTCATCGTCTTTGGCGGCTTGACTTGCAAGATCCTCTTCCTCCAGCCTGTGCGAGTATCAATCTCGTCAATATACTTGTGTGTTGGCACCTGCGGCTCGAAGAACTTGAAACCGTATCTGGTTTCATGCTGGAGATGATCATAGAACCATGAAGCCCATTGGTCTTTGCCTCGATTCACAAACGGTCAGTTGGCTAAGGTTCTCACATCCCATCTTGGCATAGTCAAAATATCATGAATACGCTTAAAGTAATAAATACCGTGCTCCCACTTGACGATATATACTTTAAGCTCTATCGTATTTCCACGCGAACAAGTCACCTTTCACGTCTTTCGTACTTTTGTACTTCTTCATTTGGTATGCCGATGCTCGGACCTTCGCTTGTCTGACTTCCTCCTATTCATTGTATCGGAAGGTCTCGATCATCTTGTTCATTCTCTTGACGTCGTGTCCAAACATACCATCCAAAGCACGTTTTCTCTTCTTGTCTTTTGCAGAGAGATGACTTGTCTCAGCTTCTTTGTTCCACCTATCCCTTTCTTCATGTAGACGTTGTTCTGCTGCTTCAAAATGCCAGTAGTGAAAAACAAAATACCTGAGTCATTGTTATTCTCAGCATACATATCTGGATATTCTTCAGCAGTCACGTCTTCAACTTCAACCTCCTCGTATTCAGGCACATTCCCACGTGGAATGCCTGGATTATTACTTTCTTCAAACTCAATCTCCACCTCAACAGACTTTCCCAGTTCCTCTTCCTCATCCTCGTTCAGATCCAGAAGCAGGGCAATTTGTTTTTTAGTAAGTGAATGATCAACAAATTCACCCTCTTCGATCTCATCCGCATTAACCATATTTTAAACAATATCGTTCATCCCCACAAATAAAATCATATTAGCAAGAAAAACATGAATCCAGCACTCATCCCAGCTTGATTACCCACCGACAGTGTGTTACTACCGCCCAGTTGCTGGTCACTTACACCACCCACATCCGAATCTTCATCATCATTCCTCAACTTCTTCAGTTCGTCTTCTATACACGTAAGTTGAAGAATGATCTCATCTTGTTTGTCCAATCTCTCCCCCTGAGCAGCAACCAGTGCCTTTAAGTCCCTGTTCTCTTTCTGAATGAATTGAATATGTCTGAACATATTCTGCTGCACCAGCTTTTGAGAAGCTCGATCCGCTTGCATCTGAGTTTGCTGTGGATGCAGCAGATTTAGCAAATGAAATATCTGAGCCTGGGAAGACATGCTATAAAAATTCAGATGAATAGGTTGCATAAGACCCTGAGGACGATTAAACGCCATGAATGAATGCTCAGGTCTTGGCAACACAGTCGGACTGACTGGTGTAGAAGGAGTAGTCGGTCGAGGACTTGGCATACGAGCTAACACTGTTTCTAATACATCTCCAAAGTATGGATTCGACATAGCAGTAGTCATCAAAGTCATGGTCGGAGGTACTGGAGATACTGAGCACTGGTGTAGGAGATCTTGTAACAGTTGGAGATATCAGAATCATTGATGGAGCCAGAGAAATAGGAATAGATACAGGTGCAGACAGTCTTTCAAAAGGCTGATTTGGTATCTCAATACCCGAACCCCGTCTCACCCTCTGTTTCTTTCGTTTCTCCCCCTATTCTACCATCGGCTTGTTACCTTAACGTTTACGCTTCTGAGCAAAACTTAACTCGGCACTCGGCCCCTGACCAGCATCACCACCATCATTTCCATCATCATCACCACCCTCATGCTCGTAATCTGAATCATCATGAGCCCAACAGTCGTAAGATGGCGCTTCATAGTCTATATTGGCAAGATGGCCAACCAGACGTTTGTACCGCGGCCGATCTTGACTGCTTTGACCTCTGTAGGTATGTAAACGCCTCACAGTCTCAGCGTTCATGTGTTCCAACTTCATCAGATCAGCTGGATCTTTAAATAAAGTAGGCTGGAGATCGTCAATGATAAGCTGAATGAATCTCAGATACATCAAGAATTTATGTCGACTTGTGAGATTCTCCTTCAAATGATAGAAAACCAGCTCAGAGAAATTGAACGGTTTGTTGAGCACAAGAGCAACAAATGCCGGTTGCAGCATAACACGGCATTCATCATAGCCACCCTTTCTACCATCAAGACAATGGATCAACACATGCATCAGATACTTGTACTTTTCACACAAGTTCGCCTTATTTTACATCGACCTATCCAAATCCCCTTTGTACTGAATCCTCCTAAACAAACCACGGATCAACCCCTTATCGATCTAACATCGATCATCTATCGTATCCCGAAATCCCAACACATCTCTAATCACACCCACCTCTACAACCACCCGCTTCTCCTGAATAGTCGCTTCAATCTGATTATCTTTCTCGTTGAAGCTAGCGGTATCCCAAATGGCACGAATGATACTCTGGTAAACCAAAGTCTGTGTGGAGATTTCCTTGTAAATTCTGGATCGGAAGATATCGGTGTATCTTCAAAGTTATCATGTAAAAATACACAAATGTTGTGCTTTTTATCCTACGATAATGTCAGGACCGGGAGTCAGGTGCAAACCTTGGAAAGGCTGACAAGAACACACTGACTCAGTTACCCAAAGGCCAAATGAATATTCCGGCAAAATCACGATATCCAACGAATGGGAATGAAGGTGTGAAGTTGTGGACACGAAACAATAAAAGATAATCAATAAGAACACAATCAAAGAAAAAGATTCAGTGTATTTAATATATCATTTAATGAAACAGTGAAAGGAATGTCTAGGGTTTCGTGACGGCGGCGGCTGTACGTGGAAACAAATAGAATATTCTTTTTAATGTTTCTCGTATTGCGTGCGTCGTTATCCATGCCTAAATGGAAACCTAGGACCCTATTTATAGACCCTGACATTCCCATTAGAAGTCCTATCTATTACATAATGAAAGACAAAAATAAATACAAGTGTAAGAGTCTTCGAGCAAGGTTTGTCTCTTGCTCGAGCAGACTCAGTATGCAGGTATGCTCGATGAGTGTCTTCGATCATACTTAGAATATCTTTATTAAAGATATTCTCCTCTAGAAAGCTTCATTCCTCTTGACTAATCCTTGTTTTGCTCGAACTAGTCCATCGAGCAAGCTCATTCTTCTTGACATCTTTAGTCTTATCCTAGACTTATTGAACAATCTTTAGCATGCTCGGATGTAAATCTTGCTCGGGGAACTGAATTGTGCTCGAAGTCCTTGCTTTGAACACATGACATCTTCTTATTACATCCATGCTTGTCTCCATGTGCTTGATCATCCTGTGCTCGTAACACTTGGTTAAAACATGTATGATCAAGCTGTTTGCTTGATTGGCAATCCATGCTCGATAGAAGAATATTCTTGCTTGTTGAAGTGTAGCTTGCTCGAAGCCTTAACACTTAGAAGAATTAACCACCAAAGGTTCTGAAGACTTTGCTCGAAGTAGTAAAACCATGCTCGATAGTCTAGGCTTTTTCGAAGTCCATACTTAGCTGTTTCCTGAGGAGGTTGAGAAGATTCCAATCTTCCTTATCAAATATCCGACCCAACAATCTCGCCCTAGATTGGAACAAGCTCAGATGCACTAAAACACACCTGCATAGAGTTACACATGTATCAGATATCAAAGATAAGTCATTCAAGAACATGTCATTTCAATACATATAGGAATTCTGCCACTTGGGCATTACATATCAAATGTTTACAATTCAAAATAAAAATTAAACAAAATTACAAAGATAAACAAAAATAAAATTAATTATCATTAAGTGTCTTTTCTGCTATCTCCTTCTCATGCTCCTTGTGTCAGATTTTTCCTTTTTAAGTTTGACAAGAGCGGCCTTTTTCTTGATCATGTCTAATTCCACAGCATCAGAGGAGTCGATGGGAAATTCTGCATCAACTATGTCCTGAAGATCTTAAGGATGCATGAATTGAAGATCCCCATCATACCGGATTACAGCAATAGTTATGCCCGATTCATTCCTTGAAGAGATTGAGTCATTGTGCTGGTTCTATGTGATGAATGTGATTCTTCCATTATGCTGCACAACCGAATTTGGTTCTCTCATCTCCTGCCTCATATCCAAGCACTCCTTTAAAGTCTTTCTTTTACCATGTGAGCTGCTTGCTTAGGTTTTCCTTTTGCTGGTGTCAAATATAGAGAATTCAAGTGTGTGAACTTCATTGATCCTTTTGCGCCTTCTCTCCTTCTCAGCTTGGCTGTGTATTGTTCTTTTCTTTTGATTTAGGAATGAAAACCCTCTCTCTAATTATTCTTTGATAAATTTTGAGAGGTCATTCCTTTGTTGTCCAGATGGTTAGCTTCTATTTTGATTGTCATATAATTTCAATTCAGCCATCTTTGTCAATTGCTCTTCTGTAAAATCTCTCAAATCATCCCTGAAAATGATCAAAGTTTCTTCTTTATCTTCAGTGATCACCCTTAAAGTCTTGGATCTTCTACCAAAGTAGAGATGTGTGGGCAGATTTAAGTTCCTTTGTTGCTCAGGCCTTACAATCTCGGACCTTAAGGGTGTTCGGCTTGTGCTTCTTTGCTGTGTCATCTGTGTCTTGTCAAGCCCTTCTTCTACATACCATCTCTTTAAAGTTCTGTCCGTTTGAGTCATCAATCTTCCCATTTTAACGCCTTTCTTGTGCAATGCACTAATCATTTCAGGTTTGACTAGTTCCTCCATCCTTCTCTTCTCTTCTTGTAATCTTCTCTGTGTTTCCATATATAATCTTTGCTCTCGATTGTATGTCTAAAAGTTGTTCATGAGGCATGTTGTTGAACTGTTCTTTAGTCATACCTTTACCCGTCACAATTTCCTTCAAATTTTGGACTCTCAAAGGATCTTGGAACCATTCTTTAGCCTCAGCTTTCTTCTTTTCAGTCTCCACCTTCTCTTTCTCCATCTTCTCCTTTAATTTCTTTTCTCTCTCAAGATCAACAAAACTCCTTTTACATTTATGAGAATCTTTGAAACTTTGCACTTTTCTCTTTAATTCTTTTAGAGACAGCTTAATCAGTGAATTGTATTCAAATACATGGACTTCTAAGAATTGAATGTCTTTATGTTTAGCCTTTACATACTCATACTCAGCATCATCACTTGTTCTCTTCCTCTTATTTGCCTTTTCAACCAAATTAGAAATGTCTTCCACAAGGGCTTTCTTGTAGATTTTGTCAATAACATCAAATGATTGTAGGTTTAGAAATGCAGGCTTGTGACCAGCCTTTATCAAGAATTATCTTCTGGTTTTCCTTTTTCTCCAACCATCAGCTTCTTTGGCAATGTCTTCCTTTGATAGTCGTTGAAGATATTTCAAGTCATAATCAAGACTTACCAAATAAGCTTTATCTTCATCCTCCTTCTCAACATCTTTCATTCCTCTATCATCTTCATCTTCAAGGTCAATTTGTTCGTCAAGATTCTGAAGTGCCCCAATTATTGGTTCTTCAGTTCAGGTTCATGAGACTTGAATGCAAACTTGGACATTTTCGGTCTTCTATTATAAACTGATTTTTGTCTCTTTTTCTTAGGAGGTTCAACTTCATATGTTTCTTTCCTTTTCACTCCCCCTTCAGCTTCAGTCTCAAGTTCTGTTAGCTCAGTGACTATTGATTCTTCATTTACAGTCTTCTTCACTTCATTGCCAACAGTTTCTGTAGGTTCTTCATACAAAATTTCCTCAACTAGTGGTTCAGAAGGTTCAACAACCTCTTCGACTCTTGGCTCGGATTGTGCAGATTTATGAAATCTTTTTGAGGCTTTTTAGCAGCATACAAAATTTCAGGATGGTGCCCTTCTGGTTTGTTTAGAATGTCTATCAAAGTAGTCATAATTACCAGCTTCACCATAGTGCTTGCAGATACTTCAATTGTTTCATCCTGTTCTTGATGTACTGGACCCAAGCTGAGTTCTTGGTCCTTATGTGTTTCTTGTTTAGATTCTACATTCTCAGACTCAGTTTCTAGTTCAGATGGTCTGGGCTCTTGTTCAGATTGCACAGGCTCAGTTACCACTAGTTCAGTTTTTACAGGCTCTTGTGTGTCATCATTTTGTCTTGCATTCAGAGCCTCTAGTGTAGCCTTAATCGCATCATCGGCCTCCTTCCTCATTCTTTCATTCTCCTCTTCTTTCTCCTTCATTTTGATTAGTGCTTCAAGCACTTCTTAAGGGATTTCCTCCTCCTCTTCTTGTACCTCATGATCCATTGAATCCAATTCCTCATTCATCAATCTTATGGTTGTTTTGACTGATTCAACTTTAGCAATGTTAGGAGTCAATTACATTGTCTTTTTCTAGAATGTTATCACCAAATTGCACCTTTTGTAGGGACTTGGGATGCAGGTCATCATCTGTATATGCAATCCCTTTCCCTTTCTGTTTTCTCTTCAATTTTTCTTCTTCTGTTTCATTTTCCTCATCTTGCTCCCCCTCATCATCAGAATCTCCATTCTCATATTCTTGATTTATCATGTTTATTGCATTTAACGTTCCAACTTCTACAACCACTTCATTAGAGCTGGCATATAAATCTTCAATTATTATTAAACCCTCTGCATCTTCAAGTTTCTCCCCCTGTTTTGGTGCATCTGAGGTCTTCTCAACCTCAGAATGCCCCTCTTAGGTTCGAATTTTCAATGAAGCTTCTTGTAGTGCAGCCTCCAATGCTTTGTTTCTAGATTCTAAGATTGCATTCTTTTCTTTCAGCATGATATTCTCAAATACAAGCTCCGCATTCTTAAAAACTATGTCATAGAGATTTGGGCTGGAAGGTGGGGTTTCTTGAGTTGGCTTTGGGGCAGTTTCAGAAAAGGGTTCAGATTCAGCTATTTCCGAAGATGGTAACTTGTATGGCTTAGGGTCTGTGGGAATGGAATGAGTTGGTTGAGCAATGGTAGGAGCAGGTTGGTCTTGTACTGGAGAGGATGGTGGGGTAGGAATATGTGTATCTGGAATAGAGTGGGCGGGATTGGAAACAGGTGGTGAGGTATTATTTGGATCATGTAGTGGGGATGTTGGTGGTGAAAGGACATGTGTGTCATGAATTGGTTCAGTGTCAGATAATGCTGGTTCAGTGGTAGCAGGTGAGGTAAAGATGTTGTCATTATCATCATCAACTTCCACAGAGTCGGTATCATCATTGTATACCTCGGGAGGTGGTGAATCTAGTGGAGTAATCTCATTTATTGTATCAGCAACATTGATATTACACTTGTTACAAACACATCATCATCTATAGGATCAGAAGCTCTGTTGCTTGAGCCTTCAATTGGTTCATTAGTTGCTTCATTTTCAATCTTTGCATCATCTCCTTTATGATTAGATTGTACAATCACATGCATATTACTGACAGCAACATCTTGAGCATGTTCAATATTACCCTCATCCATAACATTATCACCATCTGGACCATCATCTCCTCCTTCATCTGAATCATTACCATCTTCATTATCATCATCTTCATCATCACTATTTCCCGGGGTTCCAGTCGAATTAATGGCACCTAGAGCTGGCACAAGAAGCCATGGAGTACATCCCAATCAGCATTTTCTTCAAATTTATTGTTAGCATCCTTCATACGTTGACAGATGTTCAGATACTGAAGTCTCAAAACTTCTCCTGTTCGTTGAAGGTTCGGCAGTGACCTATTTATCAATATTTTCAGGAATTGAGGATACATTAGGAACCTACATCCTTTTCCGCATTTGACACTAGACCGTTGAAAATTAATCTTGAAACATTAAACGGCTATTGGTGTAAAATGGCTACAGTGAGAGTGCCCAGTTCCCTGCTCAGTAGTGTCCAAGTCCCTATCCTTGGAGATAAGGACTGGATGACATGATGGATCAGGAAACGATATAGAAGTGGGAAGCTGCCTTTTTGAAACTGTCCCTCTTTCACTCCACCTTGGTATCCCATTGTCTCATGAAAAAATCTTAACAATCTTGAAGCTGAATAAGATGGCTGAGCATCAAAGTTGTCATTCAGGTTCAACACAACTCTTATTGAAGCTTCTGTAATCTCAATATCATGACTTAGGACAGAGGCCTCAATCCTCTTCCCGTTAACATCATTCACATAAGTTGTCGATCCCCAGAAATCTGAAATGTGGTTCCTGTAGATTGTGGGGCTTTCAGTGAGGGCCACTCTCAGGTTGGAGTTGTTCGGGAAGTTTAGCATAAGTTCCCCGTCCCTATTATCATCATTAACTTCCAACTTAGCACACATGTTGTGCCTCTTTTCAAATTTCATCGCCATTAGTTCTGCAAAACAAGAAGATAATCAGTAACAATAGATGCATAAACCAAATTCGAGTTCAGTTAAAGAGGAATGATATCTTCAGTAACCTGTTCCGTAGTAATATGCATACCTGCAAAACAAAGAAACAATTAGTCGTAATTCAATTAGGAACACTAATTTCGAAATCGGCTAGACGATAATCGAATAACGATGTCTTACCGAAGTCGAAACATAGCTAATGGCTAAGATTGAAGTATTATCAAGCAAGAATCAAGTATTCGAGTAAGCAGTGACTGAACGAGCAAGTATGTTTTTGCAATTAGGTTAAGAGAGCGAAATGAAATGTGTGAAAAAGTTTCTAAGTCCCCCTTTTATATTTAACGTTTGGTTGGTACAGTACTTATTTGTCGTCTAGTACACGAAAGTTGTCATTTAATTTCAAATTTAATGTACCTCCCTTGCTCGAGCATATAGCCAAAACAACAGCTGGCTCCCAATTTACTTGAGTACACAGTACAATCCTTGCTCGACGTACTTGTATGAATATCCTGCTCGAGCACTAGTACACTTGAGACAGTTTGCTCGAATATACTTGTGCTCGACGCCATAGTCAAATGTTAATGGATATTAGTTTGCTTGCTCGAGTATATGATCATGCTCGACAAGAAGTGTACTCGACAATACTTAGGAAAATTCAATTAGTCATGGATACGTGAGACACACTTTTTTTTACCCTTACTCGAAAATGCATCATGCTCGACATTACTTAGAGATCTATCATGACTAAACATATGCTCGAGATGCAACTCCTCTAAGCAGTGGTATAACCTTTACTCGACATACTTAGAGTACTATAACCTGATGTGCTCGAGGTACCTCCATGCTCGAAAGCCTTAGAAGATTTAATCCTTCCTATATCTGTACTCGAACACTCATCCTAAGAGTCTAGCATACAAGTTTGCTCGAACTACTTAACAAATTGATCCGTTAAGTTCCTTAGCTCGAATCCTCATACCGAAGTGTCTAGCACACAGCTATGCTCAAATCACATAGTAATTTTTGTCACAACCCTGCTAAGCTCGAATCTCACAGTCCAACATTCCTAGCATACAACTATCCTCGAAACACTTAAGCGTCTCCTATCATTTAGGTTTTTGTGCTCGACAACTTAGGTCTGACCACTTACCATGCAATCGTGCTCGAAACATATAACATCAACTTTCATATCATAGCAGTTGCTCGAAAGTAAAATGCCTGCTCGAAATACATAAATGAAACTTACAAATCATATAGCATACTCGAAGCAATGTAATCACACAAACAAGCAGAGTTTCGTAGCTCAAAACACTTAAATAGATTTTCAATTCATATTGGGAAGCCAACACTCTTATGCCCCTAAGTCTGGACATGTTTACACACATCCTTTGCTCAAATTGCAATTTTGCATAAAATATAATCATTTTAGAACATTGAGCTGATTTAAGAAATTTGTTTAAGGTGAAATAAGAGATCAATTTCAGTTGAATATTCTTTAGACAACATTTTCATAGAAAGATCTCAACATGGGATCAGATTGTTTAAAAGCTTTCACACCATTTATAGTAGGCCTTATTACCATTTATGTCAGGTTGACATTAGGTAATTGCACTTAGCATGATTATCATGACAATTGTGATATACTTAAAGTTCAATTAAGGCTTAAGTGAAGAAGGGTTATGTTTTGGATTTCAGGTTGTTCCTTATCTCTTCTCAAAGCTTATTTAGCTTTCTCCAATCACCCCAATTTGACTTCAACCCCCTAATGCCTTTGTCAAAATTTGTTTTTACAAGCAGTTTATTCGAAAATTATATATATAGATATCAGACTATAAGGTTGAACGTTGGACTTACATACCATCCGGACTTAAAAGCCTTACATTCAAGGTGTTTAGGACTTATTTGGATGCCCCACCCTTGTAGTTCCCTTAGTGCCCCTTAAGTCATTATATATTATTATTTGACATGCTTTTGTTTTTGAGGCAATTTTCTTTTTCTATATTTTTCCTCTTTTTTTTTTTTTTTTTTTTTTTTTTTGATAAGCTTTTGTATATCTATATTTATATATTTTCTCAGATACTTTGTAAATATATTTTTTGTGGGACCAAAACACCAATCGGCTCGTGTATGATTGGATAATTGCCTTTCTGCCTATCATTCAAAGAGATATGCAAGGAGACATATACCTTGGTCTTCAAATGAGTCACCACATCGCCCTTAGCACTTCATTATATTTGTATCACTCATGTCACTACACTCATGAAAAGATACTCAAAGCAAAGTTTCAATTTACTGAACAGAAATCCTTTAAGCCTATATTCCATGAGCTAGAGATTTTAAGCAATATACTATCATTTCCTAGTAGGTTGGATATAATTCCTATCCAAAACCTTTGAGCTTCTTTAAATCTTATAACAGAATAATCTTATCATATCTCATATGTGAGATCACCAAAAACAGTGTTGCTTAGTCAAAAACATTTAACAGCTTCGAAATCATATCCTTTGAAAGTTCATTAAAAACATTGATTCTGAAAACAGTGTTGTCATTTAAGCATATTTAACAAGCACACACGTCAACAATATCAGACACATTCATTCAGACAGCATAAACCATTAAGATAAACACACAAGTCTGTCGAGCATGCTAAGAAATTCATCGAGCATATTCGGAAATCTATCGTGCAACCTTAATATTATCATTTCAGTGTTTGTGCTCGAAAGACTTTACTGTGTGCTCGAGTAACAGACGTGTGCTCGGAATACTAAAAGTTTTCCAGAATACATGTCCTTGCTCGATCAGTAATAACATATCATTTGTGCTCGAATTACTTGAGAGATCTCAAGTATGGTTTGTATGTGCTTGAAGAACATCAAACACACCAGCAAACATAGATTCATGCTCGAACTACTTATAAAAGTTTTTCAAGACCAGAGTCTATGCTAGAGCAACTGAGCTATGACATCTGTGCTCGAAAGACTTAGAAAAGTCTTCCAAGTACTCCTGCTTGTGCTCGAGGAGAAACAAGCACGGTATCGAGCACAGATTCATGCTCGAAGCACTTAAATCATAGAAATACATCATGTAAGCTCATATCAAAGTACTAAAAGCTTTAATCAATAATAAAATCACATTTTTCACACACAGACAGTCATATACATGGTTCAATGCAATTAGAATGATCACTTAAGCATAGCAAATCATCATGCAAACATTCAAAGTGAGTAATAAAGATAATCAGTAATCACCTCACTTAAGCCCATATCCTCAATCAAACTTCATCAGCATTTATCATACCTAGGCATTTTAACAGAAAGTGAAACCTGGTGTTATCTAAAGGTTTGGTGAATAAATCAGCCAGATTATCAGATGTATCTACCCTTTTCATTTTTATTAAGCCTTTTTCCTGACATTCCCTAATGAAATGATGTCTAATTTCAATGTGCTTAGTTTTAGAATGTTGGACTGGATTCTTAACAATAAACATAGCAGCAGTATTATCAATTAAAATAGGAGTAAGTAAGAAATTCAGACCATAATCCAGCAGTTGATTCTGAATCCATAGAACCTATGCACAGCATGCAGAAGCAACAATGTACTCAGCTTCAGCAGTAGAGATGGACATGATAGTTTTCTTCTTGCAGTGCAAAGACACCAGCCTGTTCCTTAGAAACTGACATCCTCCTTAAGTTGATTTTCTACTCATGTTGCTACCATCATAGTCACTATCTGTGTAGGCCATCAAGTCAAACGAAGGGTTCTTTGGATACCAAATCCCCAATTCTGGTTTTCCATTGAGATATCTGAAAATCCTCTTAACTGCTAGCATATGTGAGACTTTGGGGTTAGCTTGGAATCTTGCACATACACACACAGCAAACATAATATATGGCCTAGATGCTGTAAGATACATCAGGGATCCTATCTTGGCCCTATATTCATGCTGGTCCACCGGATCCCTCTTCTCATCAGGTACCATTTTCTCGTGTGTGTCCATTGGTGTAGACACTGTCTTGAAGTCTTGGCACTTGAACTTGTTTAGAATCTCTTGAACATACTTTGATTGGTTGATAAAAATTCCATCAGCCTTTTTTTATACTTAAAGTCCAAGGAAGAAATTCATTTCCCCCATTGAACTCATTTTGTATTTGGATTTCATTACTTTCTTAAACTCTTTGATCATTTGTTCATTTGTAGAGCCAAAGATAATCATCCACATATACTTGCAACAGCAGCAGATCCTTGTTCCATCTTTTGCAGAACAAGGTCTTGCCAATAGCTCCTCTGCAGAGACCATTGTCCAACAGATGGTTTGACAACTCATCATACCAGGCCCTTGGTGCTTAATGTAGTCCATACAATGCTTTACTGAGTTTGTAGACCTTGTTGGGGTGAACTGGATCTTCAAATCCTGGAGGTTGAGTCACATATACCTCTTCGTCAATTTTTCCATTTAAGAATGCAGACTTCACATCAAGTTGATAGAATTTTATGTTCAAAGTCCACTCCTTCTTCTTGTAAGCATCCTAGAGCCACCAATCTTGTTTTGTTTTTTATCACTATGCCCCTTTCATCTTTCTTGTTTCTAAACACCCATTTGGTTCCAATAGCATACTTGCCTCTAGGCTTGTCAACCAAGTCCCATACATGTAAGTCTCTGAATTGAGCTAACTCTTCCTATATAGCTTCTATCCAGCTGTTGTCTTTTAAAGCTTGATTGATGTTATTTGGTTCAACTTGGGATAGAAAGCAGGCATACAGGTAGATGTTTGCCTTTTCAGAAGAGCTTCTAGTCACTCTCTCATGCAAGTCTCCTATGATATTCTCTGTAGGGTGATTTCTTTCAACATAATTAGTCTGCAAAATTTGTTGTGCTGACACTTTTGTCTCGAGATTGGTCATATTGATCTCAGCAGTTTCACTTTCAAGTCTTTCTTGAGTTTCAACAGCTTCTTGAGTTTGATCAATCTTCGATGATGATGCTTCATTTGATCCAATTTGTAAAGAGTCAAACAAAGACTGAAACCTGTCTTCAAATTGATTTGTCACTTCAGGCTGAACAGGTTGCTGACTTTGTATGGGTTCACTCTCTATATCACTGGGACCTTCATTAGAAACTTCAACTGCATTCTCTTGTCCATTCATCTCTTCTTCTACTGTGCCTTGGTTGCTTCTTTCAAAGTTAAATCCATTTGGCTCAGGAGCAATAGATGACCATAGCTTGTCAAGATTAACTTTTTTTGTTTTCCTTTATCTTCATAGTTAGTTCTGTACATGCTGTCATCCATGTCTTCATTACAAATCTTGAATGACTTGATCATTTTCTGCAAGTCAAACAGCCATTTGGGACCTTCAACATTATTGAAGTGGTTTTCATTGAATATTATGTCTGAAGACTCAATGAATACCATGTGCTCTTCACATAAACTCTGTAAGCCTTTGAATGAGATGAGTATCCCACAAAGTAACATTCCAAAGATTTTGACTGGAACTTGTTTAGATAATCCTTTGTATTCAACAGTGAGCATCTACATCCAAATGGCTTTATGAACTTCAAATAAGGTTTTCTTTTGCAGATAACTTCATATGGAGTCTTATTTTGAGCCTTGTTTAGTATAACCCTGTTCTGCACAAAACATGCAGTGTTGATTGCTTCTGCCCAAAAAGTGACTGGCAAATTTGTATCAGCAATCATGGTTCTTGCAGCTTCAATTAGTGTTCTGTTTCTTCTTTCTGCAACACCATTTTGCTCAGGAGTTCTAGGTGCACTATATTGCTGAAAGAACCCCTTAGAAGTGCAGAATTCTTCCATCATTCCATTCTTGAATTTTGTCCCATTGTCACTTCTAATGACTTTCACTTTCCTTTCAAGTTGATTTTCCATTTTCAGCACATAGGACCTGATTAACTCTGGGGTTTCATCTTTGCTGCTCATGAAGTATACCCAAGTAAATCTTGAGTAGTCATCTATGATCACCAGACAATATCGTTTCTTTCCAATACTTGGAACACTCACTAGACCAAAAAGGTCCATGTGGATCAGTTCCAAGACCTCATCAATGGTATTTATCAATTTTCTCTTATGTGAGGATTTATGTTGTTTCCCTTTGAGGCAAGATGTGCATTTTTTTCAAGCTTAAATTCTCTTGTGGGAAACCCAACAACATGTTCACCTTTCATTAGCTTGTTATTATTCTTCAAGTTGACATGACACATCTTCCTATGCCACAATTTGGTCTCATTTTCAGTGGCTTTGGAAACAAAGCATGAACCACCTCTAGATGTAGCAGTATTCATTTTCAGTCCATAGAGGTTGCCATTTCTTGGAGCCATCATCATGATCATCTCAGTTGGAATCACAAATTCAGGCTTTAGAATTAGGCAGTGTTCATCATTGAAGGTTACTTTGTACCCTTTATCACAGACTTGAGAAATGTTGAGTAGATTATACTGTAGTCCTTCAACATGCAGCACATTCTCAAAGGATACCTTGCCATTGGTGAGTGTTCCTCTTCCAAAAATCTTCCCTCCATTTTCATCACTCCCAAAGGCAACTAGACCTTCATACTTTCTTTCATAATTGATATGAGCTCCTTTGTCACAGGTCATGTGCCTGGAACATCCATTATCCATGTACCATAAGTCATTACTGTTCAAGGACTGTTCCTGCACATATACACAAAAGAGAATCAGTTGGTCTCTAAGTCACAAACTGCATCATTTTGCAATTCAGATTCATCAAGAGTTGGAAGTGGAAGTGGATCTTCATAGATAACTTCACATTCTTCTTCTGAGTCTGGTTCTGACCCTACTTTCACAACTTGTGACATGATTATGTTTTCAGTTTGCTCAATCACATAGTCTTTCTGTTCAGTCAACTCCTTCTTATTCTTCTACTGAAACTCTCTAGGTTCAAAACCTTGTTTCATCAAGAACTTTTCATCCCCATTAAGACCACCAGGTCTCATTTTGTCCTTTCCTTTGTCAATTGACCTTTTGTCCTTTACAGGCTTGCTTGAGACTTTTGTATTATCCTTGATTTTCAAAACTTGTTTCACTCTCTTTTCCAAAATTGATCTTTTCTCTTCATCACTTGAGTTGTTCTTCTCTTCATTAAAATATCTTTGACACATCTGCTTGTATCCTTTCATGTCAAAACCACAAAGCACATCAGGGGCCACAAACTCTTCTTCTTCAAACCAGTAAGAATCAGTGTGATGACCATAAGCATCACACTTCTTGTACCATACCTTGGCATAGCTTCCCATATCCTCAAGCAATTGCTTGTCTTTAATTCTGTCACTTGGTTTGGGGAAATCAAAGCCTAGAGATGTCTTTGGATATAGAGAGTTGCTGAAGTCCACTTTGATTGGCTTGTTCAGATCAGGAACCAGATGATATTTTTCTTTAGCAAATACAATTGGTTTCAACTTGGATGGGAACTTTGAATAGCTTCCCTCTTATTTAGCAGCAAATCTTCTCATAGGTACATACTCCACATCTCCAAGATCAAACAGTTCATGATTAGAGAAAACTGGATAGACTGGAGGATGGGACTGATCATAAGAAGATTTCATTGCCATTTCATTCTTCTCTTGATTTCTGGCTGTGGTCTTGCACAAATGTCAAATACCACATGTTCTTTTCTTATCTGTTCATAATGCTTCTTCAACTTTGGAGTCATCTTTGACAGTAAAGGAATCTTCTCATTTTTCTTCTTGTTTGATCCCTTCTTCTTCTTCTTACCCTTAGATGATTTGGTACTGCCATAGCTGCAAGTACTCTCCTCACTGGAATATTCACTCCATTTCTTCTTCTAACTTTCCTTCTTTACTTCTGGTTTCACATTCTGCTTCATTGCAAACTCTCCATTTTCATTCACAATCACATCTTCATATTGGTTTACAAATTCAGCTTTGTCATCTTCTTAAATTGTTTCAAATATTCATTCCTTCTTTCCTTATCTACTTTTAGTGGATAGCTGTCAAAAAAAAGTGGTGGAACCTTTTTGTATTTCTCTTTCTCTGTCATTTTATCCACAAATCCCACTATGTTTCCTATAGACATAAGGTTTTTCAAGAATTCCATTTGAATTAACAAATCAGCATTTTTCAACTTCTCTTCAGCATATAATCTATTTAGTCCCTCGATCTCAACTGTCATCCTTGACTGAGTACTGTATGCTTGCATACTATCTTCTTCTAGTCCCTTGGTTTGATTCTCATAGGTTGCTTCACTTGTTTCATACACATTTAGAAATGCTTCCTTTCTACCACATTCAGTCTTCCATTTTCCAACCACCTGATTGAGTTAATCAATTGTAATAAGAAGAGATCAGAGATTGAAATATCAGAATGTACCTGCACATTAGAAGATTCTGGCTTGTCCTACACTTTGGCCATAAAAGCAATGTTTGCTTTTTCAATCTCAGCTGCATGGTTACTCCAATCAAACTCTCCATCCCTAGGCACCGTTGTGACTGCAACATTCCATTGATCCCTATCCTGATTCACATTGCTTTGATTGACTTTGTTCTGACTATTGTGAATCTGCAGTTGATTGTTCCTTTTAGGATGAAAGGGTTGTTGCTGGGGTCTATTTTGGTTTTGATAGGGGTTTTGGTTGGTGTTCTGACTTCTCTGATGCTGTAAGTTCTGATTCTGATTTTGGTGGAATTGACTTTGATTCACTTGGTTTTCACTTTGCTTGGGCATGTTGCATTCTGTTGCAAAGTATCCAGGTTGTTGACAGTTGTAGCAGATTGCTTTTGATTTGTCAAAAACTATTCTCTCATTTGGCCCATTGAAGCTTGATCTTCCAATTCTGTTGTATAACCTCTTGCTTCTCACAGCTAACATGGCAGCCTGCCATTTGATGTCCATAACTTCCAAGTCATCAGCATCAATTTGCTCAAGATCTTCCTGCACAATGCTTGTGTTGATCAAGTTCTTGGCCACAAATGCATGATATGACTCAGTAAACATAGAGAACAACGCTTGGTAATCAGTTCCTTGAGCTGCATTGTTCTTCACAAATGTGGACTGTCGCTGTTGAGGCAACATCATCTTCTATCAACTGAACATTAAATCTTGGCTGTCCACCACATGTTGAGCTTGTCTCAACTGGCTCATCAATGATTGACTGCTGATTCTTGATTGAGAGATTTCCCATCGGAGCTACAAGAGAATTGTTCACTTGAAAACTGGGCTTATCTTCTCTAATCATGTGGTTTTCGATCATTTCATGTTCTGCAGCCTTGAGAAAATCTATTACATCATCCAACTTAAAACTGGGAAAGCTTGCCTTTGACTTGATAAACTTGCTTGCAGTATTCATTCACCAGACAAAGATGACAAATGCTTCTTGTTTTGCTCAAAATCAGAGATCTACAGGTCAGTTGTTCTTATATCATTCACAATCACCATAAACCTTTGCAGAACTGATTTTATTCTTTCTCATCTTTAACTTGAATCTATCCAGCTGCTGCTTCAGTCTATCCTTTTTAATGTCTCTCAGTTCTGTATTTTCCTTCAAACATATCAATAACAACATCATATATATCTTTGGCATTTTTGTGATGATTGATAGTTTTCAATATTTCCCAAGATAGACCTAACTTCAGCATAGACAGTGCCTTGTTATCTCTTTTCTTCATTTTCAGCTCAACAGTGGCATTGTTGTTCGGAGCAGTTGAAGGAACATAGTTTCCATTTATGGAGAGGTCCGTAGTTCCGGGTCATTGTAGTTCACATCGGCTTTAAAGAGTACCTTCATTTGATAAAATTTTCTTGTCTAAGTAGTCTAGGAATTTTGTTTGTAGAAACTTCTTGGTCTTCCATTTCAGCAGATCTGAGTTTTAAAGCAGAGAAACAGAGTAAAGCTTCAAGCTTTTTCACAAACTTTATGTCCCGTGGCCTTCAGCGAGCTTTCAAGGCTCTGATACCACTTATCAGAACCGGGAGTCAGGTGCAAACCTTGAAAAGGTTGACAAGAACACATTGACTCAATTACCCAAAGGCCTATTGAATATTCCGGTGTAATCAGGATATCCAATGAATGGGAACAAAGGTGTGAAGTTGTGGACATGAAACAATAAAAGATAATCAATAAAAACACAATCAAAGACAAAGATTCACTGTATTTAATATATCATTTAATGAAATAGTGAAAGGAATGTCTAGGGTTTCATGACGGCGGTGGCTGTACAAAGAAAACAAATAGAATATTCTTTTTAATGTTTCTCGTATTGCATGTGTCGTTATCCGTGCCTAAATGGAAACCTAGGACCCTATTTATAGACCCTGACATTCCTTCTAGAATTCCTATCTATTACATAATGAAAGACAAAAATAAATACAAGTGTAACAGTCTTCGAGCAAGGTTTCTCTCTTGCTCTAGCAGACTCAGTATGCAGGGTATGCTCGATGAGTGTCTTCGAGCATACTTTACTTAGAATATCTTAAGTGAAGATATTCTCCTCTAGCAAGCTTCATTCCTTTTGACAAATCCTTGCTTTGCTCGAACTAGTCCATCGAGCAAGCTCATTCTTCCTGACGTCTTCAGTCTTGTCCTTGACTTATTGAACAATCTTTAGCATGCTCGGATGTAAATCTTGCTCAGGGAACTGAACAATGCTCGAAGTCCTTGCTTTGAACACATGACATCTTCTTATTACATCCATGCTTGTCCCCATGTGCTCGATCATACTGTGCTCGTAACACTTGGTTAAAACTTGTATGATCAAGCTGTTTGCTCGATTGGAAATCGATGCTCGATAAAAGAATACTCTTGCTTGTAGAAGTGTAACTTGCTAGAAGTCTTAACAGTTAATAGAATTTACCACCAAAGGTCCTGAAGACCTTGCTCGAATTAGTAAAACCATGCTCAATAGTCTAGGCTTGCTCGAAGTCCATACTTAGCCGTTTCCTGAGGAGGTTGAGAAGATTCCAATCTTCCTTATCAAAAATCCGACCCAACAAATAATAACACTGGAACTTCCTCGGGTTCAGCAACGTGTTCAGGAGCTTGGACCTCGGGTTGTTGTTAGGGTACAACCTCTGGTTGTTGCTCGGGAACAAGATTAGGAATGATCTCGTCTGCAATACTATTAAGATGAATAAAATATTAGTAAAATATTCAAAAATATCCTACTGTTTAACAAATGACATGTTCATTTGTTATTATACACTTAAACGAATGACCTTACTCGTATGAGATTATGTTTACGAATCAGTCATATTCGTTAATTCTAACGAATTAGTCTATTCGTTAGTCATTCGTTACTTTATTTTCACATTCGATACATTTGTCATATATTACAAACAACGAAAGAGATAATGAATAACCCCGTTCGCTGTCTTAGCGAATGAATTGATCATTCGTTGATCTTTGACAACCAGAAGTCAAAATTCAAAGAACTTTGACTTCCATTAAGTCAATGACGAAGAACATAGTCTCTGATACAATTAATTCACACTAATGCTTTCGATTAACCACAATCAAATAAATTGAAATCATGTTTAATACATTAATCTATGATCATATATCACAAATTTTAGCAAAACATAGAGTATTTGATTAGTTAAGAAGTTTGTCTATATTAGTTTACAAACTAATCGATTAAACCCTAAAAACCGAATGGTATTTTATCATCATTCTTGTATTATCTTGATCGCCTTTACCTGTATAATAACAATTTGTTAATCAATTGATCAGAATCGAATGTATGGAATTCTAATGAAATTTTGGCAGAGTTTCTTTCAGGAGACGATGTAATAGTATTTGGACGAATGAAAGGTCCATTCGTGTTCATCGGGATTTTAATCTCTTTAATCATTTCACGCGAATCGAGGAGATTCGTTAATTTTGAAATAACGAATGTCCTCATTCGTTAATTTAAAAACCTTATTCGTTAAAGACATAAAAAATCATATTAACATTTGTTGAAAAATTAACGAATGATACTTTAACATTCCATTCGTTAAAATAGTATACAAATGACTTACATTCATTGGCTCAGCGGAAGCGATTGTGTCTTCCAAAACGAATGAGGTCATTAGTTATGAATAAATGACGAATGGCATGTCATTCGTTAAAACCATTTTAACGAATCACCAATAACTTTTATCGAATGAGATAGTATCTGAAGCTGTAACGAATCAACTTCTGGTGGATGTCAATTTCTAGGAAACAGGCTAGTGTCTTGGTAGTGCAAAAAGCAAACTAGAGTGTCCATTTTAACTGCTGAAGTTGAATACATTACTGCATCTGCTTGCTATGCACGAGTTCTATGGATTCAAAACCAACTGCTGGATTATGGTCTGAATTTTCTACTCACTCCTATATTTATTGTTAATACTGCTACAATGTTCATAGTTAAAAATCTAGTTCATCATTCCAAAACAAAACGCATTGAAATCAAACATCATTTCATTAGATACTGTAATGAAAAGGGACAAATAGAAATGAAAATGGTTGAAACAATTGACAATTTGGCTGACCTATCACCAAACCACTAGATAAAACCATATTCAACTTTCTATTAAAGTCTTTGGGAATGATAAATGCAGATGAAGTCTGATTAATGATAAGTGTTTAAAATGCTTACATGACTATCTGTTAAATGTTTGGTTTTTTAAATGTGTGAACTTGCATGTGTAGCTACTTGACTATGCTTTGTTTGCTTGCTTGTGATTTACTTGACAAATGTGTTTGATTATGCATGACTGTTTATATGAAGAAAGTTACTATTTTAGGCTACATTTGAGTCAACTGATTGGAAAAGAATACTATTTTTGAGTAACTGATTCAATTCTCTGTTTTGTATGCTTAAGTGAATATCATTCACTCAGTGTGAATGTACTTGTTTAAATGAAACATTGAATGTTCCTGAAAAAGGTTTGTGAGTTAAGAGAGTCATTTTAAAAAAGGACAAGTTTGTTTTAAAAATCTAATCTGAAATGAAAATTCAAGAATCCTGTTTTTAAAACAAATTAAAATATTTTTGGCAAAAGCAAACTGGTTTTGGTGATCTCTTAAGAGATATGATAAGATTATTCAGTTCAAAACTTTATAGAAGCTTAAAAGGTTTTCAAATGGAAATTGTATCCAACCTTAGTGGGAAATGATAGAAAATTGGTTAAGTCATCTAAACACGAATTATAGGCTTAAAAGGTTTTAAGTACAGTCATTGATATTGTATGGTAGCTTTCCATGATGTGTAGATGCCTATGTGATATAAACATAATGATCATGCTGAGCTTGATGTGGTGATACATTTGAAGATGAAGGTATGTTTCTTTGTACATCTCTCCAAATGATAGGTAGAAAGGCAATTATCCAGTCAAACACAAGCCTGTTGGTGTTATGATCAACCAAAAATTATTCTTTTAATGATCTAAGCAGATAAATAATAGCTATAGATGTATATAACCTAAAAAATGTGTATATATAAATACTTTTATGTTTTCTTAAATAAACAGACTTGAAGGGGGCTTCAGAGAACTACAAAGGTGGGGAACACAAATAAGTCCTAAACACCTTGAATGTAAGGCCAGAAAGTTCGGATGGCATGTAAGTCCAGCGTTCAACCTTAGAGTCTGTATTCTCTTATTATTTAAATATTCAAAACTATTTTTATCCATAAATCAAGGGGTTGAAGTCAAGTTGGAGTGACTTGGAGAAAGCCAATTAAGCTTTGAGAAGAGATATGGGACAATCCAAATCCGTAGTGTGAACCATTCAATTATTTTACATTAATTGAACCTTAAATATATCATAGAAAGCAGTGATAATCATGCTAAGTTCTAATACCTGCTATCAACCTGACTTAGGTTATAATAAGGTTGACCATGAAGTGTTGTGAAGTGGTTTAATCAATATGATCCCATGCTGAGATATTTCTATAAAATTGTTTTGAAAAGACAAGAAATTGAAATTTGAACTCTTGTTCACCTTAAACTTATGCTTGAGTTAATTCAGTATCTAAACGATTCATTTTTAATGATTGGAGTAAAAGTTTCTGTGTGGATATGCCTAAGCTGATAGGCATTTGAGTATTTTGGTCTAAACGTATTTTTTGAAAATTACAAGTTTATTCGAGCATGTATCCATGCTACAATAGTTTTCTAAGTGGTTCGAGTATGATTTTATAATTGAACAGATGATTTTTGCTCCACGAGCATGAAATTGTGAAATGAAATATATTCTAAGTGTTTCGAGCATGAATCTATGCTTGAATCGTGAGTTTTGCTCTACGAGCATATGTGACAGAATGAAAATTATTGTAAGTGTTTTCGAGTAGAGTTGCATCTGTGAGTGTGTTCGAGTATGTTTGACTGACTAATAAATTTTCTAACTATGTCAAGCACATCTCATCAAACACAATGATAACATACTCCTGAGGAGTTTGTGGTGTTGAAATTTGTCCAAGTGTTTTCAAGCAAACTGATTATCTTACATGCACTAATTGTACGTTAAGTGTTAACTAGCAATACTTTCGAGTATGATTTTGTAAACGAGCATGAGTGAATGTTTGTATGTTATGAAAATTTGGTAAAGGTAAAGGTTAATCTTGAGTACAAGTTTGAAATGTTATAAATTTAAATTGCTTAAGTTTTCTTTCGAGTAGACTTGGCATTCGAGCGAACTTCTAAATGAATAATGTTTAATACTTAACCATTTTTCAAGATAGTACTGTCGAGCATATTTTTGAAAATGTTTTCAAGCAAGCTAGGAGACAGCTATTTTTGGCAGTTTGCTTACGCTGAGTAAATAAGTGATTTTAAATTCAAAATATACCTTGCTTGCACTAAACGACAAACTAGGGCAAGCGTTAGGTATAAAGGGGGACCTAGAAAATTTTCCAAACAATTTTTCCCTCTCTTGTCAATTGTCCTCTGTCGTGCCTCCTATTCAGTTACCAATTGCTCGAAATTACTTCTGATTACTTTCGGATTTAACCATTAGCTCTGATTCTAACTTGGTAAGAAATCGATTATCGATTCTCGATTATCCGACCGTTAGAATTAGGGTTTCTATTGTCTATCTTGCTAATTGATTATCTTGTTTGTGCAGGTTCGCAAATTGTCAAGGAACATGTTATTAAACATGACTTTCTTCTCTAACTACTATCGTCGTTACCTTATATTTTAATCTTACTGACTATTAATTTTGTTTTTCAGATATAATGGCATTAAAATTCAAGAAGAAACATAATATGTGTGCCCTTCTGGTAATAGATGAAGAAAACCAAGAATTGGAGTTCATGATAAATTTTCTAAACAATTCCAATCTTTGAGTGGCTATGACAGAGAACCCCATCATTTACAGGAACCATATTATAGACTTTTGGGGTTAAGCAGAATATGCCGACGATATGAATGGACAAAGAATTGAGGCCACTGTTCTTAGCCAAGAAATTGAGACAACAGAGCAGTCTATAAGAGAGGCACTTTAGTTGAACGAAAATCACAAAGTGTAGCTTTCTTATTAAACATAGAGACTCCTTAGAATCTTTCAAGAAACAATGGGGTATCGAGGGGTAGTTTGTTGTCACACCCCGCCAAGCCGAAGTGTAAAACGAAAATGTAACAGACACCTCTGATATCAACCACATTGTTTATAAGGCGCAATACAAACTAGTTTACAATATTTTACATAGATCTAACTTTGTTTACAACTAGGTGATACAAACGAAATCCAGCCTGTTAAGCGGCTTTACTTCTTATTAGCACACTTGCATCAATTCACCCAGCATTGATCGCAAGTTAAACACGTAGCACATCGACTTTCTATCCCAATCCAGTACCTAAAAAACATGTTAAATCGGGTCAACTATAAATAGTTGGTGAGTTTCACGGGTTTCAAGAAATCAGTTGTGCGTACACCAATCACAGTTTGTAAATACGCAAGTATGTATTTATGTACGTTCACAAGTACGTTTGTTTGTATGTTTATGATGTAATTATATGCTAAGCTACAGTGAAGCCTTGACTGTTCGTGCTGCGTGCATCCATTTCCCATGCTCAATCAACCACTGTGGCCCCCTTTCCGCCTATAACATGCCCCGAGTAGCTATGTCTAACACTACATAGCGTGTTTGTATAATTATGGTCATGTGCAAACGGGATAATGTCTCAGCAGCCAATGCTGGCCCCACCTGGGTTTGTCAAACCAATAGTACTATTCACAAGCCACCGGCTTGAAGTTAATCACTGTGTTAGTGGGGACTTTTGTGTGTTAGCACTTAGATAATTCACATAGTCAAACAGTTCAGATTATATATATATAGATATGTATCAACATGCTTTCACCCCAAAAGTTCGTAAAAGCAGTTTAAAGTGGGGTCATGAAACTCACGGTTTACTAGGGATTCAGTACAGCATCAGCTTGTAGTTCGTTTGACTTGTATCACTAACCCCTATAATCAATATTATAATAATATTAATATTTTAATATTATTATAATCATTATACTAGATTGGGCTGTATAACTAATCTGGGTATAGCTGGTATGCCCAGAAAGTATCAACAGGCTTAGAATGTGATGTCGTTCAATATCTAATACTTAAAACCAAACTTGGTTCAGTTTCCCCGTTTTCCCAGCTGGGACAAGTTGTTCGTTTATGCATTCAGAAAACAGTTACAGGGATGTAAGCTTGGTTAAATGTGTCGGTCGATAAAATGACTAAGTTATAAAAAAAGATCAAACATTGGGGTTCTGGATTCACTACGGGGCTCGTTTCCGTATATTCAGTTTGATTTGGAGAAAACGCACACAAATTGTCCAAATTGTCCAGGTTTCTCATAAAAAGTTCGTTTTTACTTAACTAATTCAAAAATATAATTTCTGATCACTTTTGATGTTCTGATATTCCAACAGGTTCATTAATCGCGAACTCGTCGGTTTAGATGAGAATTAAGTTTGTTTAATCTTTAAATTACCACAATTAATTATCTATTAATCCTTAAATTATGAAAATTTAGTCATTTATCTATTAAAATATGTAGATTTTTATAAAAGTATTTCTGAAATTATTTACTGATTTATTAATTTGTAAAAATTCATTTTAATGGCTATATTTAGCCCGAAAATTGCACGTTTATACCAAACGATCTCCAAAAATGTAACCAAAATTTCAAAGTGACCAGAATACATATCAAGACAACCTGGAATACTTTCAAAATCTAACAAACTTGCCAAATGTATTTTTCGAGCCAAAAACGATTACGAAAATTCAAACAAACGCGAATGCATAAAACCTACATAGGCTTTTCCAAATGATTCCCAATTTCATATGTGATCATATTATACGAAATCTAAGTTCCCCAACAAATATCATAATTTTTGAAGCATTTTAACTATTTTTCCCAAATAAACGTCCCAATTCGGTAATAAATTCGCCAAATATTCTTGGATGGTCGAAAAATTACCAAATTTGAACAGGGACTAAATCATATTGCCTCTGATGTCCCCGCAAAGTTTTATGACCTAAAATTATGCACATCATAACATTAACTTAAACAGCCCGTAATCGAGCATTTAAGCATTACATTTGCGGTTTTCGCCCATTTTTGCTCACTTAATCCAATTTTTGAGTCCTTGTGCTTCTACATAAGCTAGGTACAGGTCCTATATCACAAAAAAAAGCATGTTTCATCAATATGGCAGCCTTGAAACTTAGGGTTTCGGCTAGGGTATTAAACCGAACTTTTGAACCGTAAAAGCGCCGTTTAAACCCTATAATCCGTGTTTATGGCCAAACAAACAACCAAACCAGGTTCCGAACCATGTGTATGATCAAACCATGTTTTTGAAAAATTTTTAGGGTTTTTACACGGTTAGAAGTGATTTTTGGTAATCAAACTATGTTTGTATGAAATTAAACATGTTTAAACAAGCATAAAATAGATCAAATAGGTGAAGTACCTTAGGATTTTGTTGGGGTGATGAAGAACAACAGATTAGGATAGTTTCTTTTCTGGAAATTTGGTGTGAAAATATCTATGATTACTTAAATATAAATATAAAAATAATAATAATATAATGGGTTTTTTTTTTCAACATTGGCGGGCTATAGTTTTTGGGACACCTTTGGCCCTAATTTTGTCCCATTAATCTTGTTTTGTGTGCCCGAACGTGAAATCCCGAGTCCAACTTTATTTATAGTGATTTTTCTTTTAGTTCTCCGGTGATGAACACATATCCTATACTTTCATCCTTCTTCCTTACTAACAAGACCGATGCTCCCCAATGATGATAGCTAGGTCCCATAAAGCCTTTATTCAACATTCCTTTTTAATGGCTACATAACCACACCTTGGCGAAGGTTCATTGTATAATTTTTGTTAAGAGCTAAAGTTGATCGCCGTATTGTTTTGAGTTGTAGGGTGCGCACGTTTAAATTGTTGTAGCTCTTGTACTCCTGTTTCCTGATTAGCTCGTTTTGTACTAGATGATTTCCCGGTACTCTCAACACCCCTTTACTGACCGAATTCCAAGTTACCACCCCGGCTTACGTCCCGGTATTCTCAAAAGTAAAGTGGCTAACTGAATTAACTAAGGTGTCTACTTTCGGATTACTAATCATAGTATTTGTCGAACCAGATTGTTAGAACGGTTTGTGCATTCTAGTTGACCTGTCCTTTCATTTTGGATTTCATAAATAATAAAAATAATAATAATATAATGGGTTTTTTTTTTCAACATTGGCGGGCTATAGTTTTTGGGCCACCTTTGGGCCTAATTTTGGACCATTAATCTTGTTTTATGTGTCCGAACATGAAATTCCGAGTCCAAATCTATTTAGGTTTCGGTTTTTGGCAAGAAAAATATACCGAGTACGACAAACAGTGCGAAAATGAGTGTTTTTTGGCCATTTTTGTGTAAATTTATAAAAACATAGTATTTGTTTGTAAAAATCAAAAATATTTTCACGGATCACTTAAAACATTTCAAATAAATGTTTTGTAAGTCTTTTCGGCTTAACGGATGATGCAATGCCTGTTTTGTATCTATCTTTCGCGTTTAAATTCATAGCGGGTAGTTAAACGAGCATGTTTTCGTTTAATTGGTTTGCTATCATACTAAGGCCATAATATTAATGTGTTGCCTTATATTAAACGTATATCACCTATAGATGGCCCTTCGAGATATTTGGGTCATAACCAGACCCGTTTGGTTAATCGTTTGTTCGACACGCAATAAGCGGTTAATCGCTTATTCGGTTTGTAAATACTGAGGTGTATCCGGTTTTGTCACGAATGTCACATTCTCCCCCCGTCAAGAAATTTCGTCCCTGAAATTCAATATGCCAATTATATGTTCCTTAGGGACAAAAAGAAGTATTTGTTTTCGTTTTCAAATATATTTGGTTCCCCGTTGTGGATCTTACCGAACTTTGATCAATGAAATTTTTGACGAGTGGTAATTGTTTGAATTTCCCCTCCATTGTTCATATGGGTTCTTTACCAAGTTTAGTTATAAGTAAGTTTTCAAGTGGTATTATCTCCGCCTTATCAATAAGACACTTGTTTGTTTCTGTATATAAGAAATTTTTAGTAGAACTAAAATTGAGAATGAACTCGATTCTCGAGATAGTTTATTCGATATGCTACGGGATTAATTTTCGAGACAACCTCGTACAATTCTATGTATGTTGATGACAACTTATCAATTTCCTCAATTCGAGAAACAGTTTTCAAAAGTCAACAATTCATTACATACATCGGTGTAGTTCTTTTATTAAATTTATGCGGCCTTCAGTTTGTTTTTGATTTCTACGAGTTTTATCTGTGGTTTCTGTACTCAAATTGGGTTTTGAATTTTGAATGTTGCCAAATTTTATCTTATTAAGGTAACGATTTATACTCTTGCTTGTATCATACCAGTTATAGTATTGCTCGTATAATACTATGGTAATTAATAGAATACGAGGATTAGACCAGTGGAAAATGCTGGCCTTAATTTTCTTCAAGATTTAATATACACTCGCAATGTAATTATCCTAATATTTATATATTTCGCCCCGCTCAATCTGTTATTTGGGAATGACAGGTTGTGCTCAAACCGATTGGGTTTCTTAATTTTTGCCAAAGATTAAGAGGCCAAATGACTATTTCAGTCTGAAGTAATCGAAATAGACATACTATAACGAGATATGATTTTGTTGACGTAATGGTAGTCGTGCCTTTCAGTTGTATAGTGGTTATATGTTGGGATAAAATATGCAATTTTAGTTAGCCGGTCAATTAGAAATTGGACTATATTGTGTTTTCGGAATGATTTACAAAAGTATGTTATGAGGCTCATTAATCTGTCTCCACTACTACTATGAGTTTCTGGTTGCTATAACATTACTGAGGTTTCTGGTTGCTATCGATAAGTGTAATTACATCTTTCTTTATACCGGCTACCAATAGAACTCTTTTAAATATTTATACTTCTTATCAGTTCCTGAACGAATGGAATATCTGGACTTATGTGTTCCATCCATGATCTAGTCTCGTAAGTTACCAAGAGTTTGGATCCAGACTCGGTTTGCTCGAAGTATAGAATTTCATCGGTTTTCCTTAGTTACAATTGTCCCTGACTCAACTCATCTTCCTTACCCCATATCTAGTTTGCCAGATCATTTACAGGTTATAATCTTTTGTGATTTATGTAATCGGTGCATTTGGTGTCATATAAGTAGTATTCCCATGTCTACGGTGCAAAAGCAATCATCCGATAGTCCGGGTCAAGGAAAGTGTAATTTTCTCGTGTGCTTTTTATTGTTAGAAAGTGTATGTTATAACCTTGTTCCTTTGCATTAGTACACATTCTAATTCTTCTCTGGATGTATCACAATAGATTACAAGATCATCAGTCCTTCCTGGGAGATTTAGCATAGGGGTTTTACAAAATTTCTGTTTTAACGATTAAAAGCCATTTCTTTTTCTCCTCCCCAATCATAAATTCAGTTTTCTTGGGTTGAAAGGGTTAAAGGTTGGGCTAAACTGGAAAGGGTACAATGAAGCGCTGATAATACTCAGCAAATTCCAAAATTTAGCGAATTTCTTTTGTTGACTCTGGTGTTTATCATTTTTGTTCGGGTATATGTAAATTCCGGGTCAACTAAATACGTGTTCAAAAATCAAATTCCTTGTAGCTAGAATTCGTACTTGAACAATTCCTCCTGCCTCAATGCCTCCAATGTTGATCATAATTGTTTTTTTTTTTCGAATACATCAAGAGATCATCATTAACGTTATGATGAATTTATTGCAGTACGGTTTACAAGTCGGTTCGAGTGATCCATGAAAACTGGGGATGTATTAGTCAGTTCGAAAGGCATAACTAAGAGTTCATAGTGACCATACCGAGCTCGAAACACCAATTTAGAAACATATTCCTCTTGGATTTTAACTTGAAGATAGGCGAATCGGAGGTTGATTTTTTATAAGTAGTTCGCTCCCTGGAGTTGATTGATCAAATCGTCAAATCATGAGAGGGGGTGTTATTTTTTATAGTGATTTTTGTTTAGTTCTCCGGTGATCAACACATATCCTATACTTTCATCCTTCTTCCTTACTAACAAGACCGATGCTCCCCAATGATGATAGCTAGGTCCCATAAAGCCTTTATCGAATAACTCTTGTAGTTGTATAATTAGTTTTTACATTTTCGAGAATGTCAGACAATAAGGTGTATTGGTAATAGTAGTTGCCCCTAAGGTTAGGTCAGTTCGGAGTTCAATTTGTCGAATAGTGATACTCCAAATGGTTCATCCGGAATGAAGCTATAGTATTCGAGTACTACGGGGATATATCTTATATGCATTGGGATTTTTATGGTTCCATTTATCCCTAAATTCCATACATTCTTGGCGAAAACAATTTAACACCTTGAGCTGGGACACAAGGAATAAGATAGTGCCAGATTTTTCTCCTTGTACTGTAATCTTTTAATTATCTGATAGAGGAATCTTAACTATTTCTTCCTTACAATTGCTATGTGCTTTATACTCAATTAACTCACCCATGCTGGATTTACATCAAAGTTTCCTAACTTTACTGGGAGTAGATCAATAAGAATCAGTTGTTCGTTTAAGGTAAATAGACAATTTTGGAACATTTGGTTAGTAGTTATAGATTTATCGATAGTGAGTTCTATAGCATAGGGATGACTAATCGGTATATTTTCCAAGGAGACAAAGTCAATAGAGAATAAGTCTTCTCTCGGTATCTATATCAAACGAGGCTGAAGTATATTACTCAGTAATTAAAGGTGTATTCTTTCACCACAATTAAGTCTTGTCGTGTATTATCTGATCCAATCACTAAATGCGGTCTCTAGCCGAGTTAGACATCGATGCATGTTTTTGGTTTAACCAGGGACAGTTCTTTTTGGAGCATTTCGTACTTCCATACTCATGGTAAACATGAGGGTTTGTCATAGTTTGTGATCAAGTTGGTTACGATTGGGATAACTATAAGTGGTGAGGTTAGAACGGTTGGTTTACAGTGTTCATAATGGTTTCATAGTTACAAGTATAGTATCCAATCTTCTAGTTTTTGTAACGTATCTTTATTCAACATTCCTTTATAATGGCTACATAACCACACCTTGG
Organism: Bidens hawaiensis; assembly: GCF_021521415.1. Lineage (NCBI taxonomy): Eukaryota > Viridiplantae > Streptophyta > Magnoliopsida > Asterales > Asteraceae > Bidens > Bidens hawaiensis. The sequence goes on from NW_027491246.1 coordinate 1,854,228, forward strand.
CGAAGGTTCATTGTATAATTTTCGTTAAGAGCTAAAGTTGATCGCCGTATCGTTTTGAGTTGTAGGGTGCGCACGTTTAAATTTTTGTAGCTCTTGTACTCCAGTTTCCTGATTAGCTCGTTTTGTACTAGATGATTTCCCGGTACTCTCAACACCCCTTTACTGACCGAATTTCAAGTTACCACCCCGGCTTGGGTCCCGGTATTCTCAAAAGTAAAGTGGCTAACTGGATTAACAAGGTGTCTACTTCCGGATTACTAATCATAGTATTAGTCGAACCAGATTGTTAGAACGGTTTGTGCATTCTAGTTGACCTGTCCTTTCATTTTGGATTTCATTCCTTGGACAATATTTCAATATAAGGGTTTTATGTCTTGCCCAGGTCCTGCGGATAATTGTCTTTTGTTCCCAAATTCGTACAATCGCTTTTTACAACACAAGGGCGTGGCTAAGTAGTGTAATAGTAACATAATTAAATATACAATTTGATGGGAGCTACTGGTATGGACAACAGATTTTGTCGTCTCAATCCATTTTACTAATTCATTTGATTTTTAGTACCACTAAAATTTACATGTTTGCACGACTTAAATCGTTTTAATGAGTATTCTCGTCGTGAAGGATCATGGTTGTTACGACTAGTATTCATGTTCGGTAAAAGATTTTTGTTGCCAATGGCATTTGGTGGGGGAAATTATCATTATCGGTAGTACCTTTACGGTTTTCGCCCATTTTTGCTCACTTTATCCAATTTCTGGGTCCTTGTGCTTCTACATAAGCTAGGTACAGGTCCTATATCACAAAACAAGCATGTTTCATCAATATGGAAGCCTTGGAACTTAGGGTTTCGGCTAGGGTATTAAACCGAACTTTTGAACCGTAAAAGCGCCGTTTAAACCCTATAATCCGTGTTTATGGCCAAAAAAACTATCAAACCAGGTTCCTAACCATGTGTATGATCAAACCATGTTTTTTGAACAATTTTTTGGGTTTTTACACGGTTAGAAGTGATTTTTGGTAATCAAACTATGTTTATATGAAATTAAACATGCTTAAACAAGCATAAAATTGATCAAATAGGTGAAGTACCTTACGGTTTTGTTGGGGTGATGAAGAAAAGCAGATTAGGATAGTTTTTTTTCTAAAATTTTGGTGTGAAAATATCTAGGATTACTTAAATATAAATAATAAAAAAAATAATAATATAATGGGTTTTTTTTCAACATTGGCGGGCTATAGTTTTTGGGTCACCGTTGGGCTTAATTTTGGCCCATTAATATCGTTTTGCGTGCCCGAACGTGAAATCCCGAGTCCAAGTCTATTTAGGTTTCGGTTTTGGCAAGAAAAATATACCGAGTACGACAAACAGTGCGAAAACTAGTGTTTTTCGGCCATTTTTGTGTAAATTTATAAAAACATAGTATTTGTTTGTAAAAATCAAAAATATTTTCACGGATCATTTAAAACATTTCAAATAAATGTTTTGTAAGTCTTTTTCGGCTTAACGGATGATGCAATGCTTATTTTGTAACTATCTTTCACGTTTAAATTCATAGCGGTAGTTAAACGAGCATGTTTTTGTTTAATTGGTTTGCTATCATACTAAGGCCATAATATTAATGTGTTGCCTTATATTAAACGTATATCACCTATAGATGGCCCTTCGAGATATTTGGGTCATAACCAGACCTGTTTGGTTAATCGTTTGTTCGATACGCAATAAGCGGTTAATCGCTTATTCGGTTTGTAAATACTGAGGTGTATCCGGTTTTGTCACTAATGTCACATTCGTGAAGGAAAATTTCAAAAAGGGATGTTTCCCTTGATCTACAGGTTCTTAATCCATCATGTCATACTGAGTCTGTCATTTCGAAGAGGAACCTGGACACTTCTTAGCAGAGAGCTTGCTACTGTTACTGTAGCAATCTTTTATAACCAGCCATTCAACTTTTCAAGAATGATCTTTAACGGTTTGGTGAATAATGCCCAAAAGAACCCATGTGAAAAATTTTTGATGTATCCAATATTTGTACAAATCTTGATCAACAGGGCATTACAAGGATTGGCAACTGAAGGGCGAACTCTGGCTTTACAAGATCCAAATGTTTATAAGAGAATTAAGGCTGCAAAGAGTCAATTTTGAAGTGAATGCCGAATAGGACATACTCCCATGGTTATTGAACAATCAAATTGAAGTAATGGAAGTTCCTTAATCCCTTGAACCATATGTTGAAGACTCTAATGAGAGTGACAATGAGGAAGAGTCTGAAGAAAATGATAATGATGATGATCATCATCATCATGATGGAGGGGCTGATGTTGAATATAACTATGAAGTTGGTGAGCCTCAAGGAGGACAGGAGTATGAAGTTGATAAACCGGTTAATGAAGAAGCAGAAGATGAAGTGAACTTCAATGAGAATACAGAAGTAAATGAGCATATGGATACAAGTGTTGAACCAACTCATAGGGAGATTGTGAATACTGAAGTGCCCATTGTGGCCGGATCAACAACACTTGAGCAATTTGCTGATGATGATCTGTTTGTTGACAACATTATTAATGAAGTTCAAGCAACAATTCATATGATTACACCACCTCTCTCACCTGATCCACTTATTGAACAAACTGAACATTCATCAACAGTAACAGAGCAATTTTCCCCAAGCCCAGAACCAGTGGATGAACCATTGCATTCTTCAACAGACATAGAACCATTGGTTAACCAACCAGTACCTTCACCACCAACATCCCCAGCGATTGAACCTGAACAACAGCCACGACCTCACCAAGACACACTTCCAATCATTCATCCAGTTATACCACCCTCACCTGAATCTTTCTCAAACCAGCCTGAATCTGAGATAGAACTCTTCCCTATACAAAACACACCATCATCTTCACCAACCAAGATAAATGAAGACCAATTGGCAAGAAATATAGAGTTAGAATTTGAGAATATTATTCTTGAAAAGAAAAATGCAGCTTTGGAAGAAGCATTACAAAGGTCTCTAAATAGAATTCAAACCCTGGAGCATGTTGAGGTTGAGAAGACTTTAGATGCACCAAAACAGGGGGAGAATATTATGGAAGGTTTGGCATTGATTGGAGAATTGTATGATGATGAGTGCAGTGACAAAACTAAAAAAGAAAAGAATATAACAAATGCTTCGAACTTAATAAAGAAAGAAGAAGAAGAAGAAGAAGAAGAAGAAGAAGAAGAAGAAACTAAAAGGCATGTTGAGGTTGAAGGGGAGCATGAAGATGAAGATAAACTTGAAGAGGAAACTTCTGAGCAGATTAGGAAGAGAAAAATTATGGGAAAGGGCATTGCTTCGTCAGAAAAAGTCCTACAGCCCAAATCTGTTCCAAAAATTATTTCAAATGATGAAATTTTACAAAAGGATATGTGTATTGATCCTGATGTGGCAGAGGTTGAGTCCGTGAAGAAAGTAATGGAACTAAGAAATGCTGAGCTTGAGGAAGATGATGAAATTCCTCAAGAAGTCCTAGAGACTTTGATAAATCTGAAGAAAAAGAAAGAAGAGGAAGAAAAATTAAGAAAGCAAGCTGATGAAAGCTTGGCTTTAGTACTTAAAATCGTTGAAAAGAAATTTAAAGGTGAGCCTGATATGGGCATAAATTAAGAATCAAGACAAAATGAAGAAGAAAGGATTGATATGAAAGATAAGAGATATATGCCAAATTCATAGAACAATGTTTTTTGCTCCAGATGCATATTGACATTCTACTTAATCCTGAAGAGCATAAAAAAGAGCAATAGAGGCTGCTAGAAAACATCAAGAAGAATACATAGAAAAGGCAAGACTGCCAAGTCAACTTCTCATTGAAGATATTTCAGAACCAAGAATGGAATAGGTAACTGATCAAGCAAACAGGGAGACTGCTGCTGACCCAATCGTAACAGAGCCCATTGACTCAGAGGAACCCATTGTCAAGGAGTCAGATGAAAAGAATGATACAATTGTTGTTGAAATTCCTGAAGCCAAAAGACAAAAGATTGAAAAACTAGCTGTTAAGAAGGTTTACAAGAGAAGGGAGAAAGAGAAGAAACTTGAAACTGATGAACCAGTAATTGAAGCTCTTGAAGGAATCGATGATGAAATAATCATTGAGGAAGAAGAGGAACGGATGAAAACAGACCCAAGAATAATATTTCTAATGAAGTGTGGAGTAGAGTTTATGGTCCTAAAGAAGATGTCTGATGCTGATATCAATCAATTTGCTAAACGAAAGGCCAAGGAACAGAAGGAGAAGAGACAGAAGAGAAAACAGAAATTGGAAGATGATATAAACATTCACTTGGGCCTTGAATAGAACAGAGACATATTGAAAGAATGACAAGAGAAGGGAATATGGATGCAGCTGATGGGTGGAGAGAAAGAGAATCTAAAAGGAATAGTTACTCTAGAAAGGACATGTCATTTCTTGTCTAAACAGACAACCTTTCAATGAGATGGACAAGTTGTACAAGAAAATTGTTGAGGATGAAACAGCTTGTTGAAGAGAACAAAACAGAATGAATGAAGAGCTTAAATGAAAATATGAAGAAATGAAAAGAAAATACAAAGGAGAAATTAGATTCCTAGTTGAAAATGGATATGAATTTGATGCTGTTAGAGATCTATCCAAGAAATCTTTGTAATAGAAAGTCAGATCAGTCAAAGAAGCACATGAGTTACATAAGGCAAGATTACATATTCAAAGAGAAAAACAAAGAAAAGACAAAGAAGAGAAAGATAAATTGCTAGCTGAGCAGAAGAAAGATAAAGCAAGACAATGGTTTGAGGACCCGGAGAGGGTACAAATTTTGAAAGATGTGTTGTAGAAGAAGGGCATGAAAGAGAATAAAATTGAAAGTCTATCACAAGAGGAAATGATAGAAATCTATAACAGAGAACAAATGATGTATCTGGAGGAAGAGAGAAGGTTAAATGAAGAGTTAAGATTGAAGGAAAGGCTGCTTGTAAAGGAAAGACCTGATCAAACAGAAGAAAGACTAACTGAACAACAAATTGTAGAAATGATCAGTGTACTATGTAGAACGGGAGCAAAATACCCAGATCTGATGTTCAAAAATGAAACTGAAATAAAAAGGCTATATGATGAATCTGAAAAGAAGCACTCAAAGAAATCATCATCATCAATTGCTTCAAGACAAGTCATTAGATCTGAGTTGCAGAGGCAGTAACCACAAAGAAATTATTTCAATCTGCCGGGCCACCTATATTATGATGCAAGATCAAGAACTCTTAAGGTTGTTACTGAAGATGGGGTGAAGATTCAAATTGTACTTAGAAGAGATTTTAGGGAATTCAGAAAGGAACAGCTGGAAGCAATGGCCAAATTGGAACTTTATGACTATCTACAACAAGATAGATTGGCCGGTCAGCAAAGGAATGATTTTTCAAAATATCTACATGAACAAGCAGAAAAAGGTTTTCCATTGCTTGAAAAAAGAGAAAGGATACTTATACTGAGGCTGAAAAGACAAGAATGGAGAAAAGATTGAGGGAAATGAGATGGTCTGAGTTCTCATTCCCTGAATCCAAAAAAGAAAGAAATATCAAAGAAAGGGCTCAACCTCAACAAGAACACTCAGAGTGAGCCTAGCCATGAGAATAGAGATGATGGTACTCAACTCCCAGATCCAAATAGAAGGAAGAATCGCCAACATCACCTTCAATAAACAAAGTGAGACCGTGTTATTAAGAAATGCAGAAGGAAGGACAATTGCAATAGTGGAACATGATTCAGAGCTACAATTCATACATGTCCAGGACTTTGCTGATATTATGGAAGTGGAAGTTTCACTAGACTCAATGGATAGGAATGAACTCGACATGTTTAAGCAACGAGCAGCCGCGGTTAGACATGACAAATTGATCAGGGCTCGAAGGCTAGAGTGAAAAATAAGAGCTACAAGGATTTGTGCTAACAGGAAAAACTTATGAATTTTTATTTTTTTATCTTTTCATGTATTTTTATTCGAATTTGTAATTTGATAAACTTGTAATTTGATGTGTAATGCCTTAATGGCAGAATTCTGATTATATAATGTAATGACTATTTTCTTTCATATGATTTGTGATTATATTTTGGCACATGTGTTACTTAATGCAGGTATGTTTTGGTGCATCTGAGCTTTTTCCAATCTAGGGGGAGATTGTTGAGTCGGATATTTGCAAAGAAAGATTGGAATCTTCTCAACCTCCTCAAGAAATGGCTAAGTATGGACTTCGAGCAAGCTTGGACCTTCGAGCACGGATTTACTACCTCGAGCATGATGTCTTATGCTCATAAGGCTATCTTCTCGAATTTCTTCTAAGTGTTTAAAGCTTCGAGCAAGCTACACTACGTCAAGCAAGGATGATCTCCATCAAGTGTAGTTTGCTATTCGAGCAAGCAACTTCATCTATTTAGCTTAAACCAAGTATTTCACGCATCTTGGTGGGTCGATCATGGATTCAATAAAAGTAGATCTCACATGTTCCAAGTATAACCTTCAAGCATGGTTCAATCCCAAGCAAGCTTCAGTACCCGAGCTTGTTGACGTTGTTCAAAATAAGTCTTAAGGCAAGATTGAAGAGATCAAGGAGAACATGTTTGCTCGTGGTACCTATTCGAGCAAAGCTTGAATAAGTTGTGAAGATTAAAGTCTGTTGGATAAGAATATTTTCTTATCGACAAGAATATTTACTTATGAAAATATTCTAAGTAAAGTTTGCTCGAAGACATGTTTCAAGCATACACTGCATTACAAGGTCTGCTTGACAAGGATTAATCATACTCGAAGACCAGTTTAACACTTGTATTTATTTTGTCATTCATTATGTAATTATTAGGGTTTCTAGAAGAAATGTCTATGGGCCTATAAATAGAATCCTAGGTTTCACGCATAAAGAGATGAGAAAATATGAAATATGAGGGCGTAACATTCATAGAGATTATTCCTCATTTATGCTACCTCGTACCGCCGTCACGAAACCCTAGACATTCCATGCAAACCTAATCAGCTGTTCACTGTTCATTAATGATATATTAAATATAGTGAATCTTTTGTTCATTTCTCGTGTCTTTGCAATATCATTCTAATACTCATTCCCAACCTCTGTTTATACTGATTCCACTGGTATAATCAAAAGGTATTCAATTTATTAGATCTGGTTTGTTCTTGTCGAGTACTACTAGTTTTGCACCAGATCCGGTCCTAACAAGTCAAAGGCAGAGAATGCTTGAAAGTCAAACACGAACACTTGTGTCTTGATTAATATGGCGAAAACGAAAGAGAAACTGAGGGTGTAAGGTAGGTGACGGCTTAGGGATGTATAATTAGGGTTCAGGGAAGTTTGTGGTAGAAGAAATATGATATGTTTGTATAGAATCAGCAAAAACAAACCGAATATGGCTATTTTACTCATTTAAGAAACCGAATAAGCTTTTAATGACCAAATCAATATTATATGCAGTAAAATTCGTTCCCGAGCAAGGGGTAATGAATATGGACATGTACTTAGGCCATATTACTTTTCTTGGGGCTTAATTCACTCGATTTAGTCAAAAAGTAAGCGATTTTGTACCAAAAACAAACTAGGAAGTAAAATAAACAATAGAATCTGTACAGAGGCCTCATGGCGACGCGCGGCCACAATGGTGGCTTGTCAAGTTTAGTCCCAGAAATTTCTGAAATGCTTAGTTCTTAATTATTTTAAAGTTAAATCAAAGAATAAACAACTTAGAAAGTATAAAGTGTATAAAATGAAAAATGTAAATCTTAAATACTTAAAAATTCTTGATTTTTTAAATAGTAAGGAACCGAATAATGTTTACGAATCGGGTTAAATAAAAACGAGTACGAATACAAAAAATCCGAGATGTTACAGTCTCCCCTACTTTAGTGAATTTCGTCCCTAAATTAAGGAAACCAAAACACAATCGTTTTGAAAATAATTAAACTTTCAAGGAAAATATTATAACATAGAACTTCTAATAATCGAAGCAACGCTCCAATTGACAATCCGATAAGGGCACTTATATATAGGATGTCGTTACTCAAACTACTTTAGGTTATAGAGCATGACACACAATTGTACGTACTATGATTTCCATGCGAGGACTTGGATAATTATGTTCTGGACCATAATTACTCTTATCGTCGGATGGTCCACATAATCCATTCGATCATGTGGTTTATAAAACATTGAAAACCACCATTTTGAAAGGAACTAAAGTTTTGATAAATTTAAATATAAATCCAAAAGATAATCAATGTATGAAACACTTTGAAAAATGAATGTTCAACTTGATTAATAAAGCAGTGTGATTTCTAAAACATCTTTTAGTGCAAAAATATAAATCTTCAGGATTGAAATGGATTTCTTGAAGCAGACATTTGAAATGAATCCTGATGATCGAGGATAAGTTAAGAGTAGGATATTATAAGAAGCTAACCTTGATAGATAAAAGAAACTTGATTCATGAGATGAAATGCGCAAAAGTTTTATTAACAACAAATCTTAAAATGAGTAATGGAATGAGAAATCTTTAAATATCATAATCATTTGGAATGAAATTCTTTAGATCGAGAGTATGACTTTAAACAAAGTAACAAAGATTTTGATGCATCGAGTTCGATTAAACGAGAAGCTTATGAGATTTAAAGAGAAATTGATATAAAATTGTTAGCATTGAATTGTAAATTTGAGATGAGATAAATTCAAATTATAAAATCAAAATTTTAAAATAAACGATAAATAGTAATTGAAATATTAATGAAAATGCGAAAATGTACGTATTCAAACAAATCGTTAATAGATTAAAACGGGAAGCGGATATTCCCAAATCACCGAGATAATCTTATTCCAAATAAATATTTAAAGTTAAATAAAAATATAAGGTGTGTCATTAGAGTATCTACGAATTACGAGGGATCTACCTATTTCCACAAAATCGTATAAAAAATAAGTAAATTGAGTTATCGATGATTAATAATGGAAATTCAAGTAAATAACGAATATTAATTTAATAGTGAAAATGAAAATGAGATGTGAAATAATTCAATAAAATAAGAGAAATGCGATGCTAGAAATGCATGAGCCACCATGACTATTCTAACAAGTAACGAAGTTATCATTAAAACATTCAATATTTTCAAGATGTATCAAAAGTCAAGAGGAAGTTGAAACATTTACGAACCACTGTTTAATTTCAATTAAATAACGAAAGTTAATAAACATGAAAGTCCAACAATAATCATGAAAATGTCCTTAAATAAAATGAGTCATTGAGTTATATATGCATTTCCATGGAGATTCAATCAAAAAGTCAATTTAATGATAAAAATTAAATTAATTAATGGAAGATTTAATCTAATAATGGAAATTAAATTTGAATGATGAAAAATTCAGTTTAGTAATAAAATTACAATAATTGAATTTAATGACAAATACTAATAAGATGGAGGATGAATTGTGAAAAGTAACATGAGATTGAGGAAAAATAAGAAGTAATAAAATGTTTATAGTTAAAGGTGAGGGTAAAGATTGAAATGCGCTCGATAGTTTATAGTTTGAGAAATGGAAATAAATTAGAGAAGATAATTTAAATAACATTACAAAATGATAATTGAAAGTGGAGCATAATGGGTAGGAGTTAGTATAAGATTTCTTGTTCGGGGCATTTTGGTTTTGTTGAGGTTGGCGGTTGTTTGGTTAACAACATAGCACCCGCAAACTCCTTAGCGATTCTAATAGTCAGACGGTGATCGTGAGAAGCAGATGAACAACATTGATTATGATGATAGATTCTTAGGGAAGGCATTCTGTGAGTACCAAAGATGAAACTTTACGAGATGATGGGTAAGTTGTAGAAATGAGTTAATGTGAGATGATAGGGAAGCAAATTGAAATAGAATTGTGCTGGTGAATTATCACGTTTTGAGGATGCGTAAGAGTTTAAAACCATGTGAAAAATTTTGAGATATTTAAATTAATCAACCAGTGTTTATCTAGAAAGAAAACCAAAAATGAAATGTGATTGGGTGGGGCTTTCCATGGACTTTCCATGGTCGCTCGATAACCCAAATTAAATAACAAAACATATCCAATGAGTTGGCCTCCCATGAGCTTTCCATGGCAATTTGAATGGCCCAACTAAAAACACAATGTATGATTTTTGTGAATTGGGCTTCCCATGAGCGTTCCATGGCATTTTATTGGCCCAATTAAATAACGAGTAACAAACAATTGAGTTGGTCGGCCCATGAGCGCTACATGGCAGTTTAACTGACCCAATTAATTAACGAATTATCAAATCAATGGAGTTGGTCGGTACATGAGCGTTACATGGCATTTAACTGACCCAACTAAATATCGAAATATTGAATCCAAATATGAGTAGTTGAAGTATCTCGGGAACCACCACGGATGATACGTTCCAACCAAAAATCAAATTGAAAAATGAGTTAGAAATAGATAGTTTGAGTGCCCATGGATTTATATGGATTTTTCACCCAACTAAGCATTTTAAAATAATAAAACATAATATTGGAAGTTTTCCCGAAATTAGCCACAAACCACCGTGAATTCGGTTTTTATAAAAGGAATGCAACCGTTTAGCCGGTTACGTTTAACCACTTAGGGTTCCGGTCGTATGACATCTTCTTCTGCTTTGGCCTAGAGGCTCGAGTACTGGTCAGGTTATCCTCCAGGTAAGGAATAGCGTCTTACCTTTTGTTGTTGGAACAATTTTGCCAAGGCCCGACTCACAATTCTCTCACCCCTACGGTTACTTACCGAACTTGTCATGCTCCCATGTGCTAAGGAGAGGGAGTAAAAACAAAACTCGGGTTTGTTTTTTATTAAGGAATTTTCTAAATAAAAAGATAATCTACTAAACATAAAAGATTTGAGAAATATTTTGAATGTAAGGAATAGCTTTGGAATTTGTGTGTGCAAAAAATAAAATAAAATAAAATAAAATAATTAACCTAAATAAGCGGTAAGCAATTAATAAGCACATAAGGCAGTCAGATAAGCACGTATGGGGTCCTAATCATATGCCTAGGACAATTTCTAAAGAACTATCTTAAAACCTTCGGCTCTGATACCAATCTGTCACACCCCAACCTAAGGCGGAAATGTCAGGGTGTGAACCGATTGTTCATAGTTCAAAGGTATTATCATAAATAAAATGACAATATCTATTAAATTAATTATTTAAAATTACAGTGCATAAATGTTCATAACACAAACAAGTAATTTAAAACAAATAATCCAATCAAGATTTAAATAAAGATAGTCTTCATTATGTTCCCTGTGGTCTTTTCTAGATGTCCATCACTTCAAACTTCAATTCAAATGGCAATCTGCATATGCGTAGAAAATGGAATAGAGTTTATCAACAGTATATATTGAGTAAGATGATCACCAATTTTCATGAAAATAATAATAGTGTATATATAATATATTATAAATGTTAAATGCACAAACAAACATATGTTAGTAATAATCAATCAAACCATCAACAAACCATAAACATGCTAGTGTGCCATTTAACCATTGCTTTGCGAATAGGCATTTGCTACAATGACTTACTAAGATTGTCGGTTTACCATCTTCATGCGAACGGACTTTGGTTACTACGACGGCGTAAGATCATACTGACTTGCTAGACTTCAAATGGACCTCTCCCAGACTTGATAGAATATAAACACGTTTAAACAAATAGCAATTAGCATTTAATTGAATTACACACAATAATTATGTTTGCGAGTTTGTGTATATATATTATATAAAATATGAATAGGTACGCATATGTCCCCAAAACATTTAAAAACAGTAAAATAAAGGGGAATGATCAAACTCACCTTATTGCGTAAGTGAGTGAACAAGAATATGAATAAATGATAAACGAATGAATAAATCGTCCTTTAACGCGTTGAGCGAAGTAAATCAAATAAACATGAAACTATGAGGTAAGTAAATATGAGTAAAGCCGAACTCGTTGCCACTGGAATTGTTCCAAACGGAACTCCGGTTATGCTAAATTAAACGTTTAAACGAGATGGTACTGACCAGAATCCGAACAGCGAGTCAAAGTCGGGTTTGGTTAGTAGCCTTAAAATCTCATTACGAAAATAAAATTTTTCTGGACCAAACGTCTTTTCTGACCAGAAGCATGAGAAAACAAGTAGTCAAACTTGTCGACTATTATACCCTTTAACAGGTTTTAAACGAATTGACCAGTCAACACCCTTCAATCTCAGAAATTGATTAAATTTTTTTTTACTACAGAATATGTATGAATTATTTTATAGTAGACAACTTAACCGAAAAATGCTTAAATCGATGAGGAACAGAAGTAAAAGGTAGAGAATGCTTGAAAGTCAAACACAAACACTTGTATCTTGATTAATGTGGCAAAAAAGGAAGAGAAACAGAGGATGTAAGGTAGGTAATGGCTGAGGGATGTATAATTAGGTTTTAGAGAAGTTTGTGGTAGAAGAAATACAATGTGTTTAAATAGAATATGCAAAAATGAACCAAATATGGCTATTTTACTCGTTTAAGAAACCGAATAAGCTTTTAATGACCAAATCAATATTATATGCAGTAAAATTCGTTCTTGAGCACGGGGTAATGAATATGGACATGAACTTAGGCTATATTACTTTTCTTGGGGCTTAATTCACTCGATTTAGTCCAAAAATAAGCGATTTTATACCAAAAACGAACTAGAAAGTAAAACAAACAATAGAATCTATACAGAGACCTCATGGCGACACGTAGCCACAATGGTAGCTTGCCACCGCACGGTGCCCTGGCTCCATGGAGGAAAAATTTTGATTTTTGTCAAGTTTAGTCCTCGATCTTCCTAAAATGCTTAGTTCCTTATTATTTTAAAGTTAAATCAATGAATAAACAATTTAGAAAGTATAAAGGATATAAAATGAAAAATCAAATCTTAAATACTTATAAATGCTTGATTTTATAAATAGTAAGGATCTGAAAAACGTTACCGAGTCGGATTAAATACAAACGAATACGAATATGAAAAATCCAGGATGTTACATGTTGGGACAATGTTTCATACCAAGCTCTCGATGCTTGGTGAAGTCCGTATAAGGCTTTATCGATAAGGTACATCTTGTCTTTATGATCGGATCAACAAACCCCGATGGTTATCTCACGTAGACTTCTTCACTAAGTCTCCCGTTGAGAAAAGCGGACTTAACATCTAGCTGGTAAACTTTGAATCCTTTCTAGGAAGCGAAGGCTAGAAAGATCCGAATGGCTTCTAGTCTTGCAACCAGTGCATACACTTCATTGTAGTCGATTCCTTCTCTCTGGTTGAATCCAAGAACAACTAGCCAAGCTTTGTTTCTGACAATTATTCCATTCTCATCCCGCTTGCACTTGAATACCCACTTTGCGTTGATTCTCTTTTTGTTATCAAGCAAGTCAACAAGCTTCCACACACCAAGTTTCTCAAACTGCTGCAGTTCTTCTTGCGTGGCACTAACCCAACTTTCCTCCGTTAATGCCTCTTTATACGTTTTCGGCTCGATTTGAGATATAAAACATTTGAAGGAAAATCGATTCTGTAGCGGTGACACTTTGGTATAGAAACACCGGAGGCTTTAATCAATCTGACTTCTAGTTTGAACCCCGTGTTCAAGTCACCAATGATATTTTATTCCGGATGATATGACACAGTCCTCGGAATGATGTTGGTAGACATGATCAAATCATATTGGAGATTTGTCAGATTCTCTTCAACAATCACTTCAGTGGAACTCGGAAATATGGCTTCAATAAGTTCTTTAGAAGTTTCACCATCATCGTTAAAGACTGGAGTTGTCTCAGGTATAGCATGAGGAATAATGGGATCAGGAACATCTTGAGATTCTTGAAATAATGAGATCTCAGGTGAAGGATTGTCAACTAAATCTTCACTAAGTTGTTGTTGAAATAACAAAGAAACAGCTTCTTCATAAATGACCTGCTCTGGTAGATAGAAGCTTTTCCAGAGGCTGTTATAGTCGAACAACCAAGCATCACCTGGTCTTTGGGTTGGAGTAGTATATCATTGACAATCAACGTGTTGCACTTGTACAGTCCGATGTTAACTAGGAAGATACATTCGTCTTAACGGACTAGCATACCCCACAAAGAAACCCTCTACCGACTTAGGCCAAAATTTTCCCTCTGGATCAAGAATAGTACAAGAAGACCCGAAAAGTTTGCGTCGATTAAGCAACTCGAAGCAAGTCTTCCTGTGATTTTTGACTGTGAGAACGCAGTTAAGAGTGTAATATGCTGATGCCACAGCTTCGGTCAAAAAACTAACTGGTAGCTTTGAATCAGCAAGGATGGTTCAAGCAGTTTCAATCAGTGTCCAATTATTTCATTCAGCTACCCCTTTCTGATATAAAGTGTAGGATGCACTGAATTCATGAAGAATCCCCCGTTCATTACAGTACTCTAACATCTTGTTGTTCTTAAACTACTTCCCATTGTCGCTTCGGATTCTTCGAATTGGCATATTGTACAAAGTCTCCAACTTCTTAAACAAGATTATAAGGTTGTCAAGGGTCTCCTCCTTAGTGTCTAAAAACATTACCCACAAGAATCTAGAATAGTCATTAGTAACCACCATGCAATAGAGTTCTCCAGTGATACTTTTGACATGCATCGAACCAAAGAGATCCAAATGTAGATGCTCGAAAGGCAAGTTAATGGTGTTAACCGTTTTCTTCTGATGCGGCTTCTTTGACTGCTTTCCCTTTTTGCACTCAATGCAATCTTCATTCAAATGAAAGTTTTTCAAATTAACCCCATCGATTAGCTAACTATGAATCAAATGGTTCATCTTCCTCATGTTGATGTGCCCCGTTCTCCTATGCCATAAGATAGACTCCTTCATGCTCGATGACGAAGTAGAAGCAGTACGCATTTGGAGAACATACAAGTCATTCTCTCGAGGAGCACGCATCAGAATCCATTTACCGAGAATCTTGAAACCGGGTTTCAAGATCATACACTCTTTGTTCGTGAAGTGTGTCGAGAAGTTCTTATCACAAATTTCTGATATGCTCAATAAATTGTTCTCCAAATCGAGGATGTAGTTCAGCTTATCAAACATGACTTTGCCATTTGACAGTGTTCCTTCCCCGACAATTTGTCCTCATTGGTTTCCAGCAAATCCCACATAACCTTCTCGAATAAATTTGACATTTTCGAGTAAATGGAGGGTACCCGTCATGTGTCTTGAGGCTCCACTATCCATAATCAAACATGAATCGTGAGATCTTGGAAGCCCCTTCATGTATGATTAACGGATTAGTGAAACAAGGAAACTCAAGCCTTCTTGGTCTTGGATTGTTTGTTTTATACAACAACACATCATTTGTTTCTGATTCACTTGATAGCAGATCGCTACTGATAACATGGCTCAAAGTATCAAAAACAGATTTTTTATTATCAACATTATCAGGTGGCTTGGAATTTAAAACTGTCGATTTAGCCACCCAGTTCTGGCCGGATGATTTCTTTTTAATGTAAAAAGTTGGGTTCTTGTTTGTAGACCTAGCATATAGGAGGGATATAGGGGCAGACCTAGCACGTAAGGTGCGGGTTCATGGGAACCCGCTGAGTTTCGGTTTTTAATAGAACACCTATAAAATAGGAGAGTGAACCCTCACTTAAAATCCAAATTTTGAAATCCCGCAGTCATCCCCAAATACCCATCCATCTATAGAGAGAGAACAAGAAAAGAGTGGGAGAGAGACAGAAAGGAAAGCAGGGCAGATCGGTGGCTAGGGTTCCTTGATGGCCAAAGGAAGAAGTCTGGTGGGTTGGGGTCAACTCTTGATGTTTTTGTTTTTCTGATTTCTATAGCTTCACCCAAATTCGTTTTTGTATTATTTCGTTCGATTGATGATTTAATCAACATAAAGTAAAGGAGTGGTTTCATTTAAAGATCTAAGTTTGAACTTTGATAAGATATTGTAGGGTAAATAATTTTATATAAAGATATCGGTGTTCAAATTCAGTTTAGAATTTTAAGATATAAAGCTTAAGCCATGATGAACATAATCGAGGTTTTTTTTTTTTTTTTTTTTTACAAAATTCAAGTTTTTTATAGGAGAGGATAACGTTTGGATTTCCATATATGCTTGCAAGAAACATGAATTTGACTTTCATCACTTGAAAATTGGTGAATCCTAATTTATTAGCTAACTGAAAAGCAATATGTAAGCCATTTTTTATATGCTACACAAATTCAAAACGGTGCTAAGTACGTACTATCTAAAACTAAACGTTTATTTTTTGTCTCTTTCCTCATTTAAGTGAACACAACAAGAATTCACTAGGTGGATCCGATCCTAGTACACTTTAAGTGTTGGTGCATAAAATGCTTATAATGAAGGACTGAGTCGTAAGCTCATTTATATTTATTGCAGAAAATTGAAAAGCTACCTGCAGCAAGATACTCACCCATCAAACAAACATGTTTGTGGATATATGTTATGGGGTTATTTTTCTTTTCCTCTCCTCTTTTAAGTTTATTTGTAAGTTGTAACCACCCATTGAGTTTTGAAAGAACATTCAGGTTTTAACCCACCAATGCAACTTGACTAGCTAAAAGATACTACTGTTATGAAATGCGGACACATGATGCACTCTAAGTAAGTATCTTAATTTACAATTCTTCTGGTTCATTTATTAATATTTTTTATTCAATTTTAATGTTTATGTTGATGCTGATTGTGCATGAGGATGGGTTGAAAAGTCTTAGGTGGTGCATTTTTAGACTATGAAGTTTGTCACATTTTGAAAACAAGTAATTATATCATGTTGCTGAATGCTGATTGTGTTCATTATTCAGTGTTAACATGTCTATAGATATTGTAGGTGTCCAAGGTATTTCTTGGACATTGGACATAACTATGCTAGAATGTGTAAGACTGTAAGTATCGTCAGGCCCTTGACCCATTTGCTTAATAATGAGTTGATTGGGCCATGTCTAACTTTGCCAATTGAACCCTTCAAACTAACTGTGATGAATGGTGGGGACGAAAACTGGATCATTTTTGCAATTTTCAAAATTTGGGGAATAAATATGCAAAAAGGTCAAACCAAACATATTTAATACTAATTGTTTAGTCATCTTTTTTATACATGTTTATAGTTGAGTATCACAATTTTGTTCAGCAATGTTGTTATTATTTTCAGATGAGTCAATTTCTTTTCTATTATTATAGGGAGGAAATAGAGTATTGATTCAAATATGAGTGTAAAGTTATGAGTCGACAATTGAAGTGCGTTTTCTCTAATACTTTGCTTACACAAGGTATGTAACTCATCCTCGTCAGTTATATGCATATTTGACATTTGGCTATTTTATTTATTAACAAAATCAGTTTAGGAACTAGAAAAACAAGTTGAAATTTAAATTAAAAAAAAGGATTTAATCTCAAAAAATGAAAACAGATTTGGTGTCCGCTAAACAGACAAAAAATGAAAAGGGGGATTCGACATCCAATACTTTCAACAAAACAGACAATCTATCACAAACTGCTAGATCTACAAGACTACAACTAATTTTTCTTTTCCAATAATTTCATTAGGTATGATCAGGGCGGAACTGTAAGTGCACGGATTTGGTGTCCGCAGCTGTTCGAATAGGATAGGGGTTGTTTAGTCTTTAGATTAATGTTTAAAGGCACATTCACTAAGGATGTTTAGCGAATGGGCCTCATTCGATAAAGACTAGACATATTCGTTAATGTAAGAGCTCATTCGTTACTACTGTGTAACGAATGGAGGCTCATTCGTTAAAGTAATGCCCATTCGCTAAGGATGTTTAGCGAATGGGAGGTCATTTGCTATGAGATGCCTCATTCGTTAGTGATGTTAACGAATAAGGAGGACTGCCTATAAATAGGCCTTCCCTAGTGAATGTGCATAGTGATCTGTGCTTATTTATGTTTATGTAACGTTATGCTGCCGGATTCTCTCCAAGCTTAACGTATTGATCTCCATTAACGTATTGAATGAACACGACTTAACGTATCGATTTGTGACAAGATTCCTGGTTCATATAACGTTTTCACAATTGGTATCAGAGCCGGAGGTTGCTCGTGAAACGGTTTGGTTTGTGTTCTTCGTGTTTCGGTTAATATATGATCTAATTTCGGATGATTTCAAGGATGAATCATGAAATTGATGTTATATTCATGTTTCTAGATCAAATCCGAAGCTTCGTTATCAATTTGGTGTTTAATTATGGTGAATTGATTGATTCGCCATTGATGACCTTGGTTGAAGCTTTCAATGGCATATCTGAATTGACAACGATTTAATGTATTATTGATAAAATTGGAGATTGAATCAAGTTCCTTATACAAATCTGAGCATAATAGTATAATCTGGTGGTGATTTGATGAAGATTTGATCAATCTGCCATTGTTATAGGTTGAAGATTTGTATTTTTTCGGCGAGAAATGGAATTTTCCGGCGATAAACAACCCATTTGTTAATTTAAACTCATTCGTTACGGAGTTTTAACGAATGAGTTATTCGTTGGAATTTAACGAATGTGAGCTTAATTCATTAAGGAGTCCCATTCGTTCAAGGAATAACGAATGTGAGTTCACTGTTCATACGAATGAGGGATTTAACGTATGAGTCATTCGTTATAGGGTTCACGAATGAGAACCATTCGTTCAAGAAGTAACGACTGAGGATGGATGCTAGACGAATATGATACCTGGATAACGAATGAACAGGATAACGTATGAGATTCATAAATAAAAAATAAAAAATAAAAAATTGGTGATATATTTTTCGGCCAACTTTTCACGCACATCGAGGGGCCGAGGGGGAGTAACCGATTAAGTTAACTGGAATTTTATTGAAGATTTTCGTAGAATTGTTCAAGACCATGCCGAATTTGTCAAGAAAACGGGGCAGATAAAACTTTAAAGAGTTTATTTGATCGTTATCTTCCTACGTTCGCAAATATTTCTTGAAAAATTACTGCAATTTGGGTGGTAATACGTGATTGCAAAGCTATGTTTGACCGAGTTCGAGACTGCAATTGTTCTTCCATTGTGGATTGATTTGTTTAAGATTGAAACCTGACTTTGTGGGATACGAGTGTCTGTCCGATTACTTCTTTCTGGGGGACTTTGATCCTAACAATGTTGGCTACGAGTATTCGGCGAATTGCTTATGTTGAAGGGGACAATTCTTGAATGGGTTGATCTTGTTGAAGAATATACGTGTCTTGTCATCAGATTGATGAATTTGATCGTTAGAGATTGATTAACAAAGGTTGGAACTCTGAATCATATGCCCAAAGCATTGGCTAAGCGTCCTAACGAATGGGATGTCGAGGGGCTTCAAAGAGTTATATTTTGGGATAGACGTTATCAAGAGAGTGAAGACCGATGTGAAAGATGTGGAATGATTGGGTTGTTCATGAAGATGTGTGACGAGGTTTAACGTAAAGACATTTTTACGTTACCAGTGTGACAGATAGCCGAGGATTTGTTGCTGATTGACTCGTTTGATCGAACCATATCATATGTTAGTTGGATGATCGGAATGATCACCTGGAGATGCTGATTTAAGGGGGAGATCTGATACGAGTAGCTACAAGTTTTGGTTTGCTTACAAAGAGTTATATTTTGTCTGTTTGCACAAGCCCGAGAATTATCAGCCAAGGGGGAGGTTGGGTGTACGGCTGATGATATGCAGTTAAAGTATTCGACGTTAACGTATTCGTTGCTAAAGTATTCAACGCTAAAGTATTGAGGACTAAAGTATTGGATGCTAAAGTATTGGAAAGCATTCAACAGCTACGGACAAGGGGGAGTCTGTAAGTGCACGGATTTGGTGTCCGCAGCTGTTCGAATAGGATAGGGGTTGTTTAGTCTTTATATTAACGTATAAAGGCACATTCACTAAGGATGTTTAGCGAATGGGCCTCATTTGTTAAAGACTAGACATATTCGTTAATGTAACAGCTCATTCGTTACTACTGTGTAACGAATGGAGGCTCATTCGTTAAAGTAATGCCCATTCGCTAAGGATGTTTAGCGAATGGGAGGTCATTCGCTATGGGAAGCCTCATTCGTTAGTGATGTTAACGAATGAGGAGGACTGCCTATAAATAGGCCTTCCTAGTGAATGTGCATAGTGATATGTGCTTATTTATGTTTATGTAACGTTATGCTGTCGGATTCTCTCCATGCTTAATGTATTGATCTTCTTAACGTATTGAATGAACACGACTTAACGTATCGATTTGCCACTAGATTCTTGGCTCGTAAACGTTCGTATAACATTTTCACAATTGGTATCAAAGCCGGAGGTTGCTCGTGATACGGTTTGGTTTGTGTTCTTCGTGTTTCGGTTAATGTATGATCTAATTTCGGATGATTTCAAGGATGAATCATGAAATTGATGTTATATTCATGTTTCTAGATCAAATCCGAAGCTTCGTTATCAATTTGGTGTTTAATTATAGTGAATTGATTGATTCGCCATTGATGACCTTGGTTGAAGCTTTCAATGGCATATCTGAATTGACAACGATTTAATGCATTATTGAAAAAATTGGAGATTGAACCAAGTTCCTAATACAAATCCGAGCATAATAGTATAATCTGATGGTGATTTGATGAAGATTTGATCAATCTGCCATTGTTAGAGGTTGAATATTTGTATTTTCCGGCGAGAAACCCGTTTTTTCGATGAAGATAACGGAATTTTCCGGCGATAAACAACCCATTTGTTAATTTAAACTCATTCGTTACGGAGTTCTAACGAATGAGTTATTCGTTGTAATTTAACGAATGTGAGCTAAATTCATTAAGGAGTCCTATTCGTTCAAGGAATAACGAATGTGAGTTCACTGTTCATACTAATGAGGGATTTAACGTATGAGTCATACGTTATAGGATTCACGAATGAGAACCATTCGTTCAAGAAGTAACGAATGAGGATGGATGCTAAACGAATGTGATACCTGGATAACGAATGAACAGGATAACGTATGAGATTCATATAAAAAAACAAAAAAAAAAATTGGTGATATATTTTTCGGCCAACTTTTCACGCACATCGAGGGGCCGAGGAGGAGTAACCGATTAAGTTAACTTGAATTTTATTGAAGATTTTCGTAGAATTGTTCAACACCTTGCCGAATTTGTCAAGAAAATGGGGGAGATAAAACTTTAAAGAGTTTATTCGATCGTTATCTTCCTACGTTCGCAAATGTTTCTTGAAAAATTACTGCAATTTGGGTGGTAATACGTGATTGCAAAGCTATGTTTGACCGAGTTCGAGACTGCAATTTTTCTTCCATTATGGATTGATTTATTAAATATTGAAACCTGACTATGTGGGATACGAGTGTCTTTCCGATTACTTCTTTCTGAGGGACTTTGATCCTGACAATGTTTGCTATGAGTATTCGGCGGATTGCTTCTGTTGAAGGGGACAATTCTTGAATGGGTTGATCTTGTTGAAGAATATATGTGTCTTGTCATCAGATTGATGAATTTGATCGTTCGAGATTGATTAACATAGGTTGGAACTCTGAATCATATGCCCAAAGCATTGGCTAAGCGTCCTAACGAATGGGATGTCGAGGGGCATCAAAGAGTTATATTTTGGGATAGACGTTATCAAGAGATTGAAGACCGATGTGAAAGATGTGGAATGATTGGGTTGTTCATGAAGATGTGTGACGAGGTTTAACGTAAAGACATTTTTACGTTACCAGTGTGACAGATAGCCGAGGATTTGTTGCTGATTGACTCGTTTGATCGAACCATATCATATGTTAATTGGATGATCGGAATGATCTCCTGGAGATGCTGATTTGAGGGGGAGATCTGATACGAGTAGCTACAAGTTTTGGTTTGCTTACAAAGAGTTATATTTTGTCTGTTTACACAAGCCTGAGAATTATCAGCAAAGGGGGAGGTTGGGTGTACGGCTGATGATATGCAGTTAAAGTATTAACGGTTAAAGTATTCGACGTTAACGTATTTGTCGCTAAAGTATTCGACACTAAAGTGTTGAAGACTAAAGTATTGGATGCTAAAGTATTGGAAAGCATTCGACAGCAACGGACAAAGGGGAGTCTGTAAGTGCACGGATTTGGTGTCCGCAGCTGTTCGAATAGGATAGGGGTTGTTTAGTCTTTATATTAATGTATAAAGGCACATTCTCTAAGGATGTTTAGCAAATGGGCCTCATTCGTTAAAGACTAGACATATTCGTTAATGTAAGAGCTCATTCGTTACTACTGTGTAACGAATGGAGGCTCATTCGTTAAAGTAATTCCCATTCGCTAAGGATGTTTAGCGAATGGGAGGTCATTCGCTATGGGAAGCCTCATTCGTTAGTTATGTTAACGAATGAGGAGGACTACCTATAAATAGGTCTTCCCTAGTGAATGTGCATAGTGATCTGTGCTTATTTATGTTTATATAACGTTATGCTGCCGGATTCTCTCTAGGCTTAATGTATTGATCTCCATTAACGTATTGAATGAACACGACTTAACGTATCGATTTGCGACTAGATTCCTGGCTCGTAAACGTTCGTATAACGTTTTCACAGGAACATATAAGGCCCCCCCCCCTCCCCCCCCCCCCCCCCCCCCCGACTACAAATTTGTTTTACAGCTTCAGATGTTCTCTTGATTTGGAAGTTTCTGGGTTTTTTCTTCTACCATGAGATGAAAAGAAGGATAAGAAAGAAAAAAGCACTTATATTCTTAAAATTGACAAAATGGATGGGTGTAAATTGAAAACATGAAAATCTAACACATTGACGTAATTGTCCATCTAAACCTTTTCCATTTAAAAAGTTACTAGAAAGATTATTATATTCTTGAAATAATAAAATGAGTGGCTTTAAAATTTGATTTTCAATTTGTATTATTGTATAGTCATATACTTTATTAATTATTTCATTAGTTATGATGTTTATCGGCTAGTTTAGTGCATTAGCCTTAATGTTGGGAAGTATTATCAATAAAACGTCATATAATTTTTTTATTGTTTCTTTGTAAAAACTGCCTTTTTTTCTTGAATATATGATCTTATAGTGTACAAAAGTTTATTTATTGTTTATTTTTTTTGTGTTTGAGCTTATGATTAATCTAAGATTTTCGCCCCCCCCCCCCCCCCTCCCCCTATGAATATGTTCAAGTTCCGTCACTGGGTATGATTAAGAATGCAAAATTTAAAAATTAAGTTTGTAGCATACAAAATGTAGGAATATGATGCTTTTAAATTTGCAAAGTTAGCAATAATTTGAATCGTTTTTGTAATAGCAGGCCATCATTCGAAAGGGGACTAGAAAGGTACACGAATGCAAGATGGAAGATGTTAGATAAGGTTGGTTGCAGGTTGTTTTTATTACTCGTGAATTTGTATGCATAGTGTAATGCAATGGCTATTAATATTGTAATGAATCTATAATCATATTAGCAAAGTTAGCAATGATTTGAATCGTTTTCGTAATAGCAGGCCATCCGGATTCGAAAGTGGACTAGAAAGGTACACGAATGCAAGATGGAAGATGTTAGACAAGGTTGGTTGCAGGTTGTTTTTATTACTCGTGAATTTGTATGCATAGTGTAATGCAATGGCTATTAATATTGTAATGAATCTATAATCATATTGTTTCTGTTATGAAAATGGTTTTTAAACTTTTTGAACATTGAGGTTGACCTTTCGTAATCTTTAATTATTTTTCCATATGTTCGATTCTTATTTACTCATTGCATGCAGAATTTGTTGAGATCGATTTTTCATAATTGAAGCTGTAATGCATCCATAGCGCAGTGGTTGCCCCTTGTTGCCCCTGCATATAACGAAAGGATTGATAAACCAATATAAACGAGTATCGTGTTGCCAACTTGTCGTCCTCGCAGCATCGCACAGGTTCCTATTAGTATGTGTGTGTGTGTATTTATATATCAAAGGTATGTACGTATGGTTATGATTGGGTGACTGACCCTTATAACATTTGTGAAGTAGACATGCACAAAAAAATCGGTTCCGTACTCGACCCGATGGAACCAACCCAAACGGTTCTAGTTCGTACCCAATATACCGTATACCCGGAAAACACTACCCGGTTCTCACTTTTATTTCAGAAATCGGTTTAAACCCGGTTCTGGTTCCAACCCAGTTCCGACTTGTACCCGGAATAACCGGTTCCACCGGGTATTTCATTAAATGAGCTGCAGCCGTTTAGGACTGTTGGAACCGATTTTTGAGGTCCTAAAACTATATAATATGGTTTTGAATCAATTGTTTTACCACCCAAGTAAAAAAAAAAAAAAAAAAAAAAAAAAAACTTTTTTGGTTTACACTCGTTTTACACTCCCGGCTTACCAACACCTCCAATTTTTTTCACTTCCACCACCACCACCACCACTTATTATGGCAAGCAAAAACAAGTGCAAAAAGAAGGTCTACATCCGTTTTTATTGACCCGTTCCATGCTGAAGATGACCCCGAGGTTGCACCGGTCATCCCGCATAACCGCAACGAAGATGTATGGCGGAATTAGGATTTGGTTGAGTTGATCAATGGAGATGTTAAGGCTCATTGCAATTTTGTGGCATTTAAAGCATGATTCAAACTCAAATTTAAAAAAGCATATCGAAAAGAAATTTTGCAAGGCGTTGAAAGAAATTTTCGCATCGGGCCAAGTCGAATTGGGTCGAGATGGTTCAATATGTCGTTACAACATGAAAGCGGTCAATGATAGAATGGCGAAGTTCGTGATTCAAGAAGGTTTGACGTTTAATCACTTTGACAACCCGCGTTTAATAACCATGATTCGAGAGACTCTTCAACCTCGCTACACTCATGTAAGTCGTACCATCCTTAGACGTCATTGTCTAAAATTGTGGGAATGCACAAAAAATGATTAATTGAGTTTTTTAAAACTATACAAAAGAGTGTGAATTTAACTAGTGATGTTTGGTCGGCACCACATAGGTTACCAGAATCCTACCTTTGTATCCACATACCGTCGAAAAATAGTTTGAAATTCTAGATGTGATATAACGACTTTTAACTTGAGGAAAAAAATATTTTCAACGTCGTTTGATAACGCAACAAACAAGACAAATGCGATTGAAAAACTTTACATAAAATATACACCACCTTGCGGCAGAAAGTTTTTTCATGTTCGATGCGTTGCCCATATTATCAATTTGGTTGTTCAAGACGGTCTTGCCAATGAAACCATGGACGCCGATTTGAAAAACTTTAGAAATATGTTACAAGATGTTTTTAAAAGTAGGAAAAGAAGACATTTTGAGTACAAAAAATATTGCAAATTGGTAGAAAGAAAATAATTAGGGCCGAATTGGGATGTCCAACCTGTTGGAACTCAACTTGTCATATGCTCTCGTGTGCATTTGCCCAACAAGAAACATTACAAGCATTTCATAAAACTCTTGTGGATCGGTGTGAAGCCGATATGTTTCCGAATGGTGCTTGGGTAAATATCGATTATTTCTTGGAGTATCTTGATGTTTTTAAAACTGCAAACACTAAATTGTCGGGAATTTGCTATCCTACTAGTTGTTGAGTGTTGCAGGAATTATACAACATCTCCTTGAATTTTAAAGAGCTTGAAAACGAGAATCATCTCTTCAATTGTCTTGTTGAACCAATGAAAGAGAAGTTTATAAAATATTTTGAAGACATACACCGATGTTTACATGTGCCGCCGCTTTAAACCTCTATTTGAATGTTGTCGGGGTTGAGGCATTGATAGAGGAAATATATGAAAACATGAGTATGAATTAGATCGACCCGATGTTGTCGACGAAAGCGAAGGATTCTTTCAACAAATCCCATTAAGAAATTGATGATCATTATTTCCATGTTTATTGTCCAAGCTCAAAGTCAACTTTTGTGAAACAAACAACAACAAGTAGGCCATGTAAGGACAAGCTTATAAGTATGATGAATGTTATTCATGAGTCGACGACAAAGCGGCAAAGGGGAAACACACTAACAAGTGAGCTTGGTCGATATAGCGAAGCAAACTATGTTGAAAGTGCATCAGTCGAAGAAATTCACAACCTTGATATTTTGGCTTGGTGGAAAGGAAAGCAAAACGAATTTCCTATTCTTTCCACCATGGCTCGTGATTTTCTAAGCATCCAAGCTTCAAATGTAGATTTGGAATCGGTTTTTTCTCTTAGCGGAAGTATATTATCGATGCAAAGAACAAAACTCACTCCAAAGTCGTTAGAGGTGTGCATTTTCGTAAGGATCATTTGGACGCAATGGATCATATACAAGACAAGGCAAACTTTGAAGATTAAATGTCATTCGAACATCCAATTAATGATGAAGAGGTGGAAGGACTATCTTCAGGGCTATTAGGTGAAGAAGACGAAGGTGAAGACAACTAAGAAGAAGTGTTTGAAGACGTTTGAAGAAGTTAAATTTGTATTAGTTCTATTTGTTCTTGCCATGTATTATGTAACAGAATCACTCGATCAACTTTTATGTAGCCGGTTTTATATTAATTATTAGTCTTACTTTAATAGTTTAATGTAACCATTTTATATTATTAGTCATGCTTTTATAACCGGGTTTATTTAAGCGGTTTTTAAAGTGTTATCGGTTTCTTCTAAATAACAACTTAAACTAAGTCTTAAAGTCATAAATCATGGCATGCATACATTCTGTATATATAAAACAACCAATTCATTTAATTAGCGTTATAGCGGAACGACGAACATTTTATTATAAAACGACAAACTACAAACATTATTAGCTTTGTTACCACCGGGGGCTGGAGTCGCAAAGCCGGACGACTCTCCCGCTTCCACTTTGTTGACATCCAAACATTTTTTTTCTCCCGACAATAGTTATTGGTATGCTTCCTGAGAGTGGAGTTCGACACCGCTTTCAGAACTTGCCACAGTACTTGCATCGCGGTATCTCCTATGTGTCGGTCATAATGCATCCAAACCTCGGGGCACCTTGGGTATCGATGACCATAACAACATCATCGATGGTGGCCACCATTGCTTGTCATTTTAAGCGAAAGAGTGATTTAAAGTGCGTTGTAGAGTTAGAGAGGTGGCTTATCAAGTCCTAAACTTAACCTATCTATTTATAGTATGTGTGTGTGCTTTATATATTTAGAAACCAGTTCCAACGGTCCTAAAAACGGCTATATAGCCTTTGGAAACAATTCCCAAAGACAAAAATATGTTTAAAACTAGAAAACCCGGTGTACCCGGTTTTCGGGTATAACCCAAACCTGGTTCCTACCCTACCCGATTCCAATGGATTCTCATTTTTTCGTATCAGGTCGGATCCGGTTCCTACCCGGTTCCTGACGAGAACCGGTTCCATTTTGTACCCAGTTTTATAAAAACTAGTTCCTACCCGGTTCCGGGTTCAAAAATACCCGATGTGTGCATATCTATTCTAAAGTTTATAAGGTGGCAGGCTCTTATAAAATCTGTGAAGCTTAAAGTGGTAGACCCTTATAAAATCTATGAAGGTTAAAGGGTGGTAGACCCTTATAACATCTGTGAATGAATACATATTAAATATAGTAAGTAGGATAAGAAAGTATGTATATAAGAATACATGTATGAATGAAATATTATTAGATTAAGTGTGGAATGTATATCTCCGGATACATATGTGAATGAACGTGAATGTATGGCATATATATTTCCTGCTAAACTGGAACTCACTCAGCGTAACTGATTTTTAGTATGCACGTAAGCAAATAGGTTAAGGCAACTGGCTTGAGTGGAACACACGACAATGGAAGAAAGTCTGATATTTGAAGAACGACGCTATTTTGCTGTTTTATTTAAGTTTTAAATGATTAAAGACATGTTTTAAATGTTTGTTAAAGGCACGTTTTGAATGTTTATGCTATGTATAGTTGTAGTTTTGTAATTCTATGAAAGTTTTAATTGAACTCTGATTTTAAAACTATGTTTATGAGTAAATCCAACAATAAAGTAGGGCTGCCGGATCCGGAGCCTTACATTGTTAAAGTTGAAAGCCTTTTCTCCTTTTTACAATTTGTTAAGTTGCCACTTTTAGTCCCTTAACATCTTGAATTATGCTCTTAAGTTTAACAATTGGGTACCTGTTAAATACACGATAAGACCTGTTAAGCAAAAAAGTGCAGTATGTGATTTTTTAATTTTCTTAAATAATTGAAATTAGTAGGCTAGACTCCATCGTATTCCCTTATTGGTACATGAAACTTAAAACTATCTTGTAGTCATAACATATAAAGTAGTTAAACGAGTCGTATTCATGTTTGATACTTGTATTCAGCGCATCGTTTCATACCTATTAAACCTGTTAAGACACGAATTGTCAGTCCTAAGTTTGATAAAAGAGCGTGCTACATGAATATTTTATCCATGTATCGATATAATTAAAATCTACTAAAATTGCATAATTTTAGTTGTAGTATTACTGAAATGTTGAAGTAGACGTGTTACAAATATAGTATATTATAAGGAACAATAGTCTCATAATATATCAAACTGAACCGATCAATCCTGACGGAATTTCCATTGCGTCCTACCACAACTCACGGGTATAAAGCAACCATTTAAATACAAAGCAACCACTTTAATTATTTAAATTGATATTCACATGCAACTCAACCCATCCTACATATATTTAAATTATATATTGGGTTGATGTTATGGGCAGTCATACCCGTACATCTTATCAAATTATGTGGTGCGACTACAAGTCAAAGTGAATTCGATCAGGTCAGGGTTACGAAACAAGAAACAAACCCCAAAAAAACTTTGTTATCCCCCAAATACAACAAATTAAAATAACGAAAATACGCATTGCGTTTGCGAACCTATGAAAGTTTGGTTGGTAACTGGTTATGGTGCCGAAAGTCAGGCCAAACATAAATTCTTTCACACCTAAATACAACAATTTAACATGATTAAAATATAAAAAAATCCGGCGAACAAAGAAAACACACGCCTTGCAATTGCGAACTGATACTAATTCATTGATTCTGGAATCGTCGATCAAAAAAAAAGTGATAAATAACTCAGCTGTTGCGCTTGCAAACTAACGCGAATTCGTTCAGAATTGACGTTGTCGGCACTAAATCATACAAAAAAAACCGCGTGTTGTGGTGGCGAACCGACACGAGTTCGGTCAATATCGGGTTACGACACCAAAAGTGAAGCAATAAGTTAATTCGTCCACAATCATAATACATTAAATTAACGTATTTAAATAAAAAGACAGCAACGAAAACAAAAAATATACACACGTTGTGGTCGCGACTGGCGCGTATTCATTTGGAATCGACGGAAAAAAAAGTCGCGGCAAAAAAACCACGTGTTGCGACCGCAAACTGATACGAATTCAATATAAAAAAACTCGCGTTTTACAAATTAAAAACAAATATAAATAAAAATAAAAAGACCGACTAACCACATATGAGGCAACATGGACCAATTACATGGTTATGTCGTAAAACCTCTCAATTATTATATATAATAATTGCTGGTAAGTATCTATAATAAATATAAATGAAAATTTTTAAAAGCTCTTTGTTTGTTACCTAAATTCTCTCAAGCCTTCAGATTGTTTTATTTGTAAATGGAGGCTTCTCATGCATTTAACCTGAATTCATGGGTATGGGTCTTACCAAACCCAAGCTTTTAAACGGGTTATAACATCTTATTAAATTAAAAATTAATTTTACCAAATATTTGATATGAAAATCCTATAAAATAAGGATGTAGTAAAAATTAATATCATATTTTTTTTAAAAAAAAAGATATTATTTATAATTAAGAAACAATTTTCTAGTAAAAAAAATAAGCGGGTCATAGGTCACCAAATCCAGGTAGCTTTTAAACGGGTTATAACATACTATTTATTTGTGAAACCTTTTTATCATCAAACCCTAATGGGGTGTTTGGGATTCCTTATTTTTTCCTACTTGTAACTTATTAATTTTTATAAGTTAAAAGGGTGTTGGGTAATGTGGCATTTTTAAGTTTTTAAAGAAGGAAAAAGGATGTTTTGATAAGTTTGGAGGGAGTAACTTATCAAAAACAACTTATATAAGTCAAAAGGAGGTGCAAATAAGGAATCCCAAGCATAGCCTAAGTATATTATTAACTTTCTTAAAATAAAAAAAATTTAAATTCAAAAAATAAATATTAAAAAACGAAAAACATAAAACAACCCCCGTAATACACTGGATAAAACCTAGTATGTATATATTGGTAGTTAAGTCTAACTCCATTAATTTAGTATTAATTGCTCAAACCTACTTGCATACTCTCAACCAACAACTAAGTCGAGAAAGACACTTGTCTATTTTTGTTTGAACGCTTCAACATTTCACATTATGTATTTCTTTTGTACTTTAATATCTTTCATGCCCATCGCCATCAGAGAACTGCACGTATATCATTAATAGGAATCACAACAAACACCTATTCGAAGATTTCAATTTTTAGTGAGGTAAAATAAAAATGACCGTAAACATTAACAAGTAATGAAATATATATGATAATTTTTTAAACAAAACTTAACGTTATTAGTCTATTTATATTAATCACAATCACAAATTATAATTACCCATACACCCTCTATTTATACTAATAAAAATGAATGATGTGAGTTTGTCAAATGCTCAGCAAGAGTTTGGTCGGTTCTCCATTCCACCTTGAATGAGCTATCCTTGCCCCCTCGAATGAGTAGATCGACCGATTCCAAATCAACAGACCCCGTTATCGAAATAAGGCAACTCGTTTTGAAAGTCATATACTATAACTCAACCTTTTTAAATAATAAACCTATTCTAAGTCAAATTAACACTTAAAATAAACTAGATTTTCCACTTAACCACTTTAACTTTATTTTTTAGCTCGTTTCAAGATTAACTTCTAATACATATAACATGTAAAGATTGTCAAGGAATTGGCTATAATATCTCGTCTTGCACAATCGGCCGGTGTTACGTTTATTTTATATTTGATTACTACTTTTATTTTTAGTATTTAATTTTAATTTGGGCTAAGTAATTCACCTTTTAATAAATGGATTATGGAAAAAATAAAGTTTTGTGTTCAATAATTATAAGATAACTAAGAACCAATCAAAATAAAGTTTTATGCTTAAGGATAATGGTTTTTAATATTTCCAACTTTTACTCGTTGGTTGATATCACTCCCAACTTTTCATTTATTACCCATCATTCCCAATTTTCACCCTATTTTGTTTTGTAACTCCGTCGTTAACAGATGACTTAGTGGAGATGCTGATGTGGATGTTTTTGTTGGGAAAAACGACCACCTAGCCACGAACGGTAAACAAAAAGTGCGGAATTAATCTTCGTTTGACTAAACTTTTTCCCGACCGAATGAATCAATGAGGATGCAAACAAATAGGGTAATTTAAAAGTAACAAGAGACACAAAATTTTAGCGTGGAAAACCTCTCAAGGCTAGAGTAAAAATCCACGGGACTACTAGAGCCGCTTCAAATCCACTATCACCAATAATAGCAATACAAAGTCTTCTCTAGGATAAACTAGAGGCATACACAAATAATCATATACTTGGCACAAACTAACATCAAGTATATGAAACCAAATACAAAAGAGTAACGAAAAAATGGTAACACCAACGATAAACTACCGGTTTCTAGAACGTCTTTTATCTCTTCAAAATAATCAACGAATTGAAGCACAAACTTTATAGTCT
This sequence comes from Bidens hawaiensis, assembly GCF_021521415.1. Classification (NCBI taxonomy): domain Eukaryota; kingdom Viridiplantae; phylum Streptophyta; class Magnoliopsida; order Asterales; family Asteraceae; genus Bidens; species Bidens hawaiensis. The sequence goes on from NW_027491246.1 coordinate 1,886,057, forward strand.
TCGACTCTGTTGTTGTGGGAAGAATATATGCTCCCTAAAAAAACAAAACCCTTTTGTCTTCGTCTTTTCTTTGATGGCAGTAGGTAATACCAATTGTTCACCCAATTTTCTATCATGCTTTGACTTTTTATACGTCACCACAAAACCCTTTGAATTATGAAGCCCACAAAAAAATTACATTGGTTACGTGGGCACAAAGACATTTCACCAAAAACTAAAGCACCAAATATGAATTTGGTGTATCCCTACGGATGAAGCATGAAGGCATATTTTATTTTACTTGTTTTATTTCTTTTCTTTTATTACTAAGGAATAATAATAGTAAGGGTTGAGTTATTCTACAAAGATAAACAAAAATAAGAAGTTTGAAAAGTCATAGTTGATTGACATGTGTCAAGTGGGGACCAAAGGTAAAAGGGTATAAAAGTAATTGATATAATACTAAATATATATAATTCCTTTTTATATTTTAATTAATATTTTATTAGTTTTGTTCGGTTTTTATTAAAATTTGTATATTATTAACATATTTGAATAAAGTAGGTACCGGAGGTTTATCGTGGTTAAAAAGAGCGAAAAATGAGTTAAAACAAGCCAAACAGATGAACAGGAGCATCAGAATTGAATCGGACCGCATTAGGAAACGAATCGAACCAGTCAGCCTCCCTCATCCGAAGCGCCGCGCGGCGGGCCGCTCGGTGCTCTGGGCAACCAGATTCTTGAATTTTCTTCGGTTTTATCAGTTTTGGGCCCAGGAAACCTATATAAACACCCCTAAACTTAATCCTGAGCATACCCTGCGAACCAGAGCCGAATTTGGAGTTTCCTGGAGCTTAGGATTGCAATATTTGGCGGGTTTGAAGGCAAGGAATCAGCCAGCGAAGTGCTTATCATTCAAGGAGGAAGACCACGGGTTTTATCGCCTTTAATCTTCCGTTCTTATTTATTTTTGCTATGAATTCCTTTATTATTGTTTTGTTTGATTTTATGATGTTAGGCTAAACATTATAAACTGCCTAGGCTAATGATGAACCTACTTTAACGTTGTGTTTTGATTTGGGATTTATTTATCGTTATGGTTTTATGATTTAGTAAAATATTTAATATATTAAAATGATGCATATGGATGCGTAGGATTGTTTGATTGATTGTTATTATTCTATAGTTGCCTTGATTATTGTTTGTCATTATGATAGGTTGCTATTAGGTCATCTACTTTGTGTTTTTGACTATTTTATGATTGATATGCATTAAGATCATAGGAATAATAATTGTTAATTAAATAAACCTAAGTGTGCTGCTAACCTAAATCTGTAAAGTGCTAGGTTATTGATAGATCTGTATTATTTAATCTTGCTAGATTTATTTCTTCGTATGGAGTCCGTCTAGGTTTGATTATTTATTATTGTCTATTGAATTAATTAAATATATTAAATTGCCTTTTATTTCCGTGCTGTAAGGTAGGTTTTCATATAAAGGAACTAAGTCATAAATAATTAGGTTACCGTAAGGAAACTTGATTTTAAATACTGGTGTGCGTTAAAACTTATTAGAAACTCATAGGTGTCTCTTGATAAGGGTCAGGTGTCATATTCGGGTTTTCTCTTACGTGTCTATTTTATGATCCCAATCTATAACTTAATATTTCCCGGTTAATTCATAACTGAAATTTAGGGGATTTTAGCCTAGGTAGTTTTCTCATCATCATATTATTTACTCAAACTTGTATTTTCGTTTACTTTACTTATTTTCCTTAATTAGTTTTAATTTAGTATTTTAAACAAAACCCCATTTTTACAAACAAATAGTCATGTCAGTATTACTTGAGTCTAATTAGCTAGTTAACGTAGTTTAACGAGTCTCGTGGGTTTGATATCCGGACTTACTTAGCTTTACTAGAGTTGATCGGTTCACTTGCCGGTTAGTAGTTTAGTCGAGTTTAGAGAGTCTAGAGTGTTACTTAATGTCTAGATTAGCGTAATTTAGTTAATAATTATTAGACTACTTTTAGCACATCAAGTTTTTGGCGCCGTTGCCTAGGACTCTTGGCGATTGCGTTATTAGCTTTGATTAGATTTATTTGCTACATACGTGCTATTTGTTTTGTTTTGTGTTTGAGTCGTAGGAGTTTAATTAATTTTAGTATAATTTTAAGTCTAGTTTATTTTATTTATTCGTAGTTTTATTGTCGTATTTACATAGAGTCTACTCAGTTGGTCTTATGTGCTTTTCAGGCTTATGCCACATCTTCGTTCGCAAGGACCACTTCCGTTAAAGTCTGAGGCTAGTTCGTCATCGCCGATCATCATAGATTCTCCACCGAAGTCATGACCAAACAGGTCGGCGCCGTCGAGTCCCAGAACTATTCCTGATATTCAAATGGCTGACAACTGAACCGTTTACGAACAAGCCTTCGAGGGTTTCACTGGAGATCACTCGCCCATCATCACCCTTGTAATCGATAACCCTAATTCCTGGCAGATTCCCTCTTATGTCATACCCAATCTCACCCAGACTAACCTATTTTATGGCCATGACGATGAAGACGCACCAGCGCACATCAACCGTCTTACCCGTGTGCTCAGAACGTTCAATTTACAAGATGCTAATGAAGATGCCATTTCCCTCCACTTATTCCCGTTTTCACTTACGGGTCGTGCCGCCACATGGCTCGATTCACAACCTGCTAGAGCATTCACTACTTGGGAGGCGTTGCGTACCGCTTTCTTGAAGAAATACTTCCCGCATGCCAAAGCATCTCGTCTCCGAGATCAGATTCATTCTTTCTATATGGAGCCGGACGAGCCGTACTATCAAGCTTTGGAGCGTTTTCAGAGTTTGCTGGCCCATTGTTCACAGCATGGCCTTACTCCTTGGGACCTTGTTGAGAAGTTTTACAATGGGATGACATATGAGACTCAGGCTCGTTTCGACACTGCTACTGGAGGTAACTTAATGGATAAGAAAACTGTAGTTGAGTGTAATGAATTATTTGAGAGTTTTGCCCAATCTTAGTTCGCTAAAAAGCCATGTAACGGGAATTCAAATCCCGTCACTAGTACACCCTCATCTGTCCGAGGTGTGCACCAGGTCAATCTGGATACTAGTGTGGTTGCTGCCTTGGAGAGCCTAACCCGTGAGATTGGAGAACTTAAGGCTAAGGTAAATAAGTGTGAGTTGTGTAGAGGGGGCATGGGACTTTAGATTGTCCGTTGATGAGTCAGGAGCAGGTAGAGTTCATATGAGGGAAAAACAGAGTTCCTAATGTGTTTAATGGAAATAATAATTCGAATTGGAACAATTTTAAAAATAATATCTATAATTCTAATTGGCATTCCTCCGGTGCACCCCTGGTTTCCAATCAAATTTAAATCCTAACCGGGGGTAAGATCAGTCGTTTAGTGGGGATCAAAGTAGTCAAGGTGGGAGTAATAGGCAGGACTTGAGTGGTGGTATGGGTAGACTAGAAGAGATGATGAAGCAAATACTGGTTAGAGATCAGGAAACTTAGAAAAAAATTGCCGATCATGATTTACTATTTAGGAATCACCAGTCCGCACTTTTAGATCTTCAGAGAACCATAGGTGATATAGCCCGACATTTAGATGAGAGACCCCCAGGTCAGTTTTCGGGTTCCACTCAGCAAAATCCGGCTGCTCAGTTAAATGCCATCTCCACTCGTAGTGGTAGGGTTTTAGGTCTGGAGAGAGGGGTTGAGAGAGAAGAGGAGGATGAGTTAGTGGATGAGGAGATAGTGATGGAGACTCTTGGGTGGGTGCAACCTAAGCTAGACCCAGCAAGTACCGCACCAACCAGTAAGCCCATAGTTGTAAGGAGTGAGAAAAGGAAACTGAGAGATGTTAGGCCGTCACCACTTATAGATCATGCTCGTGTGCCATATCCAGCCCATCTTACGAATCAGAAATTTCGTAGAGAGTACGGAAACTTCTTAGATATGTTTAGGCAGCTTAGGATTAACCTTCCGTTTATCGAGGCCCTCCAGCATATGCCGAAATATGCCAAGTTTTTGAAAGATCTTCTTAAACGAAAGGAATGTCTGGAGGAGCTTTCGACCATTCCACTGAACGAAGAGTGTTCTGCTGTAGTGCTCAATAAGGTTCCGGAAAAGTTACCCGATCCTGGTGTTTTCACTATTCCATGTTTGTTCGGTAGGGATACCTCGTGCCAAGCGTTAATGGACCTAGGAGTTAGCATAAACTTAATGCCATATTCGTTGTTTGAGAAGCTAGGCCTAGGAGAACCTACACCCACCCGTATGACATTGTATTTAGCTGACCGTTCGGTGAAGTACCGTAGGGGGATAATAGAAAACTCGCTCGTTAAAATCAATGGTTTGTCTTCCCCGTAGATTTTGTGGTTTTAGATAAGGAGGCCGATAAGAGAGTTCCTATTATTTTAGGTCATCCATTCTTGCGTACTGTTAGGGCACTCGTTGATGTATTTGAAGGTAAGATCACTCTTAGAGCCGGTGATGATAGTGTCACTTATGTTGCTAAATCCATGACACACCCGAGTGGTCAAGATGGTCTCATTGATCCATGTCATCCCGTTTATGCGATTGAGTCTTTTATTCCGGGCATAGATCTACTTCTTGAGCATCCCCGTTTCGTCAGAGTTTGTTTGGAGGAGAAGAGAGAGGTCACGAGTTCTCGAGAGTCGATGGAGTTTGATAGAGAGAGAGAGGTAGTGGTTTGCAAAAGTTTGTGGAGTTTGGAAAAGTTGGAGATAAGAGGAATAGGATTGAAGATGAATGTTCGTATCGTGATGCAAAGTTTCTTGGAGGACCATGGTGGAGGAATCACCACTCAGACTGTCGAGTAGTTCCCATAGAAGAGTACCTTGAGTGAAAACTCAAGTGTAGAGTTTGTATATTTGTCTTATCGTTATTTTGGAGTCTTGTCGTGTCACTAACGTATTTTTTTGTAGTTCTTCTTTGTTTTTTGTTTTTAAGTTTTGCAGGTTTTGAGCTAGAAAAATGACCCCTGTGAAGTTTAATGCAAAATTCAAGTGTGGGGATGGAGCAGCCGACCTGTATTCTTTTTATTATTTGCTGCTATTTTTTCATGTTTATATATATTGGGTGGGTTGGTTGGTCCGGTGACATGTTTTTAACGTTGAAACTCTATCAAGTTGATAAGATATTTTTAGAAATTGTTTGTTGTGTTTTCCGTTTTCGTTCGTGTGTGAGAGAAAGAGATATCGTTTGCTGAATACGTTCGGAGTTTAAGGTCATTCATGGAAGAAGACTTTGGCATCATATCGTCTTGCGCATATTACTAGCTAAGTCTTTTCCATTATCTATCTTACGTATTTTTATTTATTTTTGTTTTTGGTTTTTAGGTTTTTAGTTTTTATATTTCGATTTCTTTTTATTTTTACGAGCTTTAGTCTTTAGTTATATATTTTTAGGTTAAAGATGCCTAAGTGCACAATAAAAAAAAGAAAATAAATAATAAATAAATAAAAGTATTCCAAGAATTGGTCTGAAAAGTAAAAAGTAAAAGTGAGAAAAGTTATGTAAAGAAAAATGCCAAAGAAGCAGTCTCAAAAATAGAAAAAGAGGCCAAAGTGCACATATTAGACAAGACTGAGAGTTTACGTATCACCAAGGGGATGGCGACTCTGAGGATACACTATTGGGACTCGAAAGTTTTTAGTCAATAAATATTTTCTTGGGGCATATATAGGACAAAGTCCAATAATACTTAGGGCATCCTCGTACGACCTCACTTGACCTATCATCCATAAATTCCATCTAAGTGTATTTTCTTCTTACCATTAAAGGGCTCTTATCTTATGGTGATATGTTGAAACAGTTTGCGTCAACTCGATTATTTTTAATTGTCTTTACTATGCTTGAGATGGGGTAGGTGGATCTTAACTCCAAAGGTGTGAGACCCATAGGTTTTTGATATCACATGAACTTAAATACTTAATGTGCGTGGGGGCTTGATAGGCTGGGTTTAAGTGGACAAAAATATCGGCAATCGCGGTTTTTACGTTTATCTGAGCTTTAAGATAACCTTATATGTTTTTTGTATTTCTCCGATGCTGATCCCATTGCAATGAGACTTTTTCAGGAACGAAATAGAGATAAGTGTAGGGATATTTGATATAATGCTAAATATATATAATTCCCTTGTATATTTTAATTAATATTTTATTAGTTTTTGTTCGATTTTTATTAGAATTTGTATATTACTAACATATTTGAATAATGTAGGTTCCTGAGGTTTATCATGGTTAAAAAAAGCGAAAAATGAGCTAAAACAAGCAAAACAGATGAACCGGAGCATCATAATTGAACCGGACCGTATCAGGAAACGAACCGGACCGGTTAGCCTCCTCATCTGGAGCGCCGCGCAACCGGGAGGCCAAATCCCGCCGCACGGCGCTTTAGGCAACCAGATTCTCGAATTTTCTTCGTTTTTTATGAGTTTTGGGCCCATGAAACCTATATAAACAACCCTAAACATAATCCTGAGAATACCCTGTGAACCAAAGCCAAATTTGGAGTTTCCTGGAGCTTAGGATTGCAATATTTGGCGGGTTTGAAGGCAAGGAATCAGCCGGCGAAGTGCTTATCATCCAAGGAGGAAGACCATGGGTTTTATCGCCTTTAATCTTCCGTTCTTATTTATTTACGCCATGAATTCCTTTATTATTGTTTTGTTTGATTTTATGATGTTAGGCTAAACATTATAGACTGCCTAGGCTTATGATGAACCTACTTTGACATTGTGTTTTGATTTGGGATTTATTTATCGTTATGGATTTATGATTTAGTAAAATATTTAATTATATTAAATTGATGCATATGGATGCGTAGGATTGTTTGATTGATTGTTATTATTCCATAGTTGCCTTGATTATTGTTTGTCATTATGATAGGTTGCTATTAGGTCATCTACTTTGTATTTTTGACTATTTTATGATTGATGTGCATTAAGATCATACGAATAATAATTATTAATTAAATAAACTTAAGTGTGCTGCTAACCTGAATCTGCAAAGTGCTAGGTTATTGATAGATCTTTATTAATTAATATTGCTAGATTTAGTTCTTCGTAAGGAATCCGTCTAGGTTTGATTATTTAGTATTGTCTATTGAATTAATTAAATATATTAAATTGCCTTTGATTTCCGCGCTGTAAGGTAGGATTTCGTATAAAGGAACTAAGTCATAAATAATTAGGTGACCGTAAGGAAACTTGATTTTAAATACTGGTGTGCGTTAAAACTTATTAGAAACTCATAGGTGTCTTTTGAAAAGGGTCAGGGGTCATGTTCGGTTTTTCTCTTAGGTGTCTATTTTACTATTCCATTCCATAACTTAATATTTTCCGGTTAATTCATAACTGAAATTTAGGGGATTTTGGCCTAGGTAGTTTTCTCATTATCATATTATTTACTCAAACTTGTATTTTCGTTTACTTTATTTATTTTTCTTAATTAGTTTTAATTTAATATTTTAAACAAAGCCCCCTTTTTACGAACAAATAGTTAACGTAGTTTAAAGAGTCTCGTGGGTTCGATATCCGGACTTACTTAGCTTTACTAGAGTTGATTGGTTCACTTGCCGGTTAGTAGTTCAGTCGAGTTTTAGAGAGTCTAGAGTATTACTTAGTGTCTAGATAAGCGTAATTTAGTTAATAATTATTAGACTACTTTTAGCACATTTGTAATAGTACATATGTTCTCTCTCTACATTCAAGTCAGATGTCAGTTCCTCCATCATTTTAAAGCGTCCATAATTTTTCATGCAATATTATTTTTTTTAAAAAACTTTCACCATAATAACAAGCGTTTTTTTTTATCTTTAATATGGGTATGACTTTGTTATATAAAAATAAAAAAAAATTACGTCATTGTGTCTTTTCGTCATTATACCATTCTGTTTGTCACTGTGTTTTTTCGTCATTGTGTCTTTCAAATTATCATTGTGTTTTTTTAAATGCTAATAATACGGTTGTGTAATAACAATAAGTAAAGATAATGATAAAATAACAACAAATTATCTAATAAATAAAACACAATGATGAATGCATATTACACAATTACATAAAACATAAAACACAATGGTGAATACATATAATACAACGACCTGAAACGTAAAACACAATGGAAACTGCATATTACGCAATGACAACGTAATACACAATGACTAAACCACAATGATAAGTAGAAAGAAAAATGATGAGCACAAAGACACAATGACAAACAAAAAGACACAATGACGTAATCTTTGTTTTAATTGTTATCTTTAATATGAGTATCAATTGATAACACAATGCATAGAAAAACCCAATTAAAAATAATAATGAACAATCAATAACACAATATTAAAAACCCACTAATTTTTTTTATTTTTATACAACAATATGATACTCATATTAAAGATAAAAAAAACGCTTGTTATTATGGTGAAATTTAAAAAAAAAATAGTGTTACATTAAAACGTTATGGACATTTTAAAATGATGGGGGAATTTACATGTGCCTTGCATATGGAAAGAGAAAGTCAACAAAAGTTAGTTATTACCTTTATGCCCTTCTTATTTATTTTCTTAAATTAATCTCCAGTATTCATATATAAGATCAATGGATTAGGTTTCTTCTCATCCTTCTCATTTTTTTTTGGTCCTTTGTATTTTAACTTTACTCATAATAGTAATAACCCATGTAAAATAATATTTGTTGGACTTTCTCACGGGCAAAAATACCCCAACAAATCTCCCCTTTTTGTCTATCAGAAAGAACTCACCACCCCAGCGAGCGAGCAACATTTCTTCAGTTTCTCTCTTGCCAGAGCTTGGTCAACATATTGAAACAATTATCATCGGTTTGAACTTTATCAAGTTTAAACAACTTGTCTTCAATACCATCTCTAATCCAATGATACCTCACATCAACATGTTTTGTTCTTCTATAATACATATAATTCTTAGCAAGGTGAATAGCACTTTGATTATCACAAAGAACCACATAGCGCTGTTACATAAAGAAAAGCTCTTGCATAAATCTTTTCAAGCATAATAATTCTTTGCATGCTTCTGTTACTGCCATATACTCTACCTCGATAGTAGACAAAGCAACACAATTTTGCAGTCTTGATTGCCATGACACGGCTTCCCCTGCAAAGGACATCAAATATCCAGAAGTGAATATCATGTTGTCGTTATTTCTTGCCATATCAGAATCCGTGTAACCAACAAGCTTCGGCTACCCATTTCCAAATGTTATACCCAATTTGGAAGTACCACGTAGATATCTAAGGATCCACTTAACTGCTTCCCAATGCTTCTTACCCGGATTTGATAGGAACCGACTAACAACACCTACTACATGGGCAATATCAGGCAGTGCACATACCATTGCATTCATCAAGCTTCCAACTGCTGATGCATATGGAATGCCATCCATCTCTTCAATCTCTTTCTCAAAACTAGGACAATCTTTTTCACTTAACTTAAAGTTGGGAATAAGAGGTGTACTAACCACATTAACTTTAAACATCATGAATCTGCTAAGCACCTTTTCAATGTATTGCTCTTGTGACATGTGCAACTTCTTTGAAGCTCTATCTCTAGTAATCCGAATGCCAAGAATATTCTTAGCTGGCCCCAAGTCTTTCATAGAAAACGACTTGCTTAATTCTTTCTTCAGCTAAACAATCCTTTCCACATTCTTTCCAACAATCAACATATCATCAACATGAAGCAATAAAATGATGAAATCATCATTACCAAACCTCTTGAAGAAAACACAATGATCTTACGCAGTCTTTCGGTAGCCTTGCTTCCCTATAACTGACTCAAACTTCTTGTACCACTATCTTGGCGCTTGCTTTTACCTGTAAAGACTTTTCTGAAGTTTACAAACATAATCTTCTTTACCCTTAACCTAAAAACCTTCAGGTTGCTCCATATAGATTTCTTTATCCAAGTCACCATGAAGGAATGCTGTCTTGACATCCATCTGCTTAACCTCAAGATCAAGACTAGGAGCTAAACCAAGAATCACTCTAATAGAACTCATCTTCACAACTGGAGAAAAAATCTCATCAAAATCAATACCCTTTCTTTGACTGAACCCTTTGACCACCAATCTTGCCTTGCACCTAGGCCGTGAGGTATGTTCTTTCAGTCTTTAGTTTGTAGACCCACGTGTTCTTCAAAGCTCTTTTGCCATTAGCCAACTTCACTAACTCAAATGTATTGTTATCATAAAAGGAATCCATCTCATCTTGCATAGCTTCATCCCACTCTCTTTTATGCTTATCTTCCATGGCCTCTTTATAATACTCGGGCTCTCCCTTATCATTGAGTAAGACGTACTCACCGGTAGAATAACGAGTAGAAGGTTGACGGTCTCTAGTAGACCGCCTGAGTGAGACAAATGCATGCATATCTACTGGTAATTCAGGATGAATATCCTCATCCAGCTCTGCCTGCTCTTGTTTATCAACATTATCGGTACCATGTTATTCGTCATTTTGAATATCATCAGTCTACTGAGGAACTACCTTTGTCTTCTCAATATATTTCAAACTCTGATCTTCCACAAACACGATATCACGACTTCTTACAAGCTTCTTTGAAACCAGATCTGTCGCCTGTATCTAAACTCATCATGCCCGTAACCAAGGAATATAAACTGTCTGGACTTCACATCAAGCTTTGATCTTTCATCTTTGGGAATATGCAGAAATGTTTTGCATCCAAAGACCCACAAATGACGATATGAAACATCTTTGCCACTCCAAACCCTGTCTGGAACATCATTATGCAAAGGAATACAAGGAGTAAAATCTTATGCCACATATCGGTCACATAAGAATTCGTCAATGAATGAACCGAGTCTCTGGAAATCTTTGGATGTGCCATGTATAACTTTGAAGTTCTTTCACCTCTTGCCACGATCAACGAACGACGAGTGAGTTTCCAAATTCCACCACCAAAAAATACTATGGAAACCATCATCATCTAATGTGCCTGCGGAGATCAAATTAAGTCTAATATCTGGAACATGTTTTACATTGAGTAAAACCAAATCCATCCCAGTATCAAACTTCAAGCAAACATCCCCAACACAAACGATCTTTGACAGCCCATTATTACCCATCTTGACATTCCCAAAATCACTAGAAGTATAAGATGAATAGAAATCCCTTTGTGATGTCACATGACAAGTAGCACCACTGTCAACAACCCAAATCGAATCATCACGTGCCCTATCATAATCACAACAGATATGAAATTCTTTGGTGGCAGTGTTAGTTTCAGAAGTACCTTCATCACCGTCATGTTTCTTGTGGTTGTTCTTTTTATTGTTGTAATTAGCCTTCTTGTTTTCCTTTTTCCATTGTCTACAATATTTTATCGTGTGCCCTTTTCTACCACAATGATAGCACTCAAATTCTACAAACTTCCCTTTGGACTTACTGTGGTGCTTTGCTCTATTACTCAGATCTCTAACCTCTACTATGGCTTCCCCCACTACTTTCGGTAACTAACGCATCTGAATGTGAAGAGGAACCTTGTGACTTTCTTCTAATCTCTTCATTTATAATACTACCTTTAGCCAATTCCATAGTAATAATACCGTTTGCTTCGGAGTTGGACAACGATGTTCTAAAAGTCTCCCAAGAATCCGATAACGTAACAAGAAGCAGCCACAAACCTTGTATCTCGTCTTCTAACTTAATACCCATACCTGCAAACTGATTAATAACACCCTGAAAAACATTCAAATGATTAGTAACAGGAGTTCCATCACGGTATTTTAAGTTTATCAACTGCTTAATAAAGAACAACTTATTGTCCTGGTCTTCCAAGCATACAACTCTTCAAGCTTGGTCCAAAGAGTACGAGCATGAGTCTCCCCACTAATATGGTTCAAAACATTATCATCAATCCACTGCCGAATATACCCACAAATCCTCCTCTGCAAAATATTCCACTCTTCATCAGTTTTATCTTCAGGTTTATCGGTAGTGAACACAGGCAAATAATAATCCTTCACGTAAAGAAGGTCTTCCATCTTGCTTTTCCAAACATGATAATTACCACCATTCAAATTCACCATCCTACTTGTATTAGCTTCTATCGTTCAAACAAGTCTTAACCCAAGAACAAGAGCCGAAGCTGTGATACCACTCTATTGGTAAAATCGACCACCTAGCCACGAATGGTAAACAAAAAGTGCGGAATTAATCTTCGTTAAACTAAACTTTTTCCCGACCCGAATGAATCAATAAGGATGCAAACAAATAGGGTAATATTAAAGTAACAAGAGACACAAAATTTTGGCATGGAAAACCTCTCAAGAGGAGAGTAAAAACCACGGGACTACTAGAGCTACTTCAAATCTACTATCACCAAAAATAGCAATACAAAATCTTCTATAGTTAAAACTAGAGGCATACACAAATCATCATATACTTGGCACAAACTAACATCAAGTATATGAAACCAAATTAAAAAAAAGTAACGAATAAGAGGTAACACCAACGAGAAAATACCGATCCCCAAAACGTCTCTTACGTATTCAAAATAACTAACGAATTGAAGCACAAACTTTTCTGTCGTCAACTCTGTTGTGGGCTGAATATATGCTCCCTAAAAAAACAAACCCTTTTGTCTTCGTCTTTTCTTTGACGGCTACCAATTGTTCACCCAATTTTCTATCATGCTTTGACTTTTTATATATCACCACAAAACTCTTTGAATTATGAAGCCCACAAAAAAATTACATTGGTTACGTGGGCCCAAAAACACTTCACCAAAAACTAAAGCACCAAATATGAATTTGGTGTATGCCTACGAATGAAGCATGAAAGCATATTTTATTTTATTTGTTTTATTTCTTTTTTTTATTACTAAATAATAATAATAGTAATAACCCATGTAAAATAATATTTGTTGGGCTTTTTCATAGGCAAAAATACCCAAACAGTTTTTAGGGATGATCTAGCATGTCCACCTGGAAAATACTCTTAAAAAATCATTATTTTATCTAAATAACAACAATCTACCTATACTAATAAAAGAAAATAATAACGATGACATGCCAATCCCATATTACTTCTTGGCTATTTTTCCCTTTCAAATTCTTAATCCTTTTATAGGCATTTTAGAAATTTCCGTATAAATAAAGATGATATATTCTAAAATTGGACAATTCCTAATAAAACAAATAATGTTTATTACAATTTACATAAGAAAATATAAAACTAAAAATGGAATTGAAATATTTAGTCAGTTTCAATTTTAATTTATAATATATATAATAATGTCATGCATAATAATATAAAAAGAATGTACCAACAACACCACCACCACCACCACCACCACCGCCACCAACAATAATAATTATAATAATAATATATGATTTCCTAGATTACGTGTTTATTTAAAAATTAAATGATTCTCCTTAATATCTTAATTTTTCTAAATATATAAATTTTATAACGAAACAACAAAAATATGTATACATGTATATTTTCTAATTTAAAAAACATTTTCATATGTAAAAAACGGATTTAAATCACAAAAAAAAATGAATAATGGATTTGTGACATTAATAACTAATTAACCTAATATTTATTTCATATAACAAAATTCGAATTGTTTTTACATACTATTCTCTCGCCCGCCTTATATGTATATATCGATAAACAATTTTAATTGAGAATGTTACAATTACAATTGATCAATGTCTTCTAGATTATATCAAGTGTATCACACCTTAATTATTGTAATTTTTTCTATTCAAGTCTCTTCTTTTGATTTATTATGCAATCACATATCAAACATTCCAACGAAAATCAATGTTTCAATAGACTCATAATCAACTTCGTTTGTTTTCAAACTTTTACAACTATAACGCCATAGTGGCATTGGCCACGGGTGAGCTCTTTTATTTGTAACTCTTTTACTAAATTGATAAAAAAAATAATAAATTGTCATATGTATTTAATTATGACTAATGGTTTGCAATAATGCGTAAAAACGTGAAGGCGCTGGACGTGGCAATTGGGGTACTGCCACTGATGAGATTAAAGTGTAGTTATTTACAAATTTGAAACATATGGACTTGCCACATCTTGTAAGTCAACTTCGTGCATTCATTTATTGCTTTAATATTGAACTTTATGTTTGCGCTATCTTACAACTTATTTTATTAACAATACACAACAAAAAAAATGTATGTTTGGCCCAATGCCAGAAAAAATGTATTGTGTGGTTAGAATCATTATTTCTTTTGGTACCTTACTTTATTTAACAGAAGGTTTAGTTTTGAGAAACTAACTGCATATACAGAAAATATACTTTACTTTCATGCTTATGACAATTTCTTTTAAGAAGTTGCAAAGTAATCATTTTTACTTTCTTAAATTTGTAAATTCTAAATTTTTTAGTACTTGTAGTATATATATTTAAATATATTTGTAATACATTTTTTACATAATTATGTTTAAGTTTAACATTTATTTTTTTTAATTTCTAACAATTTATTGTATTAATTTACACATTGATAAATTCCGTATAATAGATGGGTTTTAAAGCTAGTAATAATAATATATTGGACTCTCAAATTTTGGGTCCCCTCTTTTAATATGGGATATGGTAACGGTACATACGTGTCATATCTATCGTATGTTATGAACAATATTGTTGCCGAACAATATTGTTGCCGAACAATATTTGGAAAATGATCATGGGTTGACACATGGTATGCAATACTAGAAGCAATATCAGAATCAGACATAAACAATAAAGAAATAGAACAACACCTTGAAAGGAAAAATTAAACATAACACCTTTAGAGCATTCGGAGCTCGTTCTCTAAAAATATGTGAGGAGAATTTGTAAATTATATGGTATGGTTATGAGTGGTTGTGAGTAGAGGAAAGAGAAAATCTTATATGTAAAAGTTAAATTTGGAGCTTCACTGTTCATACCATATAATTTTTTAATATTTTCTAAAAGTGGTTGTGAGTGAAGGAAAACGAAAATATAATGATAAAGGTATAAAAAATATTATTTAATTAAACAGTAGAGAAAAAAAACAGTGATTTTTAGTATAATGATATGATATATATGGATATAAGATAGGGAATGAGCTGAGAATGCTCTTACATGCGCTTATCTTTTTTTGCATAAAAGTAAGGGTTGGTTGTTGTCTAGTTAACTTAATCTTGTAATATGTTTTCTAGATTACTAGGTAGTGGAATGTTCCATATAGAAATGATATATAATAATTAAAAAATAGGGTGTACTAACTATAAGCAGAATTTAAAAAATGATAATTTAAAATTATATATGTGTGTGTTTTAAATTCAGACGAGAGATGATATTAGTGTGAGAAATTAATATGAGCAACTAGTTTTATTTTAAGTTTTAAATGTTTAAAAATAAATAAAAAAGAGATAAATGCAACAATAAATGCACCCCCTCTTTAATTAATATAACTAATATAACAATAATAAATCTTTCTCTATTAATATACCTAACTAATTTAATTGTAATAATTAAAAAAACACTAATTTAGTTTTATAATTTATTTATCCCCTCTTCATTTTATCTAACAAAAATACAATTTATTCATATAATACTATGTTTTCATATTAAAAAATAATTTCTTTCCACTCAATATATTAGTATATATCAATGCGTAATTTTTAACAATAAATATCAAAACATAATATTATTTTTCAATTGATATACCAAGAAAAATTATTGTGAAAAATAATAATAAAAAAATATCATACAGATGTGTCCATTAAATATAAACAATAAATATACAATTTACACAAAGCTATATAACCTACACTTGTTTTAATTAGTAAAAACGTACAACATACAAAAAACAAAGAGTATTACACCCTTGATCGTGAAATATCGATTACTTGTTGAACCCACCCTGTGAATTATGTGAAAGTAGGATACTCCAAATTCGGGAGTCAAAAGTTTTATAAAACGTTCTTGGTGGAAAAAAATGTAAATGAAAGATCCCACTGAATTGAATTTGGCTAAGAAATTTAAGAAATAGTGAGAATTCTTGATCTCTATCTCTCTCAATTCTAAAATCCAGGACTTGAATTCATGTCCTGTCATTAAATTCATCTTGATTTATTAGAACTAAAAGAATTCCATTTAAGCATCTCATTGCTTTCGTTGAAAGATTCCATTTGAATTGGAATCTGGTCATTCTCTATGACCCGCTAAGCATCCATGGCTGAATGGTTAAAGCACCCAACTCATAATTGGCTAATTCGTAGGATTAATTCCTACTGGATGCACCACAATAGACCCTCCAATAGGTCTATTGGAATTAGCTCTGTATCAATGAAATCTCATCATCCATACATAATGAATTGATATGGTATATTCATATCATACTATATGAACAGTAAGAATTAGTAGTCTTATTGAGATTAGAACTCATAGGGAATCAAATCGATTACAACTAACATATGTAATTCAACATCAACAATTATATAAACTACACAAAGATACACATACCCTATACGTGTGTAGCTTATATGTTTTTCGTATGTAGGTTATATGCTTTCTTATTCTTAGAACAAGTGTAGGTTATATGTTTTTATGTAGGTTGTATATTTTTTATTGACAGTTAATGCAAATATGTGTAAGTTTTTTTGGTATTATTCAACACAATGTAACTACATGTTGATAGATATTAATATATTGAGTTGGAAGAAATCGGTTTTGGAAAGAAAGAAATTTTAATGTATGAATAAATTGTATTTGTGTAGGATAAAATTTTCGTGTGTAGGTTATATGTTTTTTGTATGTAGGTTATACGTTTTTCATGTCCGTGAGCATTTTATTGATGCTGAATTTTGTGTGTAGGTTATATGTTATTCTTGTGTAATTTATATGATTTCTTATTTTTAAAACAAGTGTAGGTTATATGTTTTTGTGTAAGTTGTATATTTTTTTGTTGGTATTTAATGCAAACATGTGTAAGATAGTTTTTTGTACTATTCATCACAATGTAACTAAGTGTTGATGAATATTTATGTATTGAGTTGGAAGAAGTTGGTTTTGGATAGAAAGAAATTTTAATGTACGAAAAAATTGTACTCGTGTCGGATAAAAAATCAAGAAAGAAAAATAAGTTATAAAAACAAATGAATTCTTAATATTTTCAAATCATAATAATTTGATTTATATTTATTGAATAATTAACTATTATGGTTTATTAGTTATATTAATTGAAGAGAGAGAATGCATTTATACATTCTTCGTTTATATTTAAGTATTTAAAACCTAAAATAAAACTGGTTGTCCATATTCATTTCTCGCAGTAACCATCTCCATATATACACACACACACACACACACACACACACATATACATATATAGGGCTAGGTTAAAATAAAAACCCATTTGAATTGTGAAAACTCTAGATACCCATTCTCAACCATATTTTTTAATTAAAGATTAAATCTTGTGTTCCACAATTAAAGCTAATAAAAAATGCAAAAATTAATTTACACTTTCTCTCTCCTGAAAACATATATAAAAATTAGTAAAAAAATAGCAAAACATTTTTTTTTAAGTTTTCGATGTTTTGCATTAAATGTTACAACATATATTACGTGTGAAAAAAACGATTTTACATAGACTTTTCACAACTTAAACGAGTTTTAATTCTATACTTTGCCTATATATATATATATATATATATATATATATATATATAGCAAGGTTAGAATAAAAAGTTAACAGTTTATAAGAAATGTAGGAAATAATCATTTCCATTGGATGGATTATAACACAAGGGTAAGATTGTCCATAGGTGTTTTATTATTTTTGGAATGAATTTAGAAATTATCATTTAGAACTTAAATATAATCATCTTGTCTCTCTCTCTCAATAGTCCGTTCACCCCATATTAGCATCACCATCATCGCCTATCACCACATCCATGTCACGACAATATGTTTCTCCAAACCACCCTAGTTATATCGTTCAGCCACTAAATGTGGGGAGGAGCATAACTTGTTTGGGTGGCAGCATTGATGGGTACAGATCTAGGTTTTGTGATGGCGGCGGCGCACGATTGGTGGCTGCAACCATTCTAGTGTGTGAGGGTGAAGACAACAACGATATGGGATTTGTGTTGCAGGGTGTTCGGTGGGGCGTTGGTGGTGTTCACCAAATCCAGGCGACGAGACGGTATTTCAAAGATATGTTGTTGTGTTATTGTTCAAATCACGATGTGATGGTGGCCAAGGCCAAGCACTATAATGGCCGCGAATATTATTTCGCCGTTCAATACTAATATAGTTACAAATATTATTTTCATGATAAATACGAAGATTGTTACGAATAATACTCTCTCATTGGACACTAATGCTTCTACTGATAATGATAATTCCTTCCACTAAATGCCTTTAGCAACAAAACTATTTTACCGAACATGAATACTAGTCGTAACAACCGTGATCCTTCACAACGGGAATACTCGTTTAAACAATTTAAGTCGTACAAACATGTAAATTCTAGTGGTACTAAAGAATCAAATGATTTAGTAAAATGGATCCATACGATAAAATCTATTATCGTACCAGTAGCTCCCATCAAATTGTATCGTTAATTATGTTACTAATACACTACTTAGCCACGCCCTTGTGTGGGAAAAAGCGATTGTACGAATTCGAGAACAAAGGCAATTATCCGCATGACCTGGGCATGACTTAAAACCCTTAAAGTGAAATATTTTGTCTAAGGAATGAAATCCAAAATGAAAGGGCGGGTCAACTGGAATGCACAAACCGTTCTAACGATATGGTTAGACTAATACTACGGTTAGTAATCTAGAAGTAGAGACCGTAGTTAATGTTATAGCATAATGTCTATTGCTAGGGTCTTAGATGTATTAGATATGATTTTGTAGAACTAAAATGTCAAATGTATAGTTTGCATGTGTTAGTCAACCGCATAAGTCTTCAAGTCAACGCATATCATATGCGACGTATATGATATACGCCGTATATCATATACAGACTAGATGAGTTTGTTCATGTTTCCTATAAATAGGGGACTTATGCGTTATTATGTAGACTTTTGGAGAATGTTAGAGTGAGAGAGTAGAGAGAGAAAGTTGCTACAAAGTCATATATTGTAATCTTTCAAGTGATCAATGAAGAATGTGCTTAATGTTTACTTGTGTTGTTCAATCTCAATGAATTCCGCACTTTGAGATTCAAGCTGTAACATCTAGAGATCCTGATTGCTGTATTCATTAGCAAGGAATCATCTTTCAAGTGGTATCAAAGCTTTGGTGCTCGATATCGGAAGAAAATAACAAGATACACTTCTTTCACGTCAAAAATCGATCTATTTCTCAGCTCGTTAGAAAGTTCGTTTCAGATTCAATAAAGTCAAAGCATATCCAAAAGCTCAGAGCCTTTCGGTGCTCGATTCCACAAATAATACTTGAATCTCGTGCTCAACCGTTACCTCTAACGTGCTCGCTTTTGATTCCGTTAGTTCGTGTTCTTCGTGTTGAGTTTTGGTTGATTCGAACTATAATCGGTTGTTGTTTTACGTTTAGAACTGTTTAGGATTCATCTGCGAGTGATTTCGAATCCAATCATGTGTTCAACTTGATCTCCGGTGAGATTTTCGTGTTTTCCGGCCATAATAACTGTTTTCACAGTGGTGTAACAAACTTTTCCGGCGAAGTTCCGGCGACAACAGAATTTTCCGGCGGTCTTTAACAACTTTTTCCCGTGAGCTTTAACCAATTCATTCATTGAGTTTAATTCATTGGTAAAACGAACTGATTAAAAACGTTAAAA
The DNA here is from genome assembly GCF_021521415.1 of Bidens hawaiensis. Classification (NCBI taxonomy): domain Eukaryota; kingdom Viridiplantae; phylum Streptophyta; class Magnoliopsida; order Asterales; family Asteraceae; genus Bidens; species Bidens hawaiensis. The sequence goes on from NW_027491246.1 coordinate 1,905,918, forward strand.
GTGCTGAATTTGCTGCTGAAACCGCTATAAACGAGTGGTTTTGGTGCTGATTTTTGTCAAAAGTGCTAAAACGAGCTTTAACGGGCTGGAAATACGCTGAATTTACTGTTATAGCTGCTACCCACGGTTAAACGAGCTGTTAGCGAACCGAAAATAGATGAAACGGGCCAAAAACGAGCTGGATTTTTACTGTTTTTGAGTTGAAACTGCTGAAAACGCGGAGTTAAGTGCTGAAACGAACTGAGAAATTGCTAAAAACCTGCTGATTTGTTGTTAAACGAGCTGAAAATTGCTGAAACGGACTAAAACGAGCTGAACTTAGTGATTTTTAGTGCTGAACTGCTGTCAAAACGTGCTGAGTTTACTGTTTAAGTGCTGAAACAGGCCAAAAACGCGCCAAAACGTGCTTAACGAGCTGTTTAACGTGCTGAACTGTTGTTAAACGAGCTGAAACGAACCAGAAAGTTGCTGAAATTTGCTGAAACATGCTGAAATTGCTGAAAGTTGTTGAAATTGATGAAATGTGTTGATTTTGTTGCTGATTTAAAAAAAAACTGGTTAAAACGAGTCAGAAAGTTGCTGAAATTTGTTGTTTTGCTGATAAACGAGCCTAAACAAGCCAAAAAGTTGCTAAAATTTGTTGAATAAAGATTACAAAAAGTTTCAAAATGGAATTTTCGAGTTTGTTTAACGTTGAAGTTACATCGAGAAGAAACGTTTTGAAGAAAGAATTTGATGATTTTGAGATGATGACTGGAGAATCAGTTGATCGTTTAATCAAAAGATATTGCAAGCTTGTGAGTGAAATGAAGCATATCGGGATTGTGAAACGAGATTTCGAATACATTGATAGGTTGGCCGATATACTCATTGAAACTTCAACTGAAGATTTTGGGTATAATCATTTTGTCAGTGCAATCAAACCCCAACACATACAATCTCTCCCGATTCATCGAGAAGCTAATGATGCATGAGGTAATTAAAGAGTCTGAAAAGATGATTGATAAACTTGTTGAAAAGATCGTCAAATCTAAAGAATTATCATTGCCAGAATTTGAGACCACTCCGAAGTTCGATAATGACAGTGGTTCAGAATTTGACGAAGAATTGGTTTTGGAATCATGGTGTCAGTCTACTTGTGATCCTCTGAAATTGGAATTGAGGGAAATTAATGTTAAGGATGAAGCTGAGGAAGCTGCTGCTGGAGCTAAGGGAACTAAACCTATTCTCAATCAAGCTAAAACAGAAAGTTTAGACATCCCAACTATGAAAGTCGAAGAGGTTAAGTTATTCGAGGTACACTCTGAACCTTCTGCTCATCATGTTAAAATCAAATTAGAGTCTAATCATGAGTCGTTAAACATTTATAACGTAAAGTCATGTGAAAAATGTGAGTTACTCCATAAAGAATGTTTTGAAAAATATGTGGAGAATAAAATGTTAAAAACTCACAACGACTCTTTACTAAATGAACTTAAGCATATTAAGGAAGCTTATGCTAAGATTCAAACATGTGAAAAGGCACCGAGGGAAAAGATTGATTAAAATGAGAAAACAATTTTGATGTTAAAACAAACTGTTACTGAAAAGGTTGACTTGAAGCTTAACAGTTTCAAAGCAGCATCTAACCTCCTAGACAATATTCTCCACAAGCTGACAGGTAGAGATGAAATATCTGGGTAAGTTATCTATGGTTATAATGATCATGGTTTGGGGTATAAGCAGGATCAAACCCCAACTTCCCCTAAGCCTTGGAAATATAAACACTAGGCATGATCGTGTTCAAGAACCTCTGGTTAGAAAGTTTGTTGACCGGAGGAGATGTTTTAACTGTAACGAAGTGGGACATGTGTTCTTTGTGTGTCTTAATCGTTATAAACACGATCATGGCAACCACCAAAAATTTGTTAATATGGTTGAATTCGTACATAGTACAACATCTGAAAGTGAGAAAGAAATTCAGTCTCGAAATCGATCCAATAAGGATTTCTTTGTTCGAAAAGAGAAATGTACACAAACTAAGGAATCTACTTGTTATAAGAAGAGTTCTCAGTTTGCTTACATTCCAAAATAAGATGTTGTTACATCTAAAATCAACCAAGATGTTCTAAAATCAGAAAAACAAAAATTTCAAAATTCAAAATCTAAAAATACAAGCTCAAATATCAAACCTAAATTTGTTAAGGTTATTGATTTGAAAGATTGTGATGCTAAAAGGTTTGAGAGTTTGAAATTTTATGTGAAAAGATCCAAATCAACGTTATATCATTGGATCATTAAGAAAAAAGACTCAAATGTGACGTAGGTTGTCGCGGTCTACTCAAGAACAATTAATAAAAGACTTAAATACCTATAACTGTACGGGTAAGTAAGGTCGTCTCCACAGGGACTCAAGGAAAGTGCAAGTTTATTTAATTTATAACTAATTATTTAATCTAAGCGGACAGACGATGTCAAGCGGGTTTTTAGAAAAAGATTTAATTAAAACTAATTATTACTTAAAAAGATTTGTAAACAATATTAATTAAAAGTATTCATTCTAGGTTCGGGTTATGTGTTCCATACGTTAATCACAGATTCTCTAGTATTTGGTTTTATAATAATTACTAGTCCTATGGTTTGATTTATGATGACAAACGATACCCTAACCGAATTGTTGACACAAATGAACCCGGACTCCACAATTGTCAAATCTATGTCTAGGAAAATTAACCCAATGATAAGGGTTAATGATTCTAGTTCAATGACACAAGAGCTTAAACCCTAAATGTTGATGAACAACCAAACAAACGTTACACAAATCAATAATCGCAAACACAAACTTTAATCACCCAAATAACTATTTAAGCAAGACAAATTCATATAAAATCAATCAAGCTATATTCATTAAGCATAAGAATCTGATCATAACAGTGTTTCTGTTGGTGCATAATGTCAGTAGTTCATAGTCTAGTGTCTGTAATCGAGTCTGTAATGTTAATTATGTTTTATATATGTCTTAAGCGAAGTTACTGACAAGTTCGCTGTTTAGGCGAACTTGTTAGTCAAGCGAAGTTATGGACAACTTCGTCTGAATATGCCAGGCGAAGTTGTCGTGTATTTATATACCTAGGTTACGGCTTGGTTTGGAGTAGAGTTCCAGTTAGTTGTTCGTGTTAGTTTGTTCGAGTTGTTACGAGAGCTGTAACGTGTGTCTGTAATAGTGATATCGTATCACGTGTTTGAGTTATTATATAACGTGTGTTCGTTTCGTGTGATTCGTGTTCTATACTCGTAACGATCTACGCAGGGATTGCGCACCTGAGTTGATCGAGATATCTCGTGCGATCCGTCCAGGGAACCTACAATTTCACACAAAACCTTAGCCTAGAACGAACACACACGACTAGCCGGACATCGACATAATCGTTGAAGTACTTATCTTGATGAACATAAAATCGTATGAAAAACCGGAAGCTTAGGGATCGATGAAAGTCTCCCTAAAACACCTATTCTGCCTCTGGAAGTTGTTATATGTTGAATAGGGTCGAAAAATCATTTATATAGTGAAAAACCTAACTTTAGCCGACTTTGAGCATCTTCGCGTATCGCGAAGTTGCATGTCCTGCATCTTTGCGATATGCGAAGATGCAACTGACTTCATATTCGAATTTGTGTCGTTGAGAAACATGAAATTCATATATTATGGATTCTGTAACTCATTTTCTAGGCCTAGATATGCCCGTTTTATTAAAACACACTTTCCTGGTAACCCATGTTCAGTTTTCACTTCGGCTTCATGTTTCTCATCCAATCCTTTCCCGAATCCTTCTTAACCCTCAATAAATGTTTCCCCATCCTTCCATCTTCTCGAGGCTTGCTTAATCTAGCTCCTTAACTTCCAATGTCCTGAAAACACATAGCAATGCTTGAAGTTCCAATGTTCATTCGTTTATTAACTTAAATATAACTAATTAATATATAATAATAACTAACTTTTACCCAACCATCACATCCCCACGCTTATCCTTTTTCGTCTCGAAAAAGACTTTGCAATAGAATCAGAATCAGAGATTATCTTTACAAAATACTTCATAGATTATCTTAATTAAGCACAAAACACAAAAAACCACGATTGCGACCCACGCCTTAATACTTACCGGGAAAAATAAGGTGCGACAGTTTTATTAGTTCATATGATTAAAATCGAACCCACACCTCAAAGCCCTGAAGCCGCCTTACCATGCTTCATTATAGTTTTACCAAACCAGACCACCCCAACTTGACTTAAACCTTAAGATTAGACGATAAAAATTTTGCACATTAGTACAATTTTTCAAGCCCATATGTAATAGCTAAGACAATCTTGGATATTCTATAGAAACCAAAACCCAAACTTAAATATTAAAGTCTACCAAAATGGCCATTAGATACGATTAAAGTGCAATTAGGTAACCAACTAGTAAATAGCCCCCACTACATGACATACCCCCGTTATCAAGCAATACCTTGAAGTCCATCACCATACGTGAGTAGGCACGAATTCATCTGTAGGGCTTACATATGACGTGTCCCGTGTGGTCCATTTCTTAATGGTAATGAAACGCCAGCATGAGGACCCCATATGACTAACAACATGGATGATCAAGTCAGTAGTGAATTTGTACTTTTAAAGCACTTTTTGTGATCATGTTTATTGACTTATAAATTGGAAGATAAACTGCAGGTTTGCTCTTTTTAAGCCTTTTTAATATACATAAATCCACTTAGGATTTACGCATACCCAGATGATAAACCACATACCGACCCATGGTCTCCGTTCCCCAGGGCATCCCATCAATACAGGATTTAAGGCCATAAAACCATACGCCTATGAAGTGTTAGCCACTTAACTAGCAGTTTTTTCATTTATGTTTATATCACAAGCCATTTAGCATACTCTAATGTTAAGCCTATCCAACCATTGTACTATAGACTATTCATATTAAAATATATTTTTGGTGATCAAATCTAATAGTAAGGCTTGAGTATGGCCTAATCACTCATTCTAGTCCTTACACAGGCTTAGCTAAACAAATAAAACCGTGAAGGCGTTTCCCCCTAAAAATCAAACATTTAAGGTTCAATTAAGTCAACAACCAAATTATCCTTTCATTCTCAAGGCTGAGCCTACCAATACATCTCAAATTACGTGTGTTCCCGTTTTATTTATCTCATATTATATAATTATTTTGAAAAATAACCCTCGATTTTTCTATCATTTTCCATTATTTTGCAAAAAATCTTCATTTTAAGGAACATGAAAACTTTTAAATTTTCAATTTCTCCCTCATCCCCACACTTGAGGCAAACATTGTCCTCAATGTTTAAAACTATGACAACTAAAATAGGGATGAGGATAAAATTCACTTCGACAATTTTAAAAACCGGGCCTAATGTGATGGTGGTTATTTATTATACATTTATATAATTACACTTTTAACATAAAGCTGATAAAACAAATAAGGTTATGAAAACAAAATCACTTGATAGAAAATATAACTCTTATGTGCAACTCTCGTGCCCTCAGAGGTCTTTTGGTGAACTTTACCTCTTCAACTCTCAAAAAGGAAATCTGCAAACTCTCAAACATGTAGAAGCACGCTTCTCACAAATGTTAAAAATATAGGTCTTTTAAACCGTTTGCAAAACCATTAATTTTAAATTACCAACCGAGATTAATTAATTTCATAACCAAATTTGTTAAACGAGTAAAAATGTTAAAAGACCTAACTCACTTTCGTAGGAATCACGGTTACATTTAGCGTATGCAACAAGCCCTTTAAACCCCCTGGTAGCCCGGGTGGACGAGTATGGTCTCGTGAGGGTTTATAGTGAACTACACCCACAAAGTTCAACCACAAAATATACATGTACCTGAATACAAGGCCGGGTTGCCTCCCGGTTAGCGCTAAGTTTTTGTTAAGGTCTTCAGCCGTATCAGTACCTGATTTGGCGATTATGGTGGTCTAATGGAGTGCTTACCTTCCTCCACCTCGTTCTTCTTACTCCTCCACCATAGTGGTACACTGTCCATGACACACCATCTTGGCCCGAAGCATGCCAATCTTCTTTGTTCATTTTCAAACCCCGGTGGCTTCCTCACCTTCTCCTTCTTTGGCGATTTCTCCTTACTTGTCTTACCTGTCTCATCATGAACCACCTTTTTTCTTGCATGTTTGAAATCATCACCTGACTTTGCCACCTCTACAACACGTATCTCTACCGCATTTAGCTCCTTTTTTTCTCTCTCCCGCTTCGACCTATCAAACACAAAACTTTCATCTTTGGTGTCATCCTCACTTACATGAGGAAGACACATGCTAGTAGCACATGACCTAAAAGATTTATTTTCACAAGAATAATCAAATGAATTTGAAAAGATATGCAAAACTAACTTACAATTATCAAAGGCCGTGCACACTGTTCCGTCTCGGCAATTGAGCATTTTGATGTTGCCAAAAATGGTCTACCCAATATCACTCTCGGCTCTTCTTCATTCTCTACCGGCTCATAATCTAGAACAAGAAAATCTTTTGGATAGTAAAAATCACCAACTTTTACTGCAACTCCAATCAACTTCCCTCGGGGTCGTCTTCGAGTGAAATCAGCTAACACCAATGTGGTGTCAACTTCTTGTAAAGGTCCAAACTCAAACCGGTCATAAACACTCCCCGGTAGAACACTTACACTCGCACCATAATCAACTAACGCCTTGGTGGTCTTGAACTCACCAATCTGAATGGGAATAAGTGGTGCCCCTGTTTCAAATTCTTCAACCGTGTCTTTCACCCCATGATCTTTAATAGTGATCTTACTCACGTGTAAGTTTGTACCATTTGATGAACTACTACTCTGATGGCTCGGATTTTTCAATGTGTCACTCGGTAGCTTTTTCGGGTCTTTCTTCAAGGTGGCCATTTCTTCCGCCAATTGACTCATTTGCTTATATCTTGCGGCATTCGCTTTTTCTTGAATCTCCATTCTTCGGCTCAAATCTTTCTAAAGTTTCAGAATTTCCGAATCTTGCGAAGAACTTTGGCCCTGAGTTACCCCTTGACTTTGCTAACCTTGCTGATAACTCTTTTCATAACTCTTGTTGTAATCCCCCGACTCCTTTTGACTATACCCGCCTTGACCGCTACCCCACTCGTTCCCATATTGCCGCTGATTTGACTGATAATTTACTTTTTGGGAATTACCTTAAAAGTTCGGGTTTTGTTGCGTGTTCGGGTTTCCATAACTGAAGTTCGGGTGGTTGCCGAGGCCCGGTTGATAGGTGTTTGAATTCATATTATTATTGTACCTTTTCTCACCCTGAACAAAGTTCACCTCTTCTTCTTCTTCGTTTTCCAACACTACCTCACAAGTAGCCACTACATGGCCTATTCCACTACAACCTTCACAAACTGGATACACCTTTCCTGACTTGCCTTTAACTTTCATTCCCACACCCATCAACTGATCCAACTTTTTCTCTAGCCATTCGATCATCCGACTCACCACTATCCACGGCTTTAACAACCGCCCTTTTTACCATATGATTCGACTGAGCTTCCCTTTTCGAGTTCATTGCATGCCTTTCTAAGTGTTGCCAATCTTCATTCTCATCATTAGTCAAAAACGATCCATTTGTGGTCGACTGCAGATCACGCACATCTTCACTCGATAACCCGTCATGAAAGGCTTTGATCAACTCCCACAACGCAATCCCATGATGCGGACAAATCCTCAATAACCTCTTGAATCTCGTAAAATCTTCATGAAAAGTCTCACCCGATCCTTGCTGAAAATTTCTGATGGAGGTTCGGGCTTTGGACGTTCTTTGCGGTGTGTAATACTCATCCAAGAATTGCTGAGCCAGATCTTGCCACATGTAAATACTTGCTGACGGTAACGATAGAAACCACTGTTTCGCTAGATCTTTAAGACTGAACTGAAACACTACTAGCTTGTCCTCATCGGCAGTGAATCCTTTACTTGAGATGGTGGCACAAATAGCATTAAACTTGCTCAGATGCAAGTACGGTTCTTCAGATGCTTTCCTATGAAAAGCAGGCATCCCGGTCAGGTTACTTTGCCTTAATGAAAGCGTTCTTCCTTCTCGGACCTGGATTACAATGGGAAGCGGGTTCGTGGCCACTTGTGGAATTTGAACCCCCCTGAACGGGCGGTGGAACAAATTCCCTCGGAACCCCATCATCGAACTCATATTCAGGAAACTGCGGCTCGGGAATCTCTTGTCGTCTTTGGGCTCGGTGGTTTCTCGGTTGTTAAACGGGAGGGGGTTGTTGTTGTGGTCTTCTATAATACTGACCCCCCGATCATCCTCCATCTCTTCTTCATCCTCAAACTCCTCAAAATCGTCAAATCCCCTTCGCCGATCATACTTGAACTCGACCCGATTGTTTGGCGGTTCAAACCGTACAGAACGATCATCTCTCATGTTGTGCTGTCTCTGAGCTCTACGGATTTGGTTTTGGTGAATGTGTTGGTGAAGTGGTGGGTTTGATGGTAAGTCATTGAGTGGTGGGTTTTGTGGAAGGTTATGTGGAATGGGTTGTTCTTGATTGTGCGGTGGAATAAGATTGTCGGGTTGAAACATCGATGGTATCGAGTATGGGTTTTCTTCCTGATGATTCATGTCTTCTTCTTTCGGCCTCGAAGTCTTACCCCTTTTCAGTCTTGCTCGGTTTCTCCTCGTGGCTTTCACAATCTCGGGATCAAACTGCAACATCTCCTTGTCTCGAGCATATCTCGTATGCATCAACCTAAAAGATTAACTGCACACACCAAACAAGCACTCCCGGCGTAAAATCAACGAAGAAAAGAAATTAAACTAAAATTAAACTAAATTAAAATAAAATAAATTAAATTACGCTAATTTAAACTAAACTAAACTAGCACTAAGTGCGTTGAGTCCACGGCAATGGCACCATTTTGACGTAGGTTGTCGCGGTCTACTCGAAAACAATTAATTAAAGAATTAAATACCTATAACTGTACGGGTAAGTAAGGTCGTCTCCACAGGGACTCAAGGAAAGTGCATGTTTATTTAATTTATAACTAATTATTTAATCTAAGCGGACAGACGATGTCAAGCGGTTTTTAGAAAAAGATTTAATTAGAACTAATTATTACTTAAAAAGATTTGTAAACAATACTAATTAAAAGTATTCATTCTATGTTCGGGTTATGTGTTTCATATGTTAATCACAGATTCTCTAGTCTTTAATTTTATAATAAGTGCTAGTCCTTTGGTTTGATTTATAATGACAAATGATACCCTAACCATATTGTTGACACAAATGAACCCGGACTCCACAATTGTCAAATCTGTCTAGGAAAACTAATCCAATGATAAGGGCTGATGATTCTAGTTCAATTACACAAGAGCTTAAACCCTAAATGTTGATGAACAACCAAACAAATGTTACACAAATCAATAATCGCAAACACAAACTTTAATCACCCAAATAACTAATTAAGCAAGACAAATTCATATAAAATCAAACAAGCTATATTCATTAAGCATAAGAACCTGATCATAACAGTATTTCACACAAAACCTTAGCCTAGAACGAACAAACACGAATAGCCGGACATCGACATAATCGTTAAAGTACTTATCTTGATGAACATAAGTTCGTATGAAAAACCGGAAGCTTCGGGATGGATGAAAGTCTCCCTAGAACACCTATTCTGCCTCTGGAAGTCGTTCTATGCCGAATAGGGTTGAAAAATCATTTATATAGTGAAAAACCTAACTTTAGCCGACTTTGAGCATCTTTGCGTATCGCGAAGTTGCATGTCCTGCATCTTTGCGATATGCAAAGATGCAACTGACTTCATATTCGAATTTGTCTCGTCGAGAAACATGAAATTCGTATATTATGGATTCTGTAACTCATTTTCTAGGCCAAGATATGCCCATTTTATTATAACACACTTTCTTGGTAACCTATGTTGTTCAGTTTTCACTTCGGCTTCATGTTTCTCATCTAATTCTTTCCTGAATTATTCTTAACCCTCAATACATGTTTCCTCATCCTTCCATCTTCTCGAGGCTTTCTTAATCTTCATCTGGATGGCTCTGAATTAGCTCGTTTAAGCTCCTTAACTTCCAATGTCCTGAAAACACATAGCAATGCTTGAAGTTCCAATGTTCATTCGTTTATTAACCTAAATATAACAAATTAATATATAATAATAACTAACTTTTACCCAACCATCAAAATGTCAAATCAAAACAAGATTTTTTTAAGAAAGAGTCTTGCTCTGAAAATTCGGATAACATTGTCATATCTGTAAAATCCGAAACATCAGAAAATTCAGATGCTTTAAATGTTAATTCTGAGTGTTCAGACAGCAAGCATTCTGTGGTAGCAAATTTATATGAAACTGCTGAAAATGTTGAGAATTTTGAAAATGTCATGAGGTCCAAGACCAAGCGGGCCTGGATTTCTCTGTTTTCTTAAACTGTGTGTGCGGGGGCTCCCGTAATTCATAATGTCTATCATTGGAGCATGGTTGTGCTAAACATTGCCAAATCAATGGTCGGTGGGGCAAACACAGGAAATATGGAAAGATGGAGCTCATTATGGTTTGCTTTTTATGTCCATTTTGAATTTTTTAACTGTTTATTCTTGTTAATGAGGCTGCCATTGTGATTAACTAAAAGTGATCTAAAAATATCTGTAGACCACATCGAACAGTCAAGTTTATTTTTGATAATGCTTTTGATTTTAGGGGAAGTAAAAATTTCTAGAAAAACCAAAAAATATTCAAAAATATAAAAAAGTCAAAAACATTCAAAAATGCTAAAAGCTCAAAAACATTGAAAAATGTTGCTCCTTGAAAATGAGTTTTTGAAGCAAAAAGGGAAGATGATAGTACATTGATCATTTGGTCCCAAATCCAGTAAAAACTAGGTATAAAAGGCTGAGTGCTTAAATGTATTGGTGCTTTGGTAGGCCTTTAAAACAAACAAGTAAGGGAAAGTAAGTAATATAAATCTAAATTGCCAAATTGATAGAGTGTTAGTTTCTAGCAAAATTCTTGATAATGATGGCAGAAATGCAAATAGTTGGTCATACTCAAGCCTTTTTAATCAGAATGATTGGTTAAATTTGTTAAAAACATAGCTTTCAGTAAGTGGTTAACGCTTCAACGATGTATGGTTTTATGGCCTTAAATCCTGTATTGATGGGATGCTTTAGGGTTCCTGGATCCATCGGGTCTTTATGTGGTTTATCATCTGGGTATTCATTTCGATGAATATTTAAACAAGCTTTAAAAAGAAAACCCGCAGACAAAGCTGCTCTATAAGTCATTAAACTTGATCACAAAAGTACTTATGTACTAAATTCATTACTGACTTGATCAAACTCCGCTGTTAGACACACGTTGTCCCCTTGCTCGCGTCTTATTACCATTAAGATACGGACCACAAGGGACACAATGTTTGCAAGCCGATAGATGAAATCGTGCATACTCATCCATGGTAAAGGACTTTAGGGTATTGCTTGATAACGGGGGTATATCTTGTAGTGGAGATTATTTGTTGATATGCTTAAATAAAAGTATTTTTATCTTCTGATTCTAAGGTTTAAGTCAAGTTGGGGTGACTAAGTAAAAATCAAATTAAGCCTGAATCGAGATTAGAACTCATAAATCCTGATATGTTGTGCATAATTGAACAAATTAAATGTATCATAGAAATCTCGGAATCATTTGTTTTGAAAGGTTTAGGTGGACCATAATACGATTGATCAACTTAACACCAGTCAGAATAACGCTGAAAATAAAACTGTGGTGGAAGGGCAATTTGGTCAATATGATTTCTTTCTCAAACTCACAAAAATATGTGATTTTTGTTCTTGATTTCAAGTTTTTAAATATTTGTTGAATTACATTTGTTATTTGTTTTTTTTTTTGAAAAACCAAAAAGATATTTTTTTTCTTGTCTTTTCTGATTTAATTTTCGACTCTTGATGGGCGGGTGAACTACATCTCTGGAGTTTTTCATTGAACAAGAAATCTTGTTAAGTTTCTTCAAAATCAAAAAGATCAAAATATGTTTCTATTTTTAACAAGATCATTAATTTGGACTTGTTTAAAATAGAATTTTTTTTCAGTTGAGCTTATTTTAGTTATTACTATAATGTACAAGGACATTAAGTTGTACTTGTGACATTACATTGGTGTGAACAGAACATGAATTCAAATTTTGATTGGACATACTTATGTAACGTATAAGTATGAGATTTATACGCCGCATAAGTTATGAGCCGTATATGTTTTACACTTATACGCCGTATATGTCTAAGTATAAATAGAAAGATTTACGCCGTATATGTCCTCATATCCGTCGTGCATGAAAATACTCTTATCTGTGAGTATAATGACAAAATGTGTCATAAGTACTGAGACAAGGGTGACAGTCTGGTCACGAGGGATACAGTACTTCACAGTGACAACATATTTCTATTTCAGGTTATAAGTACTTGTGTTCGAAAATCATAAAACATACCAAAAGTAATTGATTGATGATATTGTTCACTGTTTGATAAAGAGTTACTTCAGGTAATATGATTGATGAGTTTATTCCAAACTTTGTCATATGTAATTACTCAAATATGTTTGATTTTATATGTGCAGGTTAAAACAGGATAATGGAGGAAGATTGTGAAGTTGATGAAGATGAGAGTCTGTTGAAGATGATTAAGAAGTTAAAGTATTTACTTTCAAATATCAAACTTCCATAAATCGTTACTTTCAAATATCATGTTTTTCAAGAGAATATAATGAATGAAACTATCACAGATCAGATACAAGTAATAATCTGATCATATCCATCTTATATGGATACTAGTAACTGTAGGTTCCCAGCCGGATCTACACGGAATATCTCGTTCTACGTAGGTGCGGAATCCCTACGTAAGACGTTACGAGCGTAGAAGACGATACACGTTAACACGATCAAACACACGTTACAATAAACAAAGACACGTTGTATTGCAACTGGAAACACGTGATTCACTGATCACCGATTACACAAACTGAATAACTCGTAAAAACAAAAACTTAAAACTATCTTACTATTCTGCCGTAACCTAGACTATTTAACAGTCGACAACTTTGCCTTAACATGTTTAGGCGAAGTTGTCCCTAACTTCGCTTATTCCACAAGTTCGCCTATATCAGCGAACTTGTGAGCTAACTTCGCTTAATACAAAATACAAATCCAACTAACTCGATTACAGACACTAGACACTGAACTACTGACATCATGTACCAACAGACTCCCCCTTGGCAGTAGCTTCATATCTCTATCTTCAAGCACGTGTCTTGTAATCTTCAACAATCCTGTATCTTTCATCTTCAAGCATGAACTCCTTCTCGTACACAAACCGAAACAACTCTTTGATATTTCTTCGCTTCTTCTTTCCAAGCAGGAATATAAAATATTTTCTTCTCGTTCAGCACCTGCAGATCAGCTTGAGACAAATTCACCAAGTGCATTGGATCATACACTCTCAGCAGCTCTTGTTCATCTTCATTCTCCATTACTGCTTCAGCTGTTTCACAATCAACATATCACCACTTCAGATCCTTGAGCACATCCTTGGGCATTTGTTTCATCGGCACTTCTTTTAAACACCGGATCGGCTTATACTTCATGATCATCCAAGGCTTGCCATCTGCTCTCATCCCTCTATCTTTATCTTCAATAAGTTTTCCTTTCTGTGGTTTCAACAGCTCGAACTTTTTCTCCTTTATACTTTCCTTCCAAACAATCTTTCCAATGACCCTAGCCATGTTATCATCACTCCTGCTTATCAACCCCAACCTGGCTAAGTCCTTCACTTCACACTCAGGCAACGTATTCAACGATCTCAACAGTCTTTTGAAGTACTGAAGCCCATCATACCTTTTAATCACAAAGAGCCTCAACTGCTCATCATATAACCAGCATATAATCCTTTTTTCGATTCAGCATAACCCCTGATGTTGTAACTTTTCTTGAACATAGTAGGGACAGCCGGTTTCTTAGTCTTTACGAACCACTGAGCGTAGCCTTCTTTCCATCTTGGCTGCTCCTCCCATTCCGTCTCATCGCTTCCCATATCTTGACTCATATCTGCCTTATCAACTTCCGGAATCTCATGCTCAACATTCTCCTCTACAATCTCTCCCTCTTCAATCTCACTATCAATAACAATCTCTGCCCCAATCTTCTCTATCTCTTCAACCGGTAACACATCGTCATCACCTACAATATCATCATCCACCATCTCAGCATCCACTACCACCACATCATCACCTGTACCGCCAGCTGCACTCGTTGACTCCCCCTGAGATGTGGAAGTCCCAAGAGCTTGTTCAGTTCTTGGCAACTCTCCACCTGCACCTTTCGATGCATTGGGATCATCGTCTCGATCATTACGCTTCTTAGTCCTCAGCTCATCACCTTTACAGCTCGTCTCCCCCTGAGATGCCAAGAACTGTTTCAAAGCATCAATTATTTTTCCATGTTCGATCAGCAGGGACGACTGTATCTGATTCTCTGCAACGAGGCGCTGAATAGCATGGGTCTGGATAAGATTTACCCTTGATTGTTCTGCCACGACCCTTTCAAGCGCTGCTATTCGTTCCGAGTCGGATAAGGTTGCATCGAAATCAAACCTCAGATGTGATATATCTTGAGTGTACTGAGGAGGAATTTCCAATGTAACCGGGACCTCAGAAGTAGGCGTAAACGTAACCGTAGGTGGTATCGTAACTGACAACCCTGCAGTAGCTACAACTGTCGACTCAATAAATCTTGCCACGACCTCCGTTGGAGTAAGAGTTGGAGGTGGCAAAGATACAATCTCCGGAGTCGAGAGTTGGAATGTAGTGGGTGGGATGCCGAAGGAAGATGAGGTAGTCACCACGGGAACGTTCGTGGCGCTTGGCCTTGTAACTGGTAATGATATCGGAACCATGGTCATACCGGACAGTGCGGGTGGAGTTAAACGTACCACCCTTGAGCTCTCACCAGCTCCCGAACTTGCACCTGTCCGTTCCCTTCTCGATCTACGGACCAACTGATGTAAATCTTCCTCAAAATCTGAATCACTGTCATCGTCGTCTCTCTTTCTCTTCCCTTGAATCCTTTCTTGTGTTACTAAAATCCGTCTCGCTTCAGCTACATCATCATCTGACGAATCAGAATCAGCCACCGTCGTAGCTGCCCTAGCAACATTCACACTAGAAACCCGGGCAACCGAGACTTGTACATTTTCTTCAGGATCAACACGCTCCATATCAAAGAAGCCTTGACCGCCAAACGCTTCATCAAGGTCTACATTTTCTTCCGGTGACACAACAGGAGCAGCAGGTATAGCTTGTTGTAGCTCAGGTGGTTGAGGTGCTCCAGCCTGTTGTGGTTGAGGATCCCGAAACTCGTTCCCACGAGCTGGAACATACTCTGGGTTGATCAAGTACCCGAATAATGGAGTATGTCGAGGACGGAGCTCAGGCTTGCTTCTTGCACTCGATGATCTACACTGAGCGAAGATCCTCTTGCTTACACTTTCCACATATCTAATTGGGCGGCGCTGAGGTAACGTGGGAGCAACATGATTCAAGATCATTTGTAGGAATCTTTGATACATAAGAAATCTCTCACGCGCCACCGCTCGTCTCTGACGATCTATCTCGTAGAATACCATCTGACTAAAGCTGTAACGCTTATTGTAAGTCAGTGCAGTCATCGCCGACTGCATGGTCGCACCCATTCCATCTGTACCAGCCTTTCTCCCTGACATGCAGACTATCATCACATGCATGAGAAAGCGCCACTGGTCTAGCAAAAACCCCTTGCGTCTCTGAGTATCCCCCAAAGGACCAGAATATCCCATCCTCAGAAACGCACCATCTCTGAATGTAGATACAAAGTCTGTAGGATCGTCTCTCGTTGGAGATACAAACTGTAAAGCCACCCTGATCTGTTCAGACGAGAACTGTACTATCTGATTGTTAACCGTTGCACGCATAACCGGGGGCTCGACTCGACAGTCATATTCAACCGTCTGCCAGAAATCCTCAATGTTTGGCAAAGATATCGGCAGTGTTGTGGTAATCGCGTGGAATATACGCGAGCGTAGTAGAAACATGATGATCTCGCGGAAATCATCAACACCGCTCACATCCGGGTCCAAAGTGATGTACATGTTATGCCCCGGGAAAAACTGTCGGTTGTTGTCTCCACCTTCATCACCACCTGCTCCAGCTACAGCTGCCATTTCTGCAACAAATTCGCCTGTTACCATGAGCGAAGTTATGATTTATTATGTATAGGCGAAGTTAGAGGTGGGGCGAAGTTGGGAACAACTTCGCCTCAACTTGAACTTCGCCTGATAAATGTTAAGTAAAAAGGGCCAGGCGAAGTTAATGATAACTTCGCCTAACCACAACTTCGCCTCATATACTGTTACATAATTAATTGTCAGGCGAAGTTAAACCTCAGGCGAAGTTAAGGATAACTTCGCCTAAACTGTAAGTTCGCCTGAATCTGAATCGGCAACAGTTAGACGTTCAATACGAAGTGATTTCGGTCAATTTGGAGATTGCGGATCTCGTAAAACATGTTTTTAAGACGATCTAGACGATCAAGTTGATTACGACCACGTAATAACAGGTTTGAAAATCGGGTGTTGAGGTTTCGAAAGACCGAGGGCACGAAACGGGTCAAAACAACGTTTGATTTACATCAATGACAGTGATTATACGATACAACAACCCTACACACCTTTAAATCGGATTAGAACTGAGGAAAAATAACACAGATGATTCGATGCAATAAGTTCGCTTAGGGTTACAGGAAGATAAGTTCCTTTTCCGGATTTTGAAAATAATAACAAGTCTGACCTAAAATTTCCTTTATATAGGTTCAAAGTTATACAGGCGAAGTTATGGACAAGTTCGCCGGTATTAAACTTTACAAAACAAACCCCTATAATTTGAACAATTTGCAATTAAGTTTTAAAACATCCTTTAAAGCGTTAAATGATACGATCAAGACCAAGTAACCAGGTATTAAATCATACAACTACATAAGTAGAAAAAATTTTAAAAATAAAGTACACGGGATCAAATTTCTGTCTCGACAGGGACTACCATGTTTTAGAAAAGATCCGAACAGGAATCATAATAATTAAGTGACTGTCACACAGATCCATGTTCAGCTGTATTATGACATAAAGAAACAGGTTGTAAGCAGGTAAATAACTTAGAATGGTTTTCATTGCTTCTGTGATACGGGTTAGGTTCAATTAAGCTCAAAACTTAAATGGGCAACACCTCAGAGATTGTGATGTCTCCTATCTATTTTCAAAGCGTATTTGGCTTTCCCCAAGTCACCCCGAGTTGACCTCGACCCGTAGTGTCTGATTAAATAGTAAGTACTCTTCGATCTTTAGACTCTTCTTCCCATTCTCTTTCTTACATCTTGATTGAGAAGTATTAACATTATGAACTCTAGAATGTCTCAATAACACACATTTTTTTTATTTATTTATTTATTTTTATTTTTTTTAAGTATTTACACAACTTCAGAGTAGTAAACAACTGCAAGTCCCGAATCTGGATCACTACAGTTTCTTGACACGCTATCTTCACGGGAATCAGAACACTCACGGGCTCGTGTATGACTGGGTAAACGCTTTTCGGCCTATCATACGGAAAGATATATATGGAGACATGCACAACTCTTAAGGAGTTTCCACGTAAAATCGAGTAGATTTAGTTAGTATCACTTATACTTTTACGCACCATAAAAAGCTACCATGACTTACAATGACTGTTCTAATGTCTTTTAAGTCTAATAACATCACTAGTTAAGCACACAGAATCAGTATATCTATCACTTTCCAAGGTTGGATCAATTTTCTGTTAAAAATAGAAAAGGAACTTCTTACGAAGTAGTAGACTTGAAAAATAATTTCATCTCCCAAAAGAAAATTTTAACTTCAGTCGCCCCGATCAAATTGAAGTTTTCAGGTAAACGGCTATCCTGAAGGTCCAATGGATCAGCTGGACCGACCACATACAAGTATGTGTCCTTCTAACTAAGTATGATCGACTAATTTTCAGCGAAAGAATAAAAACACATCATAAACCGCCCCGGTCACTTTCAGTCATCTGGTTAATGGCTATCCTCATATTCTACAAGTAGAAATGAGGACCAAACATATCCGAAGATATGTCCTTCAAACTGAGGCAACCGACATAATTCTGCGATAGTGAAGTTTTTTTTTTTTTTTAAACAAAAACGAAAAACACGGTTACTCGGGATTGATCATCCCATTCAGCTCAACAAGGTTTTGAAAACGGGTTTTGTCAAACGCTTTAGTGAACAAATCAGCGAAATTATCTAACGTATCAACCTTTTCGAGCACAATCAATTTCTTCTCAGCACAATCTCATATAAAATGATGACGGATGTCAATGTGTTTAGTTTTGCTATGCTTTACGGGATTGTTAGTTACTGAGATAGCAGCAATGTTATCAATGCAAAAAGGAGTATGAGTGAAATTCAGACCATAATCGCGCAATTGCTGTTGTATCCAAAGAACCTGGGAGCAGCAGTTGGATGCTGCCATGTATTCTGCTTCACAGGTAGAAATGGCGACTGAGGTCTGCTTCTTGCACTGCCATGACACTAATCTGCCTCCAAGAAACTGACATCCACCTGTTGTTGACTTCCGACTCTGATTGCATCCTCCATAATCAGAATCCGTGTAGGTGACTAGCTCCAAGTCTCCTCCTCTCGTGTACCACAACCCCAGCCTAGGCTTGCCTTTGAGATATCGCAATATCCTCTTCACACCCTTCAAGTGAGATTCCTTTGGGTTTGCCTGAAAGCGTGCACAAAGACAAACTGCAAACATAATATCAGGTCTAGAAGCAGTTAAGTATATTAAAGAACCTATGATTGCCCGATATTGGGTTGGGTCCACGTCTGCATCACTGTCTGAATCAGCACCCAATTTATGGTTGACGCAAACTGGAGTATCAAATGGAGTGCTGTCCTCCATCTTGAAGCGTTTGAGAACATCATGGACATATTTAGTCTGATGAATGAACATCCCATCTTTCTTCTGATCAACCTGCAGTCCAAAAAAGAAAGTTAGTTCACCCATAGCACTCATTTCAAACCTCTTTTTCATGACGGCCTCAAATTCCTGACACATGGCGACTTTTGATGCAGCAAGGATGATGTCGTCCACGTAGACTTGCACCAAAAGAAAGTCACTTCCTTTTCTCTTAAAGAACAGTGTGCTATCGATTTTTCCCCTTTAAAATTCATTCTCAAGCAAGTAATCGGATAGAGTTGAGTAGCAGGCACGAGGGGCCTGATGTAGCCCGTATAGCGCTTTACTTAGCTTGTACACGTGATCAGGAAAGTCTGGGTCAGGAAAACCCGGAGGTTGCTCAACGTACACTACCTCATCAACTTTACCGTTAAGAAACACACTTTTCACGTCTAACTGGAACACCTTCATCTCCTTGTGTGCAGCAAATGCCAAAAACAATCGAATCGCTTCTAATCTCGCCACAGGAGCAAACACTTCATTGTAGTCGATCCCCTCTTGCTGATTAAAACCTTTTACAACCAGCCTTGCCTTGTTCCTGATAATTATCCCTTTTTCATCTCTCTTGCATTTGAAAACCCATTTGGTGCCAATCGCATGCACATTCTTCGGTTTTGCAACCAAATTCCATACCTCCATATTCTTGAACTGGGCTAACTCTTCTTGCATGGCTTCAACCCACGAGCTGTCCTTGAGCGCCATTTGATAGTTCTTTGGTTCAATCTGGCTGATGAAGCAGGTGTACAAACATTCGTTAATGATGCCTGTATCTTTAATGCTTGTGTAAACACAGGTGTGCTCATTCAAGCTTTGTCTTGTTTGTACACCGTCAGACAGATCACCTATCACGTTCTCCAAAGGGTGATTTTTGTGAACTCTCATAGTCGGAACCGAACTGACTTGCAGATTGTCTTCCAGGTTCGAAGGTAGCTCATCAATGGGTGATTGTTGTTGAGAGTGAAAAGGATTGAAGAATTCCTCTTCTGTAGAGGCAGCAGGGGTATCGACAGCATTTGACGAGGAAGGCTGACATTCATCATACTGCGGTCGTTGCACAAAATTGTCTTCCTCATCGTAAAGCATCTTCGTAGCTATTCTCTCATCAACTTCTGCACAATCCAAGTAAGGCATATTAAAATATTTAAAAAGCCTATCATAGTCTAAAGCCCCAGCGGGTCCCGTGCTTGGTTTTGGTGATTTGTAACTTGTGATATCAGTGTTACACACCACCTCAACCTTGCTGGTCGATGTATTAAAGACTCGTCTGTTGGGAGTCCCAACAACGTATCCGACTAAAATACATTTGTCGGCTATTTCACCAAATTTTGAGTTCGTCTTTAATATCGAACATGGGGACCCGAATGGTTCAAGACCACTCAAGGTAGGCTTTCTCCCATGCATAAGTTCATAACATGTTTTATTCAATCTTTTAACAGTTAAAACTCTATTAAGGATATAACAGGCTGTAGCAACAGCTTCAGCCCAGAACACCACAGGAAGTTTAGAATCAGCCAGCATGGTTCTGGCTCCTTCAATTAGCGTTCTGTTCTTCCTCTCAGCCACCCCATTTTGTTGCGGAGTATACGGAGCGCTGTACTGGTGGTCTATCCCTTTCTGTAAGCAGAAGATCTCCATCTGATAGTTTTTGAACTCTGTCCCATTGTCACTCCTGATGAATTTAACCCTTTCCCCATAATATTCTCAACCTTGGTAATAAAATTTATTACCATCTGAACCGTTTCATCCTTTGACTTCAGGAAATATACCCAAGAATATTGAGAGAAATCATCAGTGATCACCAAACAGTATGATGTTCCACCTAGGCTTTTTACATTCACAGGACCGAAGAGATCCATGTGAAGTAGTTTTAGGGTACTGACTATTGAATTAACCTTCTTGGTGTGATGAGATTTCTTGTGTTGCTTTCCCTTTTTGCACGATAAGCATTGGTCTTCAAAGTTGAAATTTTTCAAGGGAACACCAAGCACCAGCCCATTCTTGACAATGTAGTTCATTTTCCGAAGATGAATATGCCCCATTCTTCGATGCCATAACTCGGACTCCGATTCAGTTGCTTTTGACAGAAGACAAGATTCTTCTGTTGCCATCTCAGTCGACCTCATATCCATAACATACGTATTTTTTCCCTTGGAGCCTTCATTACTATCCAATCCTCTGGTATCTTGAAACCAGGATACAGTACGATCGCTTCATTCTTGGTAAAGTGCACAATGTAATCTTTGTCACAGATCTGCGATACACTCAGCAGATTATGCTTCAGTTCTTCAACGAAATTCACTTTCTCTAACGTCATTTTACCATTAGTCATCGTCCCAATTCCAGTAATCCTTCCACCACTCTCTCCAGCAAAACTTACTCTTCCTCCCTGAACAGGTTTCCATTCGTGTAACAAATTCTTGTTACCCGTCATGTGCCGGGAACAACCGCTATCCACAACCCATAGATTGTTTGCAGCCCTGTTCAACTGTTCCTGTATGATTAAAGCAAAGGATTAAAATCTGGGGACCCAAGATCTATTGGTCTTGGGTCGATACATCCCGTACTTTGGCTGTCCAATTGTAGGTTCCCAGCCGGATCTACACGGAATATCTCGTTCTACGTAGGTGCGGAATCCCTACGTAAGACGTTACGAGCGTAGAAGACGATACACGTTAACACGATCAAACACACGTTACAATAAACAAAGACACGTTGTATTGCAACTGGAAACACGTGATTCACTGATCACCGATTACACAAACTGAATAACTCGTAAAAACTAAAACTTAAAACTATCTTACTATTCTGCCGTAACCTAGACTATTTAACGGTCGACAACTTCGCCTAACATGTTTAGGCGAAGTTGTCCCTAACTTCGCTTATTCCACAAGTTCGCCTATATCAGCGAACTTGTGAGCTAACTTCGCTTAATACAAAATACAAATACAACTAACTCGATTACAGACACTAGACACTGAACTACTGACATCATGTACCAACAGTAACCTGGGTGCCTTCAAGACTACAACGTAGGAGTTCCTGAAAAAGAGGTGCTGTCAAGATACACCAGGTATTCATGAATAGTGTATGATGATTTGGTGCAAAGTTTTTAAGAAGAAAGATTGAAGATCGAAGACCTAGCAACATCCAATGGGGAGTCTGTTAGAGCATAATGTCTATTGCTAGGGTCTTAGATGTATTAGATATGATTTTGTAGAACTAAAATGTCAAATGTATAGTTTGTATGGGTTAGTCAACGCATAAGTCTTCAAGTCAACGCATATCATATGCGGCGTATATGATATACGCCGTATATCATATACAGACTAGATGAGCTTGTTCATATTTCCTATAAATTGGGGACTTATGCGTTATTATGTAGACTTTTGGAGAATGTTAGAGTGAGAGAGTAGAGAGAGAAAGTTGCTACAAAGTCATATATTGTAATCTTTCAAGTGATCAATGAAGAATGTGCTTAATGTTTACTTGTTTTGTTCATTCTCAATGAATTCCGCACTTTGAGATTCAAGTTGTAACATCTAGAGATCCTGATTGCTGTATTCATTAGAAAGGCATCGTCTTTCAGTTAATCCAGTTAGCCATTTAACTTTTGAGAATACCGGGACGCAAGCCGGGGTGGTAACTTTGAATTCGGTCAGTAAAGGTGTGTTTAGAGTACCGGGAAATCATCTAGTACAAAACGAGCAGTCACGAAACAGGAGTGCAAGATCTACAACAATTTAAACGTGCGTACCCTACAACTGAAAATAATACAACAATTAACTTTAGTTCATAATTAAACATATATAATGAACCATCGCTAAAGGGTATGTTAAATAAAGGCATGTCATAAAAGCGGAAAGATTGGATACTGTGCCTGCAGCTGTGAAACTATTATGAATACTGTAAAATGACCATTTTAACCTCATCACTTACAGTTATCCCAATCACAACAAATTCGATCACAAACTATGACAAACCATAATGTTTACTATGAGTATGGAAGTATGAAACGTTTCAAAAAGAACTGTCCTTGGTTAAACCAAGAACAAACATCGATGTATAATTTGGCTGGAGGCTACGTTTAGTGATTGAATTAGACAGTACACGACAAGGTTTAATTGTGGCAAAAGAATACTTTTGTAAATTCTGACTAATATGCTTCATTTTCGTTTAATATAGATACTGATAGAAGACTTAGTCTCTATCGACTTCGTATCCCTGGAAAAATATACCGATTAGTGAACTAATAGATCCCTATGCTATAGAGCTCACTACTGATAAATCTATAATTACTAACCAAATGTTCCAAAATTGTCTTATTATCTTAAAAACGAACAACTGATTCTTATTGGTCTACTCCCAATAAAGTTAGGAACCTTCGATATAAATGCCTGCATGGGCGAGTTATTTGAGTATAAAGCACATATCGTTTGTAAGGAAGAAGTAGTTAAAAACTCCTCTATCGAATAATGAAGCGATTATGGTACAAGGAGAGAAAATGGCGCAATATCACCTCCTGTGTCTCATCTTAAATTGTTAAAGTGTTTACGCCAAGGGTGTACGGTATTCAAACGTAACTATAAATAACTCCAATGAAAAACATATAGAAGAGATCCCCGTAGTGAGTGAATACCCCGTTGTCCCTCCTGATAAACTACCGAGATTACCACCTATCGGACGAGTTGAGTTTCGTATTGACCTAACCTTAGGGCAACTACTATCACCTAGGACACCTTATCGTCTGACACTCTCTGAAATGTAAGAATTATTTGACCAACTACAAGAATTATTAGATAAAGATTTCATAGGACCTAGCTATCCTCATTGGGAAGCACCGCTGTTGTTTGTAAAGAATAAGGATTGAAGCTTTAGGATGTGCGTTGATTACTGGGAAACACACAAAATTGCCATCGAAAACCAATATACCCTTCCACAATTAGACGAATTATTCAATCAGCTCCAATGAGCGAATTACTTCTCGAAAATCGACCTCCGACCCGGCTATCTTCAAGTTAAAATCCAAGAGGAAGATGTTTCTAAAACGGCGTTTCGAACTCAATAAAGTCGCTATGAATTTTCAGTTATGCCTTTTGAGCTAACTAATACACCCGTAGTCTTCCTGGACCTCCCTAACCGAGTAACCGCACCTCAATAAATTCGTTATAGTGTTTAGTAATGACATCTTGATATATTTGAAAACCAAGGTGGAACTCGAACGACATATACGAACAATCTAGGAGTTGTTAAGGCAGAAGAAATTTTATGCCAAGTTGTCCAAGTATGAATATTGGTTACAAGAAGTGCAATTTTTAGGACGCATTGTTAACAGACGCGGAATTCACATAAACCTGAGCAAGATAGAATTCAATAAAAGCTGGCAAGTACTAAGGGCACCAAAAGGAATTCGCCAAATTTTAAGAATAGCTGGATAATACCAGTGCCATTAAAACATTTTAAGTATAACTCAATCACGCTCTCGTAACTTGGAAAACCCAAATCAGGATCGGGAAGCAGAACAAG
Source organism: Bidens hawaiensis (assembly GCF_021521415.1). Lineage (NCBI taxonomy): Eukaryota > Viridiplantae > Streptophyta > Magnoliopsida > Asterales > Asteraceae > Bidens > Bidens hawaiensis. Next base: position 1,930,601 of record NW_027491246.1, read on the forward strand.
AAATGCCCTTCCAGCTACTAACATAAAAACTTTATTCGGATCCAATATTAAAATTTTCAGAAGGAACTATACCATCCGTGACTCGGAGTATGGAACGATTGTTTTTGCACCTAGGAAATGGGGATACTACTAATATGTCACCAAATGCACAGATTAAATGAATCACAAAAGCCTATGACCTGCAATTGATCTGACGGAACTGAATACGGGGTAAGGAAGATGAGTAGAGTTGTGGAACAATTGTAAAAAAAAAAATAAAAACTAAAAACCCGATGCCTTAAGATGAAGGGTTAAAGTTAAACATGGAAAGTACGAATATTTGAAACGATTGTTTAGAAAAACATTATCGGGCATATTCATATCGCCCAAAAGAAAGCCCTAAGAGCATGACATTTAGAAAATAAATTTTGAACGGGGAAGATAAAAAACTTTGCAAAGGAAAACCGATGAAATTCTATACCTCCAACAAACCAAGTCTAGATTCCAACTTTTGTTAAAACTATGTTACCTGATCATGGGTGAAGCACATAAGTCCAAAGATTCTATTAATCTAGGTGCCGATAAGACGCACAAACATTTAAATAAATTTTATTGGTGATCCGAATGTCTGACTCGTGCTAGAATTAAGGCAGAATGTCAGAAGCCCTCGGTAATGTTACAACAACCGAAAACATCTTGTGGAAGTGGGAACATATTACTATGAGCCTCGTAACACCCTTTCATAAATCATCCCTAGAACGCGGTATAGTCCGGGTACTAGTTGACCCACTAACTTAATTTGCGTACTATCTCCCGATCCATAACAACTACAAGACTGAAAGGCACACCTACCATTATGTCAACAAAACATACCTCGATATGGTATGTCTATTTTGATTACTTTGGACTGAGATAGTCATTTTGCCTCTTATTTTTGGCAAAACTTAAGAAACTGAATCGGTTTAAGCACAACCGTATACTAATAGTTACCAGAATATTATACGAACGACACTGTAGCTGGCATGATACGAGCAAAAATATAAACCGTTACCTTAATAGGAAAAAAGTTAGCAACACTTAAATGCAAACTCCAATTTGATTTCGGAAATCACAGATAAGCTTTGTAGAGTTCAAACAAACTGAAAATCCGTATAAGACTAATAAAAGAACTATACCGAGGTACGTATTGAATTTTCGACCTTTGAAAAATGTTATTCGATTTGAGGAAACTGATAAGTTGACATCAACATATATGGAACCGTACGAAGTTATCCTGAAATTTAATCTCATAACAAACTGATTAAAACCATATACTAGTAATTTCCTATATATCGAAACAAACAAGTGCCTTATTGACAAGGCGGTGATAGTACCACTTGAAAACTCACACATAACTAAACTTTGTAAAGAACCCGCATAAATATCTGGCGGGAAAGTCAAACAGTTATGACTCAACAGAATTTCAATGGTCAAAGTTCGGTAAAATGCCTTATTACGGGGAATTATATACATTTGAAAACGAAATCAAATATTCTTGTTTGTTCCTAAGAAGCTTTTTACTGGTATGTGGAATTTCGGGGACGAAATTTTTCTAACGAGAGGAGAATGTGACAATTGAGACAAAACCAGGTACACCCTAATGTACAGTTACTGATTTAACGATTAAACGCTTATTACGTAACGAACGAAAGCTTAACCGAACGGGTCTTCTTATGACCCAGATATCTTGAGGGGGCATCTATAAGTGATATACGATTAAAATAAGCTAGCATATTAATATTGTGGCCTTAGTTCAATAGCAAACCAGTTAAACAAAAACATGCTCGTTTAACTATCCGCTATAGATTTAAGCGTGAAAGATAGTTAGAAACCAAGCATTGCATTATCCGTTAAGCCGAAAAAGACTTACCAAACACTTATTTGAAAGGTTTTAAGCAATATGTGAAAATATTTTCGAGTTTTACAAACGTATACTATGTTTTTATAAATTTACACAAAAATAGCCGAAAAACACTCGTTTTCGCACTGTTTGTCGTACCCGATATATTTTTCGTGCCAAAAACCGAACCTGAAATAAATTTGGACTCGGTATTTCATGCTCGGGAACATAAAACAAGATGGTGGACCAAAATTGGGCCCAAAGAGGGACCAATAACCTCCGGTGGCCAACCATGATTCAACCCCCTTTTAATCTATAAATTAATCTAGCTTCACATGGAAGATATTTCACCAAAAATATCAAATTAGGCATCTGCTTGAGCTCTGCCCCTGAATGTTCCAGCCAAGAACTACGTAAATTTAGCATTTTGATCAATTTTTTTTCTTGTTTAAACATGTTTAATTTCATATAAACATAGTATAATTGCCAAAAATCATTCCTAACCATGCAAAAATCCTTAAAATGGTCCAAAAACATATTTTGATTATACACATGGCTAGGAATCACAGTCATACTCTTTTTTGGCCATAACCACGGATTGGAGGGTTTAAACGGTGTTTTTACGGTTCAAAAGTTCGGTTTAATACCCTTGCCGAAACCCTAAGTTAATAGGCTGCCATGTTGATTAAACTTGCTTGGTTTGTGATATAGGACCTGTATATAGCTTTCATAGAAGCACAAGAACCTGAAAACTTGATTAGAAAGGCGAAAACAAACCAAAACCGCTAAGGTAATACCGAAACACTCGATTACGGGCTGTTTAGGATCCGATTGTGATGTGCATATTTTTAGGTAATGAAACTTTTCAGAGACATCAAGGACCATATCATTGAGTCCCTGTTCAAATTTGGTAATTTTTTGACCTGCCGAGAATATTTGGCGAATTTATTACCAAATTGGGGCGTTTATTTGGGAAAAATAGTTACATTGCTTGAAAAATTATGAAATTTTGTGGGTAACTCATATTTGACGTATTATCCTCACCTATGAAATTTGGGGTCATTTGGAAAAGACTATGTATGTTTTGTGCATTTGCGTTTAATTGAATTTTCATAGTCGTTTTTGGCTTCAAAAACATATTTGGCAAGATTGTTAGAGTTTGGAAATTTTCTAGATTATTTTGGGATATATTCTGGTCACTCAAAAAATTTGGTGGATTTTTTGAAGATCGTTTGGTATAAACGGATGATTTTCGAGCTAATTATACCAGATAAAATGAATTTTTATAAATTAATTAATCAGTAAAAAATTCCAGAAATATATTTATTAAAATAAAAAATATTTTAATTGATAAATTACTAAATTTTCATAATTTAAGGATTAACGGATAATTAATTGTGTTAATTTAAAGATTAAACAAATTAAATTCTGATAAAAACCGACAAGTTCGTGATTAACGAATCTGTTGGAATACCAGAACGCCAAGAGTGATCAAAAATCATATTTTTGGATTAAATAAGTAAAAACAAACTTTTTGTCAGAAACCCAGACACTCTGGATAAATTGTGCGCATTTTTATTCAAATCAAACTAAATAAACGGAAACAAGCACCGTAGCGAATCCAGAACCCCAATATGTGATCTTTCTTTATAGCTTAATCATTTTATCAACAAAAACATTTGCCCAAGCTTACATCCCCATAACTGTTTTCTAAACGCGTAAACGAACAACTTGGCCCAGCTAGGAAAACGGGGAAACTGAGCCAAGTTTGGTTTTAAGTATTAGACATTGAACAACATCACAATCTAAGCCTACTGACGCTTTCTAGATGTAACAGCTATATCCAGACTAACTATACAGCCCAATTTAGTATTGAGATTATAAATATATTAAAATAATAATATTATTATAATATTAATATTAATTATAGGGACTAAGTGATAATAAGGGAAACGAACCCCGAGCTGACCTCGCACTGAGTGCCTACAAAACAGTGAGTTTCATAACCCCACTTTTAAACTACTTTGATGAACTTTTGGGGTGAAAAACATGTTGATACATATCTATATATATTCTGAACTGTTTGATGATGGGAATTATCTAAGTGCTAACACATGAAAGTCCCCACTAACACAGTGATTAACTTCGAGCTGATGGCTTCTGAATAGTACTATTGGTTTGACAAACCCAAACGGAGCCGGCACGGTTTGTAGAGACATAAAACCATTTGCACATGACCATAATTATACAAACACGCTATGTAGTGTTAGACATAAGTACTCGGGGCAAGTTGTGGGCGGAAAGCGGGCCATAGTGGTTGATTGAGCGTAGAAAATGGAGGTATGCAGCATGAACAGTCAAGGTTTGACTGTAGCTTAGCATAATTACATCATAAACATACAAACAAACGTACTTGCGAACATATATGCATACATACTTGCGTATTTGCAAACTGTGATTATTGTACGCACAACTGATTTCTTTAAACTCGTGAAACTCACCAACTATTTATAGCTGACCCATTTTAACATGTTTTTCAGGTACTGGATTGGATTAGAAAGTCAATGTGCTACGTGTTTGACTTGCGATCAATGCTGGGTGAATTGATGCAAGTGTGTTAATAGGAAGTAAAGCCGCTTAACAGGCTAGATTTAGTTTGTATTACCTAGTTATAAATGAAGTTAGATCAATGTAAAATATTGTAAAGTAGTTTGTATTGTTCTTTATAAACAATGTGGTTGATATCAGAGATGTTTGTTACATTCCGTTTTACGCTTCCGCAAATCGCTTAACGGTGTGTGACAATTATCATCTAAAAAGGCACAGATGTCGTGACTTTTATTCCACGAAAACAGAACAGGCGCTTGCTCAGGTTCATCAACTTGTTCTTGAGCTTAAACCTCTAGTTGTTGCACTGGGATAATATCAGGTTGTTGCTCGGGAGCATGATTTTGAACGTTCTCGTCAGTCATTCTGTTTATCATAAATAAAATATTAGTAAAATATTCAAGAATGTTATTCAGATTAACGAATGAGATTTCCATTCGTTATAATATACTATACGAATGAACACATTCGTATGAGAATACTATTTTGTTAATACCTAACGAATCAGTCTTATTCGTTGTTACATTTAACGAATCAAGTCTTATTCATTAATTATTCTCGTAATGTCATTCGTTGTCTCAGTGAATGAGTTGGTCATTCGTTAAACGAATAACAAATCTGTTAATCATTCGTTAAATGAATAACTAATTTGTTGATCATTCGTTAAATGAATAACGAATCTGTCTTAAATTAAAATTTCGACTATCAAAAGTCAAAATATAAACAATTTTGACTCAATTAAGTCAATGACGACGACCATCATCGAGAAATTTATTGAATCCTCATCAATTTTCAAAATCAAACTCAACGAACTGACTCGGAAACTTGTTTAATACATTAATCATTGATTAAATGTCATTACTTTCATAAAAAACGTATAGCCTTTGAGCATTTAAAGGGCAGTTCATATCAATTTATAAACTGAACAATTAAAACCCTAAAAACCCAATGAAATCTCCTCATATTGATATCATTGTACTCGCCAATACCTGTAGAATATACAGATGTTAATCAATTGCTCGTAAATTCTTGTATGAAAATCTAGAGAAATTTTGTCAGTGTTTTGTTTATATTTTGATGATATAGTATGCAGACGAATGAAGAGTCTATTCGTCTGCCTTGGGATCATATACATCAATAATTTCACGCGAATCAAGGTCATTCGTTCAAATTTCAAATAACGAATGGCCTTATTCGTTAAATTAAAAATCTTATACGTTATACAAGTAACGAATCTAATTCACATTCGTTAAGGCACAGTGAATGATACATTAACATTCCATTCGTTAACAGTTTATACAAATGTCTTCCATTCGTTAGGCTCAGCGAAAGCGAATGTCGTTCATAACGAATGTGGTCATTCGTTATGTATAAATAACGAATTGGCTTGACATTCATTAAACCAAAGTTAACGAATCACCAAATTTCATTAACGAATGAGATTAAATCTCATTAATGATTTAAATAATCATTTAAAAACCAATTAGAGTTTTATAAATGAATTAAACTGCATATTTTAAAATATCCGATCCATCAAAGATCGGTAATGTTTAACTTAACGGATTTTTACTTTAATACATTAAGCACGAGTTAACTTAAAATTCGGGGTAACAAACTTTTCTTTTTGTTTTTGGATTATTAGCTAGCTCGGTAAATCGAAAATAAAGCAGAAAAATGAAAATATTTTTGGATTTTTAAAATTTTCAAGACAAAAGAAAAACAGTAAATGTAAAGCAGTAACCAACTAATCTATAAAAACAATACATATTTTTGTGAATTCAAGCAGGGAATCATATTGATCAAAATTTCCGTCCATCATAGTTTTATTTTCAACTTTTATTATGACTAAGTTGATTATTGGTATTGCTGTCCACCTAAATCTTCTAACAAATGTTTCAGAACGTTCAGTTATATGTTTAATTGGTTCAATTAGGCATGAATATTAGAAATTATCAGCTCTAATCTTGATTCAAGCTTAATTTGATTTTCACCAGATCACCCCAACTTCACTTAAAACTAAGAATCAGTTTGATTTAAAATGAATGATTTTAAGCAAACATAGTCCGTAATCCCTAGTACATGATATACCCCCATTATCAAGCAATACCCTAAGGTCCGTTCCCATGGATGAGTATACACGATTTCATCTGTTGGTTTGCAGACATTGTGTCCCTTGTGGTCCGTTTCTTAATGGTAATAAGACGCGAGCAAGGGGACAATGTATCACTCACATCGTGGTTTGATCAATTCTGTAATTCATTTTGTACACAAAGTACTTTTTTATGATCAAGTTTAGAGACTTAAGCAGTTACACTGTGGGTTCGCTTTTTAAGCATTGTTTTAATATCCATCGAAATGAATACCAGATGTAAAACCGCATAAAGACCCAATGGAGTCGGGGACCCTAGAGCATCCCATCAATACAGGATTTGAGGCCATAAAACCATACATCGTTGAAGCGTTAACCACCAACTAGAAGCTTTTTCTTTAAAAAAATTACAAATTGATTAGAAGGCTTGAGTATGACTAGATGATTATATTTCTGCCATCATTATCAAGACTTTTTCTAGAACCAATACTCTTATATATTCGGCAATTTAGGTTTATATCACTTACTAGTTCTTACTTGTTTGTCAAAAGACCTACCAATACATCAATGCAATTAAGTATATAGTCTTTTATTACTTACTTTTTACTGGACTTGGGAGCAAATGACCAATATACTATCATTTTCCCTTTTTGCTCGAGAACTCATTTTGAGGAGCATTTTTCAGTGTTTTTGTATTTTTGGATATTTGAATGTTTTTGGAGTTTTTAATTTCTCTGTACAAACTGAAAACCACAATATTTTTGGATTTTTATTTTTTTCTCCCCCTAAAAACGACAAACAAAACAAAATAAGAAAAATGAATATAAAATGATTCAACCGAGTTGTTGAATATCAGTCAATATTTTTAAACCGTTTATACCTAGAAAGTATTGAAAACATGTTTTATCAAATGCCTTGGTATAAAGGTCAGCCTTTTGAAAATCCGTATGTATTTTTTCAATATCAATTAGTTTCTTTTCAAAGCAATCACGTATAAAGTGATAACGGATTTCAATATGTTTTGTTTTAGAATGTTGAACCGGATTTTTGGTGATAGAAATAGCGGCCGAATTATCAATGTAAATAGGAGTAGTAAAAAACTTTAAACTGTAATCCCGCAGATGCTGCTGGATTCAGAGAACCTGTGAACAGCAAATCGATGCCGCCACATACTCTGCTTCGGCTGTTGAAGTTGAGACCGTTGTCTGCTTTTTACAATGCCAAGAAACAAGCCAGTTTCTTAAGAATTGACAACCCGCTGTTGTAGACTTGAAGTTGATCTTGCATCCTCCGTAGTCCGAATCAGTATAAGCGGTGAGATCAAACTTATCGTCCTTGGGGTACCACAATCCGATGTCGGGATTTCCCCTCAGATAATGTAAGATACGCTTAACTGCCGCCAGATGAGTCACTCAGGGACTCGATTGGTACCTGGCACATAAACAAATAGCAAACAATATATCAGGATGAGATGCAGTCAAATACATAAGAGATCCCATCATAGCTCGATATAGGGTTGGATCAACGGTATCCTCCAATTCATCCGGTGTTAAATTGTGACCCATGGGAAAAGGAGTCGAAGGGATTTTGCCGTCAGATATCTTGAATCGGCTCAAGACATCGTTCACATATTTGGTTTGATGTATAAAGATCCCAAAATTAGACTGGTGAACTTGCAATCCCAAGAAGAAGCTCATCTCCCCCATCGAACTCATCTCGAATTTGATTTGCATCGTCTTCTCGAAATCTTTGCACAAGCTGTCGTTTGTTGAACCAAAAATAATGTTGTCCATATAAATCTGGATAAAGAGCAGATCATCACCAATATTCTTGTAAAATAATGTACAATCCACAGTTCCCTTCTTGAAGCCACTATCAATCAAGTGGTCAGCCAATGTGCTGTACCAAGCTCTCGGTGCTTGGTGTAAACCATATAGAGCTTTGTTCAAACGATAAACATGCTCAGGATAGTCTGGATCTTCAAATCCGGGAGGCTGCTTCACGTACACTTCTTCATGAATTTCGCCATTCAAAATGCCGATTTAACATCCATTTGATAAACATTAAAGTTCTTGTAGGCTGCATAGGCAAGAAATATGCGTATAGCTTCCAGTCGTGCTACTGGAGCATACACTTCAGTGTAGTCAATGCCTTTCCTATTGATTATAACCCAGTACGACCAATTGTGCCTTGTTTCTCACGATTACCCCATAGTCGTCTTTCTTGCACTTTTAAACCTATTTCGTAGGTATAGCACTTTTTACTCGGTCGGGTTTGTCAATAAGATCCCATACACCCAGTCTTACGAATTGCTGCAGCTCCTTCTGCATAGCTTCAACCCAAGACGGTTCCTTGAGTGCCATCTTGACACTTGTCGATTCTATCTGAGATAAAAAGCAAGTGTATCGTGCAACGTTCAGAATCCCCGTTTAGTGCAAATCCTCATAAGCACACAAAATCGGATCATCTGAAGGAGATACGTTACAATCAACCACATCGTGGCATACATTAGCCAACTAGTGTCTTGTTCGAACACCGTCATTCACATCCCCCAATTATCTATTCCTGCGGATGATTCTTGTGAATCCTTAAAAAAGGATTCGCAGGCACAGATACATTATCACCAAGATTGGTGATATTTTCCTCCACTGTGTCTAACGAGACTATTGATGACACATCTTCAACTAGAATTGGCTTGTTTGTTTCTTGAGCTTCATCGAATGGGATTTAAGAAGAATCAACAAAATCATCATCATTGAAAGGTCAGAAACATCATTAGATGTCTCTGATACGTTAGGAGTGTCATTTACATCAACGGACGAAGAACTTGGAATAGGAAGACATCGTTCTTCCAAATAAGATCGAATAAAGTCTTCAGGTATCTTCTCAACCGCTGGTGTAAACGAATTAAATAACCCATCATAGTCGAACATCCAATCAGGACCTATACCAGCTAGAGGTGTAGTGTAGCTTTGACAGTCTACGTGATACCATTATTCTACACATCCCGAAGATAGATTGAAGATTCGCTTCTTAGGAGAGTTATATCCCAAAAAGTAAACCTCAAATGCCTTTTCATCAAATTTCTCGGCATCTCTCTTCAACACCGTAAATGGACACCCGAATGGTTCAAAATACTTTAGATGGGGCTTACAGTTATTCAGAAGTTCATAACTTGTTTTCTTCAACTTCTTTACCGCTAGTACGCGATTCAGTGTATAACAAGCCGTATTTACATCTTCGTTCCAAAATTGAACTTGAAGCTTAAAATCAGCAAGCATTGTTCTTGCAGCCTCTATCAACGTACTATTCTTTTGCTCAAAAACATGCCGTTTTGTTGAGGAACATACGGCGCACTGAATTCCCGATGTATTCCCTTTTGAATACGTAAGAAATCCAAAATAATGTTTTTAAACTCAGTTCCATTATCATTATGAATTCGTCTCACTTTCAGTTTGTAAAGGTGATTCGATCTTTGTGATAAGGTTCTGAATTAAAACAGGTGTCTGATCTTTCGAACCCATAAATATAACCCTAAATATTTCGAGAAGTTATCAGTGACCACCAAGCACTAAAAATCACCCGCAATACTAGCACGGTTCACTGGACTAAATAAATCCATGTGAAGTCGTTCCAGAGGCGTGATAATCGAGTTAATCGATTTGCACGGGTGTAACTTCTTCTTCTGTTTCCCCTTCTTACAAGCTACACAATGATCATTTAACTTGAAGTTCTTGAGGGTTACACCATCCACCAAATCATTAGAGATTAGATGATTCATTTTTGCGAATGTGGATGTGCCCCATGCGTCGATGCCATAGAATCGAGTCTTTCTCCGTGGCCTTGGAGACAAAGCACGTTTCAGAGAGTGAAACATTTACATTAAGACTCATGTCGAGAACATAAATATCATTTGATCGAGGTGATCGCATGACAACCATTTATCCAGGAATTGTGTATACCGGTTGAAGGATAACACATTCCTTATATGTGAAAATAGTAGTATATTTCTTATCACAAATCTGGGAGACAGTTAGCAGATTGTGATCTACTTTTTCACAATAATTAACTTTCTCAAAAGTAATCATTCCATTTGAGACTTCTCATTCTTTTGTAATCAATCCACCATTATTACCAGCGAATGCAACATAACCTCCTTATATATCTTTGACATTATTTAGAAGTTCAAGGTTGCCGGTAATATGTCGAGAGCATCCACTATCTAATATCTAATTGTGACCTGATACAGACCTGGATGAACTCTGCACAAAAATGTAAAATGATTAGTTCAAAAAGGCAGCCCAAGCCTCAGTCTTGGGCTCTCCTTTTGAGATTTTCAGAGATAAATTAAACTTAACACTTGTATTTGGTACTTGAGAATATGTGACGGGTTTCTTGGTTTTCTTCTTCAGGTAGCCGTCATGAATTATTCCCGAGTCCAAATTCTTACAAACAGGTTGAGCATGATCAACTAATTTGTTTATTACATTAGGAACGTCAACCCGAACCACTTTCCTCGGGTTAACATTTAAATACATTATGAAAGATTCCTCAACTTGAGTTTCTTTCAAATTAAAATTCATTTCAACCATTTGAGTAGGTTGCTTGGATGATGAATTGATAGTGTCAACCTTGGCTTTGCATTTCTTCGATACACGACAAGGTTCACCACACTTAAAACACAAACGAGTGTTATTTTTGGGGTGAAACACTTGTCTTGTTTTCGAGCAAAGGTTAAGGAATATCAATTTTTGGTTTTTCAATAGTTACTGACTTTGGAACCACATGAGTTAATCCCTATTTATTTTTATAGAATTCAAGATTGGTGGAATTCGATGAATCCTCCGTACCTGATGATTTTACAAAACATAATAGGGTTAAACACATTGACCATAGGGTTCACTTGAACATTCTTTGATTTAGATTTGTAAAATTTTCATTCAAGTTCAGTAACTTTTGAAGTGTCATCTTGAAAGACACTTTCAATCATTTCGGGCTTCAGAAGATTCAATGGAACTTCCTTGTCCGAAAATACTTTAGAGAATCCTTTTAACTTAAAAACTTTCCTATTGGAAGTTTCAGGATTGATAAACTTCATCAAATCCTCATCAGACACTGAAAGCTTGTCTGATTTCTTTACTTTATAAGATACCTTAGATTTTTTTAATGAATCACCCAAGGGCTTTGAACCATATACAGCTTGCTCAAACTCCTCAGGGTTCACACACAATGTGATTGTCAGAAGGTATGTTATCATTTTTGACAATCACTTCCGGCTTTGTTGACGCCTTAATTGAACCGTCCAATTCATTTTCAGTAAAAACTGATTTACTCTTAATATGAATCGGTTCTTGAGTTGTTGTTTTAGTTGTTTCAACATTTTCAGATTTGACTGAATCAACAACAGGCATTTCTAAGTTTGTGGATTGCTCCACAACTGGAATGCTGCTGTAATCTCCTTTGAAATGAGAGGGAATCTCAACATAACCCAATCCTGCTTTACCATTTTTCTTCTGATTATTATTGACTTCAATAATCTCGTTTAAGAGAAATGATGAATCTTGAAATTTTCCAAGTTTAGTTTTTAATTCCAAAATTTCATTCTCTAAGTTGGTACTGCAAGTTCGGAGTCTGAGAATCTCCTGGAAATGTTGTTCAATTACCACAATTTTATAATTAACTTCAACTTTTAGGTCATGGTTGCTAACATACAAATTTTTAATTTTCAATGTCGATTTCTCCAATAATTTGGATTTTTGTCTGTAACATTCATTGACTATAAAAATCTCTTTGAGAGAGTAGTGTTTTGTTGCAAAGCTGACTCAAGTTTGACTTTGAGTTCAACACAATCAATACACTCAGTAACAACTTAGGAAGTTACTGTCTCTTTTGATGCATTAACAGATACATTAAGTGAAGATTTAGTACAAACCTCCACAATCTTTGCCATGCATGCAAAGAATACGGTTTGCTCAGGTTCTGAATAATTCAAATCAGTTTCTGAATCAGACGTGTCACTTTCTTCTGATAAATTATCACCGCTCGCATCTTCAAACTGTTCAACTTGTTCTACCATAGCAAGATTCGCTTGGTTTACCAGTAGTCGTTGAGACCAATCCAAACCTTCATTGGCAACGAGTGCTTGGGAGTTAGCCTTCTTATTTTGATCCCCCTCTGATGATTTCTTCTTATCAGTTCTAGACGAACTTTTTGCTGAAGATCGCTCAGCATTACGAGGACCCGTGCATTCCTTCCTCGGCTTATCACATTCTTTGGCAAAATGGCCAAAGTCTCCACAGTTATAGCACTTGACTTTTAATTTATCAAATCCAACTCTCTTATTTAGAGTAGGCAAATCTTTTCCCATTCGTTGCATGAATCTTTTCACATTCCTGACTATCATAGCCATATTCCAGTTAAGATCCATCAACTCAAGATCATCAGGATCGATCTGGTCATAGTCCTCATTAGTCAATTCACTGGTTGCAATCTTACTCCCAACAAGTTGTTCGTAAGAAGTCATGAACGCACAAACAAATTCAAACTGCTGCTCTGCTTCTTTAAGATTTACGTTAGGCAAAGAGCTTGCTGAACTTGCACTTGAACCAAATTCGGCACCAGTCGCAATGAAACATACATTAGGCGAACTATTACCATTAGAAGACTCCTCTTGTGATGTCTGTGTGAAAAATGCGGTGATCGGGACTGAACTTGAAGTATTACTAGCAAGTAATGAACCACCATACAGAGAAGGATTTTGATTCTAATTATCCTTCATCAATGTTTGACATTTCAAGTCATATTCTCTTTCTTCTAACTTGTTGATGAATTGCTCAGTAGTGAGTTGATTGTTACGAAAATAACCGTTCTCCTTCAACACCAGTAAAAAAGTAGAATAATATGGTGGTAAAGCATTCTTCAAAGTGTCAATCTTGTCCACCTCAATTGGTTCGAGATTAACAGTAGTCATTTCCATAACAAGGTGACAGAACCGACTGATAATCTCTTCCACAGTCTCGTTTTTCAACAAAGTAAAATTTTGAAACTGAAATTTTACTAGAGTCTTTTTACTCTTGAGTGTGTTTCCCAAGCTTCGAGTCTTCAACGTAGCAAATAGAGAAGCACAGGTCTTTATAGTGCTATACTGTTGAAAGATTTGCTCGGACAATGCCATCATGAGAGTCGAATAAGCTTTGGTCTCACTTTCATAATCTTTAATTTCTTGAGCTTCATAATGCTCATGATCCTTCGCAGTCCAACCAAGTTTGTCACTTCCTACAAGAGGTGCCTTGTAGACCACATCCAGAAATCATACACTACTCGGATGTACCGAACCAAGATGGGCACGAAACCTCGGTTCCCAACGAGCAAATTCAGATAATTTCAGAAGTTTTGGGCATTTAATGTGTGTACCAATTTTGTTGTCCGTTGATAACATTTGCTGCATTAATGCTTTTTGTGATGCTAAAGCATCATCCACTTCTACCTCTTCATACTCAGGCACATACCCCCTTCATCCGGATCAGCTTCATCATTCCTCAACTTTTTCAACTCATCATGTTTGCGTGTAAGTTGGAGGATGATCTCATCTTGCTTGTCAATTGCCCTGCTTCTGTATCTGAATGAAGATGAGATCGAGGAACTAGGAAAGATAGTGGAAGTCGAGATTGATTTTGAGGAAAGTACAAATCCAGGAATTCCGCGTGGGAATGTGCTTGAGTTTGTAGAGGTAGCAGTGGAAGACGTGACTGCTGAGGAGTATCCGGATCTTTGTACCAACAACAACAACAACGATTCAGGTATTCCATTCTTTACTAATGAGCATTTTGAGGCAGCAGAACAGCGTTTGCATGAAGAGCGAGAGAAGTGGAATAAAGTAGCGGAAATCAGTCACTTATTGACAAAAGGGAAGAAATATAAACGTGCTTTGGATGGTATGTTTGGGCTTGATGTGAAGCGTATGAACAAGATGATCGAGACCTTCCGATATCATGAACAGGAGGAAGTCAGATTAGCAAAGGTCCAAGCTTCTGCCTACCAGATGAAGAAGTACAAAAGTGCTAAAGACGTGAGAGGTGACTTGGTTGCTTGGTAGTATGATGTAGAGCTTAAGGTATATATCGTTAAGTGGGAACATGGTATTTATTACTTTAAACGTCCACATGATATTTTATCTATGCCGAGATGGGACGTGAGAACACTAGCCAACAGACCGTTTGTTAATCGAGGAAAAGATCAGTGGGCTGAGTGGTTCTATAATCATCTACAACATGAGACCAGATTTGGTTTCAAATTCTTCAAGCCGCAAGTTCCGACACACAAATACATCAATGAGATTGATCCTCGCACTGGCTGGAGAAAAATGATTTTGCAGGTCAAGCCGCCGAAGACTATGAAGAGGGCTTCAATGAAGATATTCTCTCAGAGTCTGTTCACCACGTTCAACCGATGGTATTATGATAATCGAATGGGTGAAGCGGTAATTATATTGGGTTTCGAATCGAACACAAGTGTTATTCGTGTGATGATCCTATGTGGCTCGTTAACTTATCGGAGTATGATAACGATGCGTTATTTCAGAATCAGATCCGATTAGCTAACGTAAGCGACTTTGATCTTGCGATGCAGTTTCAGTGCGTTGTTCGAGTATGTTATGCATTCAAGATTCATAGCTGCACTGGCTGGAAGACAAAGATGTTCCAGAAATAAAGTATAAAGAGCTCGAGACGAGGGGGAGTTTGTTGATACACGACTTGGGCGTCTCGGTCTTTATTAGTTTATTATTATATTACTTGATAATGTAAGGGGTATTTTGGTAAATATCCCCATTCACTCTAATGTAAAGCTATTCGTTACTCCGTAACGAATAAGATACATTCGTTAATTTGTAAGCCACATTCGTTAACCTCGATTAACGAACGTGACAATGAATGAAGGGCTATTCGTTAAGATAAATGTATCACGAATGAGTATGTTCATTCGTTAGTTTTAATGTAGCGAATGACACATTCGTTAAGGGTTAAGTTAACGAATGTTCATCGTCTACATATAGTGTAACGATTTTCAGTAATGTAATCAGTTCCTTGTTTATTAATTTCTGCCTTGTTACTCTGCCAAAATGTTCTCTGAACTCACACAGTTCACACATTAACCATAACCCTCATAATCGTATTGATCTAACAACGGAAATCATGATGTCATCATTGTTCTAGATCCGTCTAGTGATATCTCAAGTGGTATTAGAGCCAGCATATCGGATCTTCGTGATTATCCATTGACATATCATATTAATTCGTCTTGGTTTAGTTCAAATTCATCATGAATTGATATGAATCAGTGAGTGACAGGTTTCAGTGAAATAGAGGTTTCTTATTAAGTGTAAATTGAACTGATATAATAGTAATTAGGTTTGTTATTCTGATAATTGAGATAGTTAATGGTGGATTGAGTTCTAATTGAGTGGTAATTAGATTGAATTGAGATTTAATTGAGCTTTGATGTTAATGGCGATTAACGTATAGTTTGAATAAGTTTGTAATTGTGTCTGGATTTGAACGATTTGTGAAAACGGACTAGTAGTATGAGGTTCGGATTTGGTTTTCGATCAGTTTGATATAGTTTTGGTTGATTACGGACTAAGTTGGAGATAACGGGACTTAGAATTGATAGTTTGAAGATATGAAGACTGATTCGTTAATAGTTTGACGGTTGATTCGTTAGAATAATCCCTGATTCGTTAGTCTGATTCGTTAAATTGTCTAACTGATCATTCGTTAAGTCCTTATTCATTAAGTCAAACATTCGCTCAACTCAATTGTTTTCCATGACATTCGTTATACTCACTTGTTACTCACATTCGTTCGAACTAAATCATTCACATTCACATTCACATTCACATTCACATTCGTTTATCATGCATTAACTCATTCGTTTGACATTCGTTACCTTCCACATTCGCTTTACCTTCAATTTCGGTAAACATTTACTACTGTTCTCATTTGTACACTCATTTGTGCTTTCTCATTTGTGCTTTCTCATTCGTGAACAGTAAGACATTCATGAACAGTGAATCCAAGTTTTAATCTTTGACAAGTTTAGTCCTTCGACTTTTCAATTTACACTTAATAAGAAACCTCTGTTTCGATTCATATCAATTCATGAGGAATTTGAACAAAACCTGGATGAATTAGTATGATATGTCAATGGATAATCACGAAGATCCGATCTGCTGGCTCTGATACCACTTGAGAGAGCACTAGACGAATCTAGATCGATGATGACATCATGATTTCCCTTGTTAGATCAATACGATTACAAGGGATATGGTTAGTGTGTGACCTGTGTGAGTTAAGAGAATATTTCAGCAGAGTAACGAGGCAGAAAGTAATAAACAAGGAACTGATTACATTACTGATAATCGTTACACTATATATAGACGATGACGCATTCGTTAACTTAACCCTTAACGAATGTGTCATTCGTTACATTAAAACTAACGAATGAACATACTCATTCGTGATACATTTATCTTAACAAATAGCCCTTCATTCGTTGTCACATTCGTTAAGCAAGGTTAATGAATGTGGCTTACAATTTATCGAATGTAGCTTATTCGTTAGCTTTACATTAGCGCGAATGGGGATGTTTACCAAAATACCCCTTACATTATCAAGTAATATAATAATAAACTAATAAAGACTGAGATGCCCAAGTCGTGAATAAACAAATATCTCGGCAACACTCTTATCCCCACCGCCCAAAAGTCTTATACCATTAAGCTTTAATTAGTATGAAAAATGAGATTTATCAAAAGCTTTGGAAAAATATCTGCTCTTTGTTCATCGGTGTGAATTTTGTCTACAGTGATCAACTTCTTTTAATAGCAATCACGAATGAAGTGATACCGTATTTCAATGTGTTTAGTATAGAGTGATACCCTGCTGTTGTAGATTGGGTGTTCAGTTTGTAGCTTCCATAATCCTAGTCTGAGTATGCCCTCAGCACAAACTCATCATCATTTGGTTACTAGAGACCGACACCCAGACATCCCTTAAGATATCTTAAGATGCGTTTGACGATCATGAGATGTGAAACTTTCGAATTCGACTGATATTGGGTGCACAAACATGTGGCATACATGATGTCTGGGCGTGACGCAGTGAGGTACATAAGCGAGCCTCTTATGGATCGGTAAAGTGTTTGATCAACCTTCTCCCCGTTGGGATCAGGACGATACCATGATTTAGAGGTAGATGAGTACTGATTCCGATGCATCAGTCATGCTGAATTTCGTCAGGACATCGTTGACGAATTTGGTCTGGTGAATAAATATACCATCAGGTAACTACTCCACCTGATGTCCTAAGAAAAACTTCATCTCCCCCATTGCACTTTTCTCGAACTTTAGCTTCATCACCTCCTCAAACTGCTTGCATAGATCATCGTTTGAAGACCCAAAAATGATATCATCTACATAAATATGCATAATCAGTAGAGGTCCGTCCACCATCATTGTGAAAAGTGTACAATCAACAGTTTCTCTAAAAACCCATTGTCCAAAATATGTTGGGACAATGTCTCATACCAGGCTCTTGAGGCCTGATAGAGACCGTATAAGGCTTTATCAAGGAGGTACACCTTGTCTTTATGGAACGGATAGACAAACCCCGGTGGTTGTCGAATATAGACTTCCACACTTATCTTCCCATTGAGAATGCAGACTTGATATACAACTAATACACCTTAAAACCCTTCCAAGAAGCAAATGCTAGAAAGATCCGAATAGACTATAGCCTTGCAACTGGTGCATAAACCTCATTATAGTCAATACCCTCTCTCATATTGAAACAAAGAACAACCAATCGAGCTTTGTGTCTCACTATAGTTCCATTCTTGTCTCTCTTGCACTTAAACACCCACTTTGTGTTGATTTGTTTCTAGTTTTCCGGCAAGTCAACAAGTTTCCAGACCCCGAGCTTTTCGAATTGCATCAATTCTTCTGGCATTGCGTCTACCCAGCTCTCTTCGGTCAAAGCTTATTTGTAAGTCTTCGGTTCAATCTTCAAAATAAAACATTTAAATGAGAACCAGTTTTGTAACGGTGATAAACCTGTGTAGAAACACTGAACGCTCTGATTGATTTGACGTCGAGTTTGGGCCCTCGTGTTCAAATCACCGATTATATTATCTACTGAATGATAACACAACGTTCTCAGCATAGCATCGGCAGAAACTAACACATCGGTTTGGAGATTATTAACATTCTCCTCTACAGCCACTTCAGTTGACGAAGGAGAAATAGCCTCAATTAACTCCTCATTTGTTTCACTATCATCGTCAAAAACGGGTGTTGTCTTAGGTACAGTATCGGTCGGGATGGGATCTACGACAGTTTGAGGACCAACAATTATTGGAGCTTCTGGTGTTGGTACATTGACTGAATCGTCTGATAACTGTTGTTGATATAACATGGTGACAGTATCATCAGATAAAGTCTCCTCGGGGAGTTTGAAACTCTCCCAAAGGCTTTCACAATCGAATAGCTGAGAATCTCCAAGCTGTTGAGTTGGTGGAGTGTAACGCTGACAATGCACGTTTTGTAGTTGCAGGATCTTGTGGAGGCTAGGAATGTATACACGTCATAATGGACTAGCATACACCACAATGAATCCTTCAATTGAATTGGGACCAAATTTGCCACTTGGTTCAAGAACGGTACATGTAGACCCAAACAGTTCAAGCCACTTCAGATTAGGTTTACGTCGATTAAGCAGCTTAAAACACGTTTTGCCGAACTTCTTCATGGTAAGAACCTGGATAAGTTTATAACAAGTCGATGCCACTGCCTTTGTCCAAAAATTCACTAGTAATTTTGAATCAACAAGCATAGTACGGGCTGTTTCAATCAAAGTACGATTCTTTCGTGCAGCAAGCCCATTCTGTTGTGGAGTATAAGGAGCACTAAATTCATGAAGAATCCCCCAGTCAATACAACTCCATCATTCGATTGTTCTTGAACTCAGTCCCATTATCACTTCGTATTCGTCGACTTGGCAAATTGTACAATGTCTCGAGTTTCTTGAATAAAACCATAAGAGAACCAAATGTCTCATCTTTGGAATCTAAGAACATAACCCAAGAGAACCTAGATTAATCATCGGTAACCACGAGGAAATAAAGTTCGCCCGTGATACTCTTGACATTCACCGGACCAAAAGAGATCCATATGAAGACGCTAAAAAGGTAAGTTGACGGAATTGACAAGTTTCTTTGTGTAAGGCCCCGAACCCCGGGTACCCCACAGTTAGTAATCATTCAAAACACTCGTAAAAATAATTAAACTTAAAAAGAATTCACTTCATTAAAATAACCATTTCAGAGTATAATTCAGCAGAAAACACAAAAATACTAAAATAAGTTCCCAAAACCAATTTAAATAAATGTTAAAAAAGAAAACATTTATTATTATTGAAACATCCGACTAAGTATGCCCTTCACTGTTCAAGTAGCTTCGTGCACGTCCAAGCGGTAATGTATCCATCTCCTAACCTGAAACTTACACTAACATGCACACAAAGTCAGCTTGAGCTGAGTGAGTTCAAGTTTTAATAAATAACATCAATAATAATAATCATAATAGTCATCCCAAGAGTTTTAAAATAAAGGGATAAAACAGTTAGGCCAAATAAACGCGATAAAACAGTTAGGCCATCATCAACAATAAGTAATCATCCTTATATATATGTATATATATATATACATATATATAAGGATGATTACTTATTGTTGATGATGGCCTAACTGTTATATCCCATATATATATATATATATATATATATATATATATATATATATATATATATATATATATATATAAACATCCTTATACTTAAATATAAACATCCTTATAATTATATATGAACATCCTTGTAATTATATACCTACATATATATCATCAAAGAAATAACATCAAGGTCGAGCAAACGTACAACCCAAACACGTAACATCAGGGTCGAGCAAACGTACAACCCAAACACGTAACATCAGTGCATGCAAACACAAAGTACTCATACACAACATCAGTAGTCGAAAAGACTACAACATCGCCAAATATAGGCCAATCAATAATGTGTGTATATATATATATATATTTAACATCCCAAGGCCTACCATATACTAGAAAGCCTATATAAATCGTTTAAAACATTTCATCATGTAAGAAAACACTTAGGTGTGCATGCTAGCCCAAAATTTAAAAAGAGTTAAAAAGGGGGCATCATGAACTCACCTGAAATCAATCGAACACCTTCAACGAGCTAGGAAATCCCTAAGTGCACAATCCCAAGCAAGGGCCTGTAAATTATACATAACGCGTTACTAAAGTAGATCGTAAGAATACTCTTGCCTAATGGGCCGTTCAAGCCCAACACTTTGGCCCAAGGCCCAACACTTGGCCCAAGGCCCAACCACTTGGCCCAAGGCCCAACAACTTTACCTCTGCCCCTAAAACCTTTCAACTAACCAAATCCACCGGATAAGCCCAAAACGAACTTATCGATTAATAACGAGTAAAACGTGTAGATTTTAGCATGCGAAGATGCATTTAATTACATAGAATAACCTTTGAAATAAATTATTAAATTTTTACCAGACTTTAATAAATGTCTTAGGTTTATAAAAATATTTGTATTATATTTTTCTATTGGACACAAAAATTAGAAAAATTCCTACAACATAGCAAGGTACGTGCAGCAATTTCAGTGCGCAACAAAATGGTATTATTTTTATAAAATTCATTACCGAACCAAATTAAACGATTCCAATTGGGTTTGGTTCCTAACCCAAAATACTAACTTCCAGAAGTAGAACCAACCAGTTTTGACCTGTCAAAAAAAGGTTATGACGTCGGGAAGACAGACCAGATTCCGTCATCCCGCATCAGCTTTGACACTCGATTTTATAAATTCATAAAAACCATTCAAATCTCGTCCAAAAATTACGTATTATACCTTTCTGGAAACTAGACTCAAAGTAGAACATCATGGAATCAAGAATAGATCAAAAACAATGGATTATCATCACGTTACAGACCCTACAATAAACATATACGAATCTGTCAGCAAACTGTTATCATCAAAACTCAACCTTAACGACCAATAAGCGCGTTAATATGATTAATTAAGGTGTAAAAGACATGGGGAATCATAAAACCGACCTTGAATTGAAGTTTTCACGGCTGAAACTTGGCGGGGCAGAGGAAAAACGAGCAGAGGGGGGTCTTGAGGTCCGATCGGCAGCTAGAAAGGGTTAGGGGTTAGGGTTTATTTGTTTTATGATATAAATAAAATAGTTACATCCAAGTCCCTCCAATTGAAGTGTAAGGCAAAATGGAAGGAAAAGTTAAGTTCTTTAGCGTACCGGGATAACGTAAAGGCTTCCGAGAAATGTCAGATAAATCCCGAGAATTATACATACTCTACAAGCTTTAATTCTTGGAACCGGAATTAACGGGCGTTACACTTTGGAGGAGGTTTCTTCGTTCGCTTCCCCTTTTGCCAGTCTAAACACTCTTCATTTAAATTAAAACTTCTCAATTTAACCCTTCGACCAGATTGTTATGAACCAAATGGTTCATCTTCCTTAGGTTTATGTGTCCCATCCGACGATGCCCTAAGACGGACTCCCGCTTTGAAGCTTTTGAAATAAAACATTGAGCGTTTTATGTAGACATTGAAGCGGTAGACATGTTGAGAACATAGAGATCGTTCTCGCGAGGTGCTCACATGAATATCCAATCTTCAGGAATTTTGAATCCCGGTTTCAAAATCAGGCATTCTTTGTCAGTGAAGTGAGTCGAGAAGCTCTTATCACAAATTTGTGATATGCTGAGTAGATTGTTCTCCAACTCCGAAATATAGTTTACCTTGTCAAACGTGACTTTCCTATTAGTCAACGTGCCTTCACCCACGATCTGACCTCCTTGATTACCAGCAAAACCGACATACCCTCCTCGAATAAATCTGACGTTTTCGAGTAAATGAAGAGTACCCGTCATGTACCTTAGGGCTATCAATTATCCAACGTGAGTCATGGGATCTTAGAAGCCCCTACACAAACAGCTAATGGTTTAGTGAAACAAGGAAACCCAAGCCCTCTTGGTCTTGGGTTGTTTAAACTTCTTAAATAACATTTTAACATCTTCTATATCTGACTCACTTGACAATAGAATCACAACTAGATAATTGTGAACCAGATACAGATTTCCTGTCCTCTTCAAAACTAGGTTGCTTTTCATGATTCACAACTTTGGCCACCCATTTTTTACCAACATTATGTTTCTTGATATAAAAAGTAGACGGTGTAGTCTTAGCATTTTCAATTTTATCACACCCACTTTTTACAATTTCTTCTCGTTTCAAAATCCTAATAGGCTCGGATTTCAAAACAGCTGATGGTTTCTCAACATTCCCTAGTCCAGATTTCCTAGAAACAACTTTCTGAGGCTGAACGCGATCATGAATATAAATGTTTGGACAAGCATAGATGTTGGGTCGGATTTTCTATAAGGAAGATTGGAATCTTCTCAACCTCCTCAGAAAATGGCTAAGTATAGACTTCGAGCAAGCCTAGACGATCGAGCATGGTTTTACTACTTCGAGCAAGGTCTTCAGAACCTTAAATGGTTAATTCTTCTAAATGTTAAAGCTTCGAGCAAGCTACCCTTCAACGAGCAAGAGTATTCTTCTATCAAGTATGGATTGTCAATCGAGCAAACAGCTTGATCATACAAGTTTTAACCAAGTGTTACGAGCACAGGATGGTCAAGCACATGGGGACAAGCATGGATGCAATAAGAAGATGTCATGTGATCAAAGCAAGGACTTCGAGCACAGTTCAGTTCCCCGAGCAAGATTTACATCCGAGCATGCTAAAGATTGCTAAATAAGTCTAAGGACAAGACTGAAGGCATCAAGAAGAATGAGCTTGCTTGATGGACTAGTTTGAACAAAGCAAGGATTGGTCAAGAGGAATGAAGCTTGCTGGAAGAGAATATCTTCACTGAAGATATTCTAAGTAAAGTATGCTTGAGGACATTCATCGAGCATACCTAGGATAGTGAGTCTGTGATAGAATCTGGAAATCTAAAGTAGTTAAACTAACATAACTAGCCACATTCGAGATAGGCTTGATCTCCGATTAGCCAATTCAAGATGGCAATTCTCCAACCACAAGGTTAAAGAAACCCTAATTTTATATTAATAACATCGATATCTCCAAATAAACCCAGAACATGTTACAAATACTAATCCTAATTAACAGTTAATAAACTGCTCCACTAATCCTATTTTTACGAATGATCAAAATAACTGGTTTCGTATCAGTACTTCCAGCTCGTAAAATCGACTTGTCCTAAAGTCGGAAATTCCGGAATTGTTATGCCAACTGCCAAGCAATAAGCTATTCGAATGCAGCTTGATCGGCTTCCTGAATCCCATAACAATCTCAAATTGAATGAATCTGGATATTAATTTTTCAATCTTTTGAAATAGGTAGGGAGTTCTTCAATGGAGCATGGAGTTTAACATGAGTCGGTTTCAGTGTTGTAATATGGATGATCTGATGGATGCAAGTGCTCAGTGGGCTAGCAGGTTCATAAAATACTGGGTCTGTCTTACTTCTGGAACCATGCAGCCCAAAAAATCAATGCTTTAACCACCCATTGTGGTGCTTGGTCAAACCTCTGGTTGAGCGGTTATGATCATCCCCCTCTACGAATACCGCTTGAACACCGTCTCCTATCTTCAACTGAGCATCATCTCCTACATTCAATTGAACACCATCTTCAATCTTCAATTGAACACCCAAAACATGTTTTGACCTATTTTTCTCATCTCTAGGGTTGCCATCAAGGATTTCTTCATTGATCATAGCTAGCAGTGATACGTGAATAGGGTCATGCTCGGAACCCTTCCGGTTCCTCCGCCACCGGGTTCTTCAAATTGCTATCTAATTCTTCACCTTCACAACTGTCTCCAATCAACCCGACTTTGATTTCTTCAACATCGTCCCTCAACGATGCAAGAATGGCGCCTAATCAAGCTGCAATGGTAGATAATTGATCTGCTAGATTCCTGGTTGTAGGTGTCATTCGATTTCCCGGCAATGGAACCAAATGATAGAATCTGGAAATCTAAAGTAATTAAACTAGCATAACAAGCCACATTCGAGATAGGCTTGATCTCCGATTAGCCAATTAGAGATGGCAATTCTCCAAACACAAGGTTAAAGAAACCTTAATTTTATATTAATAACATGGATATCTCCAAATAAACCCAGAACATGTTACAAATATTAATCCTAATTAACAGTTAATAAACCGCTCCACTACTCCTATTTTTACGAATGATCTAAATAACTGGTTTCGTATCAGTCTGCTCGAGAAGGATTGTTACCTTGCTCGAGGACTAGACACTTGTATTTGTTTTGTCTTTCATTATGTAATGATTAGAACTTCTAGAAGGAATGTCAGGGTCTATAAATAGGGTCCTAGGTTTCCATTTAGGGCACAGATAACGACGCACACAATACGAAAAACATTCCAAAAGAATATTCTATTTGTTTCCTCGTACAGCCGCCGTCTTCATACATGAAACCCTAGACATTCCTTTCACTGTTGTATTAAATGATATATTAAATGCAGTGAATCTTTGTCTTCGATTGTGTTCTTATTGATTATTCATTATCGTTTCGTGTTTGTTATATCACACCTTCGTTCCCACTTGTTGGATATCCTAATTCCGTCGGGATATTCAATAGGCCTTTGGGTTACAGAGTCTTTGTGTTCTTGTCAACCTTTCTAAGGTTTCACCCAATTCAAGGTCCTAATAAGTGGTATCAGAGCTTGGAAGCTCGCTGAAGGCCACGGGACTGAAGGTTTGTGAAAAAAGCTTGAAGCTTTACTCTGTTTTTCTACTGCAAAACCCAGATCTACTGAAAACGAAGACCAAGAAGTCTCTACCAACAAAATTCCCAGATTGCTTGGACAAGAAAATTTTATCAAATGGAAGTTACTCTTCGAAGCAGCTGTAAACTACAATGACCCAGAGCTTTGGACCTCTATCACTGATGAAAACTATTTCCTTCAACTGCTCCAAACAACAATGCCACTGTTGAACTAAAAATGAAGAAAAGGGACGATAAGGCTCTGTCTATGCTGAAGTTAGATCCGTGTTAGGAGATACTGACAACCGTCAACCATCACAAAACTGCTAAAGAAATGTATGATGCAGTTATTGATATGTCTGAAGGAAATACTGAACTGAGAGATATCAAGAAAGATAGACTGAAGCAACAGCTTGATAGGTTCAAGTTTAAAGATGGAGAAAGACTAAAATCAGTCCTGCAAAGGTTCATGGTGATTGTTAATGATATAAGAACAACTGACCTGCAGATTTCTAATTTCGAGCTAAATAAGGAACTTTTGTTATCTTTGTCTGGTGAGTGGTATACAGCCAGCAAATTCATTAAGGAAAAGGTGAGTTTCCCCAACTTTAAGTTGGCTGATGTAATTGCATTCCTCAAGGCTACAGAACATGAGAAGATCGAAAACCACATGATTAGAGAAGATAAGCCTAGTTTTCAAGTGAACAATGCTCTAATAGCTCCTATGGGAAATCTTTCAATCAAGAATGAGCAGCCTATCATTGAAGAGACATCTGAGACAAATTCAACATGTGGTGGACAGCCAAGATTTAATGTGCAGCTAATAGAAGATGATGTAGCCTCGACAGCAAGTGGTCAGTCAACATTTGTGTAGCACAAGACTGCTCAAGGAATAGACTATTAAGCTTTGTTCTCCATGTTTACTGAGTCATATCATGCAATTGTGGCCAAGAAACTGATCAACATAAGCATTGTGCAGGAAGATCTTGAGCAAATAGATGCTGATGACCTGGAGGATATGGACATAAAATGGTAGCTTGCCATATTGGCTGTGAGAAGCAAGAGATTATACAACAGAACTGGAAGATCAAGCTTCAATGGACCGAATGAGAGAATAGGTTTTGACAAATCAAAAGCAATCTGCTACAACTGTCAACGACCAGGACACTTAGCAAGAGAGTGCAACATGCCTAAGCAAGCTGGTAACCAAGTGAATCAAAATCAATTTTATCAAAATCAAAATCAGAACTTCCAACATCAGAGGAATCAGATCACCAACAACAACCCCTACCAAAACAAAAACAGACCCCTAACAACCCTTTCAGCCTCAAAGGAATAGCCAACTGCAGACTCACACTAATTAGAACAGAGTCAATCAGAACAATGTGAATCAGGTTAGGGATCAAGGGAATGTTGTAGTGACAAGGGCGCCTCAGGATGGGGAGTTTGATTAGAGTAACCACGCAGCTGAGATTGAAAAGGCGAATGTTACCTTTATGGCCAAAGTGCAGGACAAGCCAGAATCTTCTAATGCGTAGGTACATTATGATGTTTCAATTTCTGATCTTCTTATTACAATTGATGAACTCAATCAGGAAGTTGAAAAATGGAAAACTGAATGTGGAAGAAAGGAAGCGTTCTTAAATGTGTATGAAGCCAGTGAAGCAACCTATGAGAATCAAATTAAGGGGCTTGCAGAAGATTGTATGCAAGCTTACAGAACCCAATCAAGAATGACAATTGAAATTGAGGGTTTGAATAAGTTGCATGCTGAAGAGAAGTTGAAAAATGCAGTTTGTTGATTCAGATGGAATTCTTGAAAAACCTTGTGTATACAGTAAATATAGTGGGATTTGTGAATAAAATGACAGAGGAGGAAAAGTACAAAAAGGTGCCACCACCTTTCTGTGACAGCTACCCACTAAAAGTAGACAAAGAAAGCAGGAATGAATATTTGAAACAGTTCAAGAATGTGTTTGAGCTGATTTTGTAAAACAGTATGACAATGTGATTGTGGATGAGAATGGAGAATTTGTAGTAAAGCAGATTGAGAAACCAGAAGTCAAGAAAGCTGTAAAGATGGATGGTAAGAAAAAGAAGTGGAGTGAATACTCCCGTGAAGAAAGTACTTGTAGTTGTGGAAGTACAAAATCCTCTAAGAGCATGAAAAAGAAATGATCAAGCAAGAAAAAAATGAAAAGATTCCTCTACTGCCAAAGATGACTCCAAAGTTGAAGAAGCACTATTAAAAGATAAGAAAAGAACATGTGGTTTTTGAAATTTATGCAAGACCACAGCCAGAAATCAAGACAAGAAATGAAATGGAGATGAAGTCTTCTTATGATCAGTCCCATCCTCCAATCTATCCAGTCTTCTCAAATCATGAATTATTTGACATCGGAGATGTGGAATATGTACCAATGAGAAGATTTGTTGAATAAGGAGGAAGCTGTTCTAGAGCCCCATCCAAGTTGAAGCCAATAGTGTTTGTTAAAGAGAAATATCATCTGGAGCCTAATCTGAACAAACCAATTAAAATGGACTTCAGGAACTCTCTATGTCCAAAAACATCCTAGGCTTTGATTTTCCCAAACCAAGTGACAGAATTAAAGACAAGCAATTGCTTGAAGACATGGGGAGCTATGCCAAGTTTTGGTGCAAGAAGTGGGATGCCTATGGTCATCACACTGACTCTTGCTGGTTTTAAGAAGAAGAGTTTGTGGTTCCCGATGTGGTTTGTGGATTTGACATGAAAGGATACAAGGAAATGTATTAAAGACACCTAAATGAAGAAAAGAAAAGTTCAAGTGATGAAGAGAAGAGATCAATTTTGGAAAAGAGACTGAAACAAGTTTTGAAAATCAAGGATGATGCAGAGGTATCATGCAAACCTGCAAAGAACAATAGGTCAACTGACAAAAGAAAGGCAAAGATGAGACCTGGTGTTCTAAATGGGGATGAAAAATTCCTGATGAAGAAGGGTTATGAACCAAGAGGGTTTCAATGGAAGACTAAGAAGGAGTAGTCTGAAAAGAAAGACTATGTGATTGAGCAAACTGAAAAAACATAACCATGTCACAAGTTGTGAAAGTTGGGTCAGAATCAGACTCAGAAGAAGAATGTGAAGTTGTCTATGAAGACCCACTTCCACTTCCAGTTCCAACTCCTGATGAATCTTAACCTGAAACTGAATTACAAACTGATGCAGTTTGTGACTAAGAATCCAACTGATTCCCATTTTGTGTGTACGTGCAGGAACAATCCTTGAACAATAATGACTTATGGTACATGGACAGTGGATGTTCCAGGCACATGACCTATGACAAAAGTGCTCTTATCAATTATGAAAGAAAATATGAAGGTCCAGTTGCTTTTGGGAGTGATAAAAATGGAGGGAAGATTGTTGGAAGAGGAACACTTACCAATGGCAAGGTATCATTTGAGAATGTGCTGCATCTTGAAGGACTACAATACAATATTCTCCGCATTTCTCAAGTTTGTGACAAAGGGTACAAGGTGGCCTTCAATGATGAACACTGCCTAATTTTGAAGCCTGAGTTTGTGATTCCAACTGAGATGATCATGATGATGGCTCCAAGAAATGGAAACCTCTATGAACTGAGAATGAATACTGCTACATCTAGAGGTGGTTCATGCTTTGATTCCAAAGCCACTGAAAATGAGACCAAATTGTGGCATAGGAAGAACATGAACAAGCTAGTGAAAAGTGAACATGTTGAAGAACATGAACAAGCTAGTGAAAGGTGAACATGAACAAGATAGTGAAAGGTGAGCATGTTGTTGGCCTTCCCACAAGGGAATTCAAGCTTGAAGAAAAATGCACATCTTGCCTCAAAGGGAAACAACATAAATCCTCACATAAGAGCAAAGTGATAAATACCATTGATGAGGTCTTGGAATTACTACACATGGATCTGTTTGGTCCAGTAAGTGTTCCAAGTATTGGAAAGAAAAGATACTGACTAGTGATCGCAGATGATTACTCAAGATTTACTTGGGTATACTTTATGGGTAGCAAGGATGAAACCCCAGAATTGATCAGAACGTATGTGCTGAAAATAGAAAATCAACTTGAAATAGAATTGACAATGGGACAGAATTCAAGAATGAAAGAATTCTTCACTTCTAAGGGGATATTTCAACAATATAGTGCACCTAGAACTCCTGAGCAAAATGGTGTTGCAGAAAGTAGAAACAGAACACTAATTGAAGCTGCAAGGACCATGATTGCTGATGCAAATCTGCCAGTCACTTTCTGGGCAGAAGCAATCAACACTGCATGTTATGTGCAGAACAGGGTTCTACTAAACGAGGCTCAAAATAAGACTCCATATGAGGTTATCTTCAAAAGAAAGCCTTATGTGAAGTTCTTAAAGCTTTTTGGATGCAGATGCTCACTATTGAACACAAAGGACTATATGAAAAAATTCCAGTCAAAATCCCTGGAATGTTTCTTTGTGGGATAATCATCTCATTCAAAGGCTTACAGAGTCTATGTGAAGGAGCACATGGTAGTCATTGAGTCCTCACACATAATATTCAATGAAAACCACTTTAAAAATGTTGAAGGTCCCAAATGGCTATTTGACTTGGAGAAGATGATGAAGTCTTTCAAAATTTATAAGGAAGACATGGATGACAGCATGTACAGAACCAGCTTTGATGATAAAGGAAAACAAAACAAGTTGATCTGGACAAGCTATGGTCATCTGTTGCTCCTGAACCAAATGGATTTAACTTTGAGAGAAGAAAACCAAAGAGCAGCTGAAGTTGAGATGAATGGACAAGGAGCTGCAGTTGAAGTCTCTAATGAAGGTCCAAGTGATGTGGAGAGTGAACCCATTCAAAGTCAGCAACTTGCTCAGCCTGAGGGACAAATCAATTTGAAGACAGGTTTCATTCTTTGTTTGACTCTCTACAAATTGGGTCAAATGAGGGATCATCATAAGAGATTAATCAAATTCAAGAAGCTAGTGAAAGTCAAGAAAGAATTGAAAGTGAAACTGCTGAGTTCAATATGACCAGAACCTTAAATGGTTAATTCTTCTAAGTGTTAATGCTTTGAGCAAGCTACACTTCAACGAGCAAGAGTATTCTTCTATCAAGTATGGATTGCCAATCGAGCAAACAGCTTGATCATACAAGTTTTAACCAAGTGTTACGAGCACAGGATGGTCGAGCACATGGGGACAAGCATAGATGCAATAAGAAGATGTCATGTGATCAAAGCAAGGACTTCGAGCACAGTTCAGTTCCCCGAGCAAGATTTACATCCGAGCATGCTAAAGATTGCTAAATAAGTCTAAGGACAATACTGAAGGCATCAAGAAGAATGAGCTTGCTTGATGGACTAGTTCGAGCAAAGCAAGGATTGGTCAAGAGGAATGAAGCTTGCTGGAAGAGAATATCTTCACTGAAGATATTCTAAGTAAAGTATGCTCGAGGACATTCATCGAGCATACCTAGCATAGTGAGTCTGCTCGAGCAAGATTGTTACCTTGCTCGAGGACTCAACAGTTGTATTTATTTTGTCTTTCATTATGTAATGATTAGGAACTTCTAGAAGGAATGTCAAATTCTATAACTAGGGTCCTAGGTTTCCATTTAGGCACGGATGACGACGTACACAATACGAGAAACATTCCAAAAGAATATTCTATTTGTTTCCTCGTACAGCCGCCGCCGTCATACATGAAACCCTAGACATTTCTTTCATTGTTGTATTAAATTATATATTAAATGCAATGAATCTTTGTCTTTGATTGTGTTCTTATTGATTATTCATTATCGTTTCGTGTTTGCTACATCACACCTTCGTTCCCACTTGTTGGATATCCTGATTCCGCCGGGATATTCAATAGGCCTTTGGGTTATAGAGTCGTTGTGTTCTTGTCAACCTTTCTAAGGTTTCACCCGACTCACGGTCCTGACAATAAAGTACATGCCCAATCTAGTTGTAGTTGAAACACCGCCTCCTATCAACAAATTTGTTGGCCTTAGATGTTGTTTCAGCATGTTCACGTTCAGGTTTTAACCAATAAAACTCTTGATTGGATTGGTTTCGAAAATTGCTTCCTTTTCGGACTCAGAAGTTTTTCCTTTAACAACACAATCTTGTTAGTCGTTGTCGGTTTGTTAACTCTATGAGATTGCCTATTATAAGAACTGGTTTTTGCAAATCTCTTAGAATTAGCAACATTCTCATTTTCTGACAGATGAACCTTAGCAGGTTGTTCGGTTAACACGGACTCAGCAAGTTTTATTCCGGTTGAACCATAAAAACCAGAACTATCATTCTCATTTTTTCCAGAAACATTGATAACTTCATCAGCGGACATGGTGGAATCATGGAATGGAGTTTTGACTTCCACGTTCAACGCCTTTTTGAAACCCTTAGGTCCTGTTCATTTCAAGGATTTGGAAGGAATTCTAAGGAATGAGATTTTAAATCCCATGAATTGATATGTTCGTTTCATTAAATGAAAGAATGGGAATGGAAACTAAATCTCATCAAATCCCACATTTCATGGGATTTCAAAATCACACCTATTTTAAAGGATTGTTATGGAAAATAAAAACCCCTCAAAAAAAATTCAAAAAAATTAATAAAAAAATCATAATTCAAAAACGAAAAATGTAAAAAAACTAAAACGTTTCCTTCGTTGTCCTCGTTCTTCAAAAAAATAAAAAAAAAACAAAAAAAAACACGAGAACGAAGAAGATTCCAATTCCAATACACATTAACCAACTGTAAGACCCCGAATCCCGGGAATCCTACATTTGGTAATCACCTCCCCAAATTCACAAAAATTTAAAACCAATCGATTCGTTTTATTTAAAACAAGTTCAGAGTAAATAACAGCGGAAAAGTTTAAGTATTAAAAATCCCAAACACGGGTGCAAGTGTGCAAAAATCAAATGTAAATAAAATATTCATTTTATTTGAAATCTTCATCTCATTAAAATCGTTTCAGATTAGTAAACAGCGGAATAGATAACATCAAAATTCCCAAAACCAGGAAAGTGACCAAAATTAAAATTTAAATACTTATGGTAATAATTTAAAAGAAACAGTTTGCGTTATTAATTCTTCGACTAGATGTGCCTTCAACCGTCCGAGTAGTCTCTAGCACGTCCAAGCGGGAATCTCTAATCCTCAACCTGAAAGTCAATCTAACATACACACAAAGTCAGCTTGAGCTGAGTGAGTTCAAGTTTTCATAAACAATAATTCATACTTTATTTCAAAGCTATAGTTATAAACAATAGAGAAGGTATAAATAAAATAAATTATATATAATTCACCAAGTAATACAATCATTGTCGAACACACGTACACGGGCCTCCCCACCATGAGTCAAGACTCGAGTAATATATTTGACCCGGACGCGGTAAGACCTAAGC
Organism: Bidens hawaiensis; assembly: GCF_021521415.1. Taxonomy (NCBI): domain Eukaryota; kingdom Viridiplantae; phylum Streptophyta; class Magnoliopsida; order Asterales; family Asteraceae; genus Bidens; species Bidens hawaiensis. The sequence continues at coordinate 1,963,522 of NW_027491246.1, forward strand.
ATGTGACACGAGCCTCTCCACCACGAGTCAAACCCGAGTAATATATTTGACTCGGTCACAGCTTATACATCCGAGCACGAGATACGGGCCACTCCACCACGGGTACAACCCGAGTAATATATTTGACCCGATCCCGGCTCACACATCCAAGCACGTGATACGGGCCTCTTCACCACGGGTACAACCTAAATAATATATTTGAACCGATCACGGCTCAACATCCAACGGGCCTCTTCACCACGGGATTTTAAAACCCGAGTAATATATTTGACCCGCCAAAATGATGATCACGTCACACGGGCCTCTTCACCACGGTTACAACCCGAGTAATATATTTGACCCGGCCGTGAATCACCATGCACACACACAACAATAAGCCTACATACATCATTCTTAGTCACGAGAAACTAAATATCATTACACAATCATAGGCTACAAGGTACACATCCTCATACGTACATACATACCTCCATATATACATACATATATATATTCCTACATAAATATATATATATATATATATATATATATCATCCCATACGGGAACTAAGTAGATAGGTCTACTCATATTCAATTACTACCAAGTCTGCTAACGTCCTCGAGTCTAGACCATCAATAGTGTATGTAACCTTAAGGACACAAGACCATGAACCAGTCTAAAATATCCTAAGGCATATAAAATAATTCAAATATAGCTTTCAAAATACACCATCACGAGTGAGACCATGTAAAACTATTCAAATCATTGTAACGAGTAAAATCGTTTAAAATTGTATTTCGGTGTGTATGCTAGCCCAAAACATAAAGAGTAAAAAGGGCATCATGAACTCACCTGGATCAACCGAACACCTGCAATGAGCTAGGAAATCCCTAAGTGCACAACTACAAGCAAGGGCCTGTAAATTATACACAACGCGTTACTAAACTAGACTGTAAGAACACTCTAGCCTAATGGGCCGTTCAAGCCCAACAACTTGGCCCAAGGCCCAACACTTTGGCCCAAGGCCCAACAACTTGGCCCAAGGCCCAACACTTTGGCCCAAGGCCCAACACTTTGGCCCAAGGCCCAACGATAATCAAATCGGGTCGAATGCGCGCGAAATAAACCGTAAAACCATTTGTTAAACGAATCAGCCCCGAATGGACCAAATTCCATTTTAAATCTTTTCATTCATCAAGATTATGTCACCCAAGTTGATAGGGTTGATGGTTCCTTTTTACAACTCTTACTTTAACGTTTAAACGAAAATTCACGCACCGCCGACTCGATTGACGAAGCACTAACCCCAACAGCCACGTGCATCAAAAATATAATTTTCCCATAGCCCTTAAACTCCCCTAGGGCTGTACAAACTGATTCGGTCGGTCATCCGATCGTTTAACGCATCAAACTCAACAATTGCCAATCCTACACCCGATAAACCCTAGTTTTCGAACTAAAATCGATGGACCGACCTAAACACCTCCATTGGCCATGAAATTTTAGTATATTGTAAGTGACATAACTAAGAATATGACGGAGTACGAACTTCAATTATAACAGCCCCGAAAGATGCGAGAAAGGGCAACCACCGGTTAAGCCTTTCTGGAAACTAGACTCAAAGTAGAGCATCATGGAATCAAGAATCGATCAAAAACAGTGGATAACATCGCGTTACAGACCTTTGAATGGAAGTTTTCACAGCTGAAACTTGGCTAGGCAGAAGAAAAACGAGCAGGGGGGTCCAGGTCCGACGGCTGCAAATAGGTTTAGGGTTTGAGTTTTCTTTTGTTTTATGATATAAAATAGTTACATCCAAGTCCCTCCAAATTGAAGTATGTAGCAACTTGGGTGGAAAGTTAAGTGAGAACGTTTACGAGGTTTGCAAGGAGCTCCCGGGAGAATGTCGAGTCAAGCCCGAAAGGTGTACATAACACTACAAGGCTAAATCTTTTGTCGGAATTCACGGACGTTACACCAACCAAACACATGAAAGGGATTCTCAAACATTCCATTCCATTCCATTCCAATTCCAAATCCAATTCCAATTCCAATTCCAAATCCTTTAAAAAAAGTCCGTGAAACGAATGGGCCCTTAGGTTTCTTAGAAATGTAAGCATTCCACATTGGTGGCGGAACCGCATGATAATCCACAGATGAGGTAATGTTCTTGGTCACATCATCCTCAGATTTTGAAGACTTTTTAGGCATGATATGATGAGGCAGCATAACTAACCAATTTCAAATTTACTCTCTCAGTCTCAATCTTGAGTGTTTGCAACTCAAGTTTGAGAGCTACATTCTCATCAATATGTCTGTTAATGGAAATTTTCTTGTCTTCAACCGTGTGTTTAAGCATTAAGATGGTCTTTTCATCTTGTAGGATTTTCACCCACAGCTTCTTTTCACACGATTGGAGTTTATCATATGCTTTTTTCACATATTTCAATTCCAATAAAGCATTATCATAATGCTTTCTCAGTTCTCTAATTTCTAACCCTTTGAACTCACACTCATCACATGGTAACTCACATTTTTCACATATAGTGTTACCTGGTTGGCCATGAGTGCATGCTCTGCTGGTAAACTTTCATCAGTCGTGATCTCAGAATCTTCATCAGTCACATCCTCAACTATTCCTACAATCCGATCATCTTGAATATCCACCTCAGCTGATTCATCATTAACCTCCTCATTAGCGTCTGATTCTTCCTTGTCTTCTTCCCCGAAGTCAATTTTGCCAAACGATACTTCCTCACCGTAGAACCAACCTGCAAAACCTTCAACAATATCAGGGGGGAATAAAGATGTAAGGTAATCAGATGGAACCGGATGAAACATGTCATATGTTCATGGCAACTCATCATCTGAATCATCAGCTGGATCAACAACTTGATCATCATCCTTTTCATTTTGATTGTTCTCAGTAACAAACGCCTTTTCATTTAACCCCATATCATTAACCTCAGTCCCATTCGATCCCATATCAAATACAACCTTCTCCTCCATCTTATCCACATTCTCAACCTGTCTAACCTTATCATCTCCTTCACATTTTACACCAATTTCTTCAATAACTTTAGCCACATTTGCTTGGAATATTGTGTTCCAGTTGAAGCCTTTATCCACTTGTGCAATAGCGGCCTTTTGCTGTGAAGTAGATGCTTCAGTTGGTTTATTTCCTTTGGACGATTCGGCTTCACTATGTGTGGGACGATGATATATTTCCTACTTGTAATAGTCTCTACCGAATGGATTCGCCCCATTATCATCCAATATCTTACTAGTGCATTCCCGCTGGAAATGACCTTTTTCTTTGCATCTGAAACACCTAACCTTGGACTTGTCAAAGCCAAGCTTTGATGGCCACCCTTCAAGCACATTTTACCTGGTGATTTCCTTGAAGCGTTGAGCTCTACAGATGACACTCGCCATGCACCACCTGATGTCTATCATCTCCATTTCTTCGGGATCAGTTTGATCATAGTCTTCCTTTTTCATTTTGTAGTTGCCAATTCTCTTGGCAACTAAACATTCATAAGATTCTACAACAGACCCTAGAAATGCCATGTGCTCTTTGACGGATTCTGTAGTCATGCCACGCGTATTTTGATGTTCACCGCTATGTTGCATTGAAGTACATCAGGGTTAGTTGTTTGTGTACTTGAAGATGATGCTTGTGAAACAGGAATTATGCAGGAATAACTACTACTATTGTGGTGTAGTAGGTACATTAGTCACAAAGGCTTGTCATGTGGGTTCTGCACAGAAAGCAGTTTGAATCTCAGGACTTGAAGACACTACAGATTGAGAACTCTTGTAATAGAGTCCTATGTCCTAAGAGACAGCAGTAGACTTCATCTTCTATTTCTTCCTCAATTCCAATTCATGGGCTTCAAGCTTTACAATGAACCTTGCTAAATTTAAGCGGGCATAAGCAACTGTATTAGATTGATGTATCATGATGAACGTGCCCCACTCCTCGGGTAAAGCATCAGCAAGTTTATCGATGTATTCATACTCCAGCTGGTCTATGCCAATTCTCTTCGTTTCATTAACAAGATGGCAGTATCGTTCTACAAGTTGTACAAACGATTCACCTTTAACCTGGGTGAATATATCAAACTCCTTCTTGAGCAATGCCATCTTGCTTTCTCATATCGGGATTTCTGCTTTCCTTGCTCAACAGTGCTTGCCAAATAAAGTAACACGATCCATTGACCCATTATGTTTTAGAAGTTCGAAGATCTCAGCTTTAATTGCTTGCTGAAATAGATTTAACATTTTCTCCTCCTTTAAGAATGAAGCCTTGTCACGTTCCTCGATTTGAGACAATCTATGACACCCGGTAAAATAAAAAGTAATATTATTTTTCATAATCGAGACTAAGACATGTCAAGACCGGGTTAAGTGAGAAATTAAGACCATAAGCTAAGATAATATTTTATTCTAAGAATGAAGATAATATATATAAAGGAATGCACGTGAGAATTCAGACCGAATAAGGAAATTTTGGTGATAAGATAGAAGAAACAAACGTTTTCGGTAAAAGGTGCGAATATTCAACCCGATATTCGAGAAAATATCTATGGGTGGATTCAATTGAATATTGTAGAGGATTGAAAACCTCGAACGAAGGCAAAAACGTGACTCAATTCTGAGTTATAACGAAGCAAGAAAATGCAAATCTGCATTATTAGAAATAGAGGGTAGAGAGAGGTTAGAGAATTCCGGCAAGGTGGCCGGAGGCCGGCGGTGGTCCGGCGGTGGTGTGCGGTGGCCGGTGGTGGTCCGATGGCGGCCGAAGCCTGTCTTCTACCCGGAACCATTTTTCGACGTACCGGACGCGATGGTAAGCTCCGATCATTACAATTTTAAGCTTAAGTTTGTCAAAAATGCGTTTTAAAATCTGGACAGATTGTATAAGTTTTGCATGTCTGTAATTATCATTCCATAACTGAAGATCTAATGGTCTGATCATGTTAATTTTTTTTCAGAGGGTTCAAAACCCATAGATAATCAATTTGAATGGTGGAGATGAGGATCAGAGTAGTTTAAGTTGGGTTTCTAGGCTCGTTTTCGGATTCAGTTAGCTGGGCAGATTTTTAAAACGCAGCTTTAATGAAAAGCATATTACCGGGGATCCGACTGTCGGATCGAGCTGAAAGTTTTGGTGAGCCTTCCTAACACATGTATCTTTGATACCACCAAAGGGATCGATGATCAGATGTCGGCATTGTGAGTTATATGCTTCGTAAATTACGGGTCAGATTTTAGAACGAAAATAGTTTCTTAAATCGAGTTGCATGTAGGTTTTGAGGTGTCGTATGGACGATCCGAGACCGAAGAAACGTTCGTCACGCAAAAATGAACGCGTTGGTATGTCCGGATCGCATTGCATGTAGGTTTTGAGCAAATTTCTAGACTCGAACTGTACGCGAGGAGGTATATATATTTTATATCTTTAATTGTTGAAAAGGTAATATAACGAGAGATTATTATAATTATCGTTACCGGAAATAATTTGGACAATGAAAAGATTGTTAATAATTAATTAGAAAACCGTTAGCTAACTCGAGTGTTAAAAACGGCATAATCGAGACTTGGACAGTTTCGTGTAAATTTATGATATATATATATACACGATATTTGGACCAAATAAATTATTCAGATAACCGGTTAATAAAAGGATATTATAATTCTATAATAAATTTACATACTTTTTATTAAATAATATCCATTTTTAGTTTCAACAAATGTATTACTTATATAAAAATGGTTTGGAACTAAGTTTATAATTATACGATCATTTGAAACATCTGGGTCGGTTACGATTTTCTAAAACGATAGAACTTCGTAATTTAATAATTACAATTATGATAAATAAGACATAACAACTGTGGTATTGGAATGACTTTAAATTTGACCAATATGGTCGGGCTGCCAAGGACATAATCGAGATCATTTTTCACAGCCTTATAATCATTAACTGTTAAACAGGCATAGAAATATTGATAGATCTATCGAGTGACGCCCTATCATCACAGGTTGTGACACCCGTCAAATTTGGTCAACGTCCATAAAACTTTAAGGTTTAATTAAGCATACTTACGTTAAACTAATTTTTTTAAAAAGCACCATCATTTATTAATCACGAGTTGAGGAAATCCATTGTTTCATACCACAAATGTTAAGTACTTATGGGGATTTACTGATCGCACGCTGAATAAACTAAACAATACTAACTTTGGTGAAATTTTCAAATGAGCCAAAAATATATTTAAACTAACTAGAAAAATTGAGTTTTAGGTAAACACAATTATGTTTTATTAGTCTAGGTTTCCAACCATTTACCAATTGTTTTTGTGTTGGTTGTTGACAATTTAAGGTTTATATGATCACACAAGGATTGTATAGTATAATCTGATTCTGTAAATCTTACAACCATCACCACATCACGTTACCAACTTTCCATGATAAGAAACCATCATCATGCATCACACCCCATCCCTAGTCATTTCCCCTTATCAACCTCCATCACATTATTATTTTATTCAACCTTCTATATATTTCTCTTCACTACAACCTGCAACACTCTCTCTTTTAATCTCTCTTTTGACTCTTTTACACAACACACATACTAGCTCTCTTTCTCTCCTCCGATTTGGAGCCTACCCGATCACCACCACCTTTCACCGCCAATCACCATTAACCGCCACCGTTCGCCACCCTCAACTCCCTCTTGGTTACATATGCACACCCTCGGTTCTCTCTCTATCTCACCGCCTCCCTCTCTTGAAGCATCTCCCGGAACCACCACCAAACACCGCTCACCACCAGCGCGCCACCCGATTATGGCTTCGAAACTGACACGAGACATCTCTACAGACCGTGTTAGACCCGAAACCGGAACGATACACGTTTCGGCCTCTTCCCGTAAAATGACCGTGCACCAACTCTGTTCCGGTTCCCAAGCTAAAGTAAGGAGTTGGAACGTTAAATTTCGAACCGAGCATCACGGAGTGGAACAAGCACAAGCTCTCAGTCTTCTTATTCTCTAAACATAATCCATATTACTAAGTGAGCTAAAAACTCCTTTAACCTTATGTTTCACTTTAGTTTTGATAACAAGTTCATGTGTTATTCACCCAAAAGTTTAGATTAATTAATGGAAAGAAAAACAAGTTTAACGGATGTGCTTTATCATGAAAAGCTTGCTAAAAGAAAAACAAAACAAAGAACATACACACACACACTTAAAAGACTCACGATATGATGAAAACATACTTGTGTTAAAAATTATATACGGATCTTTGAGTAGTTAAACAGACGTTGATAGTTTGTTTTTTTTTAAACAATTACATATATATGCCTGACAAATATATAAAGTTGGTTAAAGATTTAAAAACATGTTTAAAAGTATAAATTTTGGAAGAAATGCAATTATTGGACAGATAGATATAAATACTTAGTAAAATGAAAATACCTATTTGAAACTAAATAAATAATTAGAATCTTAAACATACAAAAAGGGTATTTTAGAAACAAATAATCGAAAATATAACCACATTATATCTCATAAAACTATGGTTTGTATTAAACGTTTATTTTCTACATATCAAACATATAATTATAAATGTTTACATTCTAGTCTAAACGAGTGTGTTATGTCGAAAATAGGAATTTAAGACGACATACGATTATTACAAGATAATATTCCACGACATAGAAAAACAGTATTTTGATCGTATCACCAACGGGTCGTCCAAAAATTAAACGAAACGTCTGGTTGGTGAAAGCAATCAACACAAATGTAATAAACGAAACATCCGGTTGGTGAAAGCAACCGACACAATATAATAAACGAAACATCTGGTTGGTGAAAGCAACCGACACAAATGTAATAAACGAAACATCTGGTTAGTGAAAGCAACCGATACAAATGTAATAAACGAAACCTCCGGTTGGTGAAAGCAACCGACACAAATATAATAAACGAAACGGCTAGTTGGGTGAAAGCGACTAGCATAAACAGACTTGCTAGTCGATAACTAAAATTATATGACCTTCGTGTTTAGGACACTAGAAGGTCACGGGAACTGGACTTAATCAAATTATTAGCCCGTACAAAACTAAACTCGGCAGGTGAGTTTCACTAACCCCTTTTTCTGTTTTACCGTCTTATTGTTTTATAAATACGGGGTGGAAAACATACACAACCGCTTTTATATACGATAATTAGAAACAAAACACCAATCCTTATGCGAACATGAGTTGAACTATGTAGTGCTATAAGTCCCTTGCTTACATACTATAACCATTAGCTAACGGAGTTAGCCACAGGAATATACGGATAGTATTATTGACGTTGACATTTCCCCCTATTTTAGGTTAGTCGCTCTAACCTCCAATATTGCATCGAAACAGGGTGCGTATATTCCATCTGTGAGATTTGAACAGGGCAAAAAGGATATAAGTCGTGGTTAGGTTATAGGCTCAGGGTTCGTCATATTAATTCGTAGAATTAGCTAGTCTACGGAGGATCATCGTATTTGTTTCAACTAATTATCGTATACTTGTTTGTGAAGTGATTCAATGCTTTTTGAATAACGTGATTTCATATCAGGTCTAAAAATCTGTGAACTCACCAACCATTGTGTTGACATTTTAAAACATATGTTTTTCAGGGATTTAACAAGCACTTAAGGAACCATGAAGACGGGACCTCAAGGCATAATTAGGATACCTTTTGGAGGGGTTTCGCTTGTATAACCCTATTAATATTTGGAGTCATATACAAGAATCCCAATTTTATCTTCAACTAATTTAGTTAAAAACATGTTATGGTTTATAAATTCTTTTTTAAAACTATTGGTATCCTAATGCTATTATGTTGGCGATAATCATATGCTTACGGTATACATGACGTCATGTGCCCGCGCTTCCGCCTTCGCGGGGTGTGACACTGGTCGCGCAGGTGGGGTAAGTGATAAATATTTCGATTGTTGTACTCTTTGATTATAGATTTAAGGGAGTTGTACATTTGTTAAGTTCCTAGCTAGTCTATAACTATCACACTTGTTAAATAAAATGTTTAATTTTATTCACTTTCGCTTTAATAGCAAAAGGGGGGGCATATGGTCTCCCATGGTAAAGCGAGGACCGGTGTGAAAATTTGAATAACTTTCATGTGTAAAATGAAAGTTGACCTTGGCCAATTAAAGGCAAGGAAAGAATTGAAAATATTGGCCACGTGTGGACCAAGTGGCATAAACCGATAAATAATAATTGGGTAAAGACTTTTTTTAAATTGAGAACTCACCAACCTTTGTGTTGACAAAATTATTTTAAACTTGTTTTCAGGTAAATGAAAACCGGAGGCTTCGTGAAGATGATGTGGGAAAAACAGGTGGGTAATACTTAAACGTTGGACTTCTATTTTAAACAAAACGTGTACTCTGACACGTGTATACATGACATTTTGTAATGAATAAAAGTTCAACTTGTATGTTAATATATTGTGCTTAAATAGTGATGGCTAAACGGTATCCGTCACCGACCAAATTAGTTGACTAAGTCTTTCGCTGTTAAATTAAGATTTTTGGGGTGTGACACAATCTATAGTTACTTCCATTCTCATTTTTAGGAATGATGTATTCCTCCCCCACAGCAGTCCAAGTTTCATAATTCAACGCTTGAACATATGTTTCAAACTTGTCCGCCCATGATGGATAATCTTCCATCCTTAGAAGTTTCAGGTCTAGTTGGAAGTACCTATCTCGTTTTCCAAATTAATATTTTGAAGTAAAGCAGAAGGTTGAGATGCGTAGGCACTGAGATTATCCATGATTTCATAATCATGAATAGAACAAGATACTTGAAAGACAAGTTACAAAAGTGAAATGAGACAACGGATACGTTTTGATTAAGTCAACGGATATCTTTTGGACAAAGTCAACGTATACGTAAAAAGTCCAACGGATAAGTTTCAAGTCAAACAAATTCAACGTATATGTTTGATAGAGTATATGTCTTCAACGTATAACATAACGTCAAATATGTTATGCGACGTATATGTTATGCGCCCAAAACATATGCGCTAACATACATATGCGCTCAGAAATAATCATGATGAATTTTGACAATTTGAACATGAAAATGATGATGAAATGATATGAATTTTTGAAGGATTTGACACGGATGTATTATGAACACTTGGTGAAATTTTAAAGGAAATTGATTGGTGAAAACTGAAGATAGAGAGAAATGAATATAAATCTTGTGTTTTCCAAGCGAATAACGAGCCCAAAGGCTCTGATACCACTTTAAAGAACGTTGTAGGGTGACGTAGACTCTACGTATGGATCTGAAATATTATCGCGTATACCTTGAGGTACGGAAAACAACAAGGTCAGAAGAACACAAGTAACATGAAGTCCATTTCATTAAAATAATCAAAATGATTACAAATATATGACTTTATCCTCTCCTCTTTCTCTCTCTAGGATTCGCCAGTTATGACCAAAAGCTTCTATTCACGCATAAGTCAACTTATTTATAGGTTTGACAAATAAGCTCACCTAGGGGTATATGTTCTCCGGTGTATAAGATATGCGCCGCATAACATATCCGTTCCGGATGACTTATGCGCTACTTACATAATCACATATACATATGACATTTAAGCTATACAAACAAAGCAAAGACCCTAGCAATAGACACTATTCTCTAACAAGTACTATATCTAATTAATTATTGTAAAAATGTTCCTTCCCATATCTTAATAATACAATATAATCCAACCCAAAACACCCCCAAAACCATCCACCCCACCCCTTCCCCTTCTCCAAGTTTTATATTTTTTCACAAAAACAAACTTTCCTAAGTTAGTCCCTCCAAATCTTGTTATTTACAGGAGACTATCATCCTCTTTTTTTTTCTTTTGTATCATTCTTATTCTTCTTTGAAATTCAAAGAAGAATTTATATTCTCTCCCCTATCTCTCTCTCTCTCTCTCTCTCTCTCTCTCTCTCCCCCTCATTTTCATCTTCTTCATTTTTCTTATTGTTACTATTTTGTCAAATTAATGTAATTAAGTTGTTGTGCAACACCAGTTCTACTATCTTTAAGGTTTCTTTTATTCTTGTTCATCATCTTCACTTACATGGTTGAAGCCCTCATATATTCATGTCAAGGATCCCGCATAATCTATACACCATGGTGTGTATTGTTGAGAAGACAAAGAACTAAAGGGTGGAAGATGATCTTCAGTGGTCACACCTTAACAAACTTCTTACATTCCTTGTAACTTTATGTTTTAATTTTATTTTATTCAATAACCATAAGGTTTTGATGATTCATATTCTTTATATGATGTATTCATCACCCCGTCAATGACTTGTAATTTATTTCCATCAAAAACCATTCCAAAATGTAAAGGGCATTACTAATTGTAATGATTCTGAATTGATAGAATTCTTGGCCAACAAAGGTTGAGCCATAACTTTGAGTAAAAAATTGAAATAGTGCAAGACCAAAGCCTATAACTAAATTCATTGAGTTGTGGTTCATAAGACATTTTATTTGCATTTTAAAACATTTTTATGACTCCATAGTGGTCAAATTAAAATTAGTGTAAGATCTGTACCCTTTTTGAAAAATGGCTATTTTAGCCAATCTCGGGTCCGAATCTGACTAAACTTTCTAAATGAAAGTTGTTCCTAACACGCTGATTTAGTTGACTGGAGTTTTTATTTTTATATTTTTTTGGTATTCGTTCATATTTTTTTACTAATTTATCTATGTTGTGACAGTAAGCTGTTTAAATTATGTTTTCTTCTTTCTTTTTCTTTTTCAAGGACAAGTTATCATATCATCACACCAATATAATCCTTAGTTAATTATTCATCAAACACAAACTAAAACTAGCCTTATTATTTTTATTTAGGGCTTAGACGTTAAGACATTCACACGCTTAACCAAGATCTTAATCTTTCAACCCACCATATTCAATGTGAGTTTTCATACCCCCAATTTTCCATGTTTTATATATTTTAGGGGTAGCATATATACCATATGTATTATTTGAGTTTTATTACCACTTCTATATAAAACACAATTCAATTTATGTTTACACGTGATTATTGCATGCTCTATGATTATTCTTTATGTGCTTTAATGTCTATTTTATTGTTTGGTGGTTTGGTATCTCATCCTCATCTATTCTCATCTAGTATGATCATACATTTACTCAAGTAAGTGAATTTTATATCAATAGAAATGGGTCTACATCTATTTAATTGTTTAAATTTTCATAAGAATTGTTGCTCATCATTGACATATGAATTATGATTTTATCTATATGTCTAAACTCAAACTTATGTATTCTCACCAATATTCTTGTTGACAAACTCTATTTTTATGCACACTACAGGTACAAGTAGTTGATATTGTTCAAGATCGAAGATATTAGTTTTACCTTAGGATATTTACTTCAAAATACAAAATTATGATGTATTTGTTCCGATTATTGAAATTGTGTACGTGTTTTAATGTTAATGAAATTAAATAATTATTGTCGCTGTAACTAGGGTCTTTTGAACTACTGTCCAATCAATATGTTACGCCTTGGCATGTTTCGCCGTCTTGGTCGGGGTGTGACAGATTGGTATCAGAGTCGAAGGCTATAAGATATAGGTGGTTAGATATAACGACCTAATAGCATGCATAGGGTCCCTATACGTGATATGGCTTTACGTGTTTGCACCCTAAATTGTATTATTAATTGTCGTAGCTTAAATATTATTTAATTAATTGATATTATCCTTGTACACAAGAGCACACACTATTCCAAGGCTATGCCTTATCTCAAAATATTTTTTTCCCTCCCTTCAAATTATTATTATTATTATTATTATTATTATTATTATTATTATTATTATTATTATTATTATTAATTTTTTTTTCAAACTCTAGATGCTATTTTAAATTGGAAAATTCCTTAAGAATTCCCACCTTTTTCTTTTTTCTCCCCTCGCCTTGAGAATGATTCTTGTGGTGGATATGTAGTAAATGGAAGGGGCGCACAATTTTTCTCCGAACCCTTGGCACCAAGGCCTGCGAGCCTAATGAAATGCAATGCGCATAAATCTCAATCAACCACGAGACCAGGTTTCTTTCCTTGAGGGTTTGGCAAGGTTGTGAAACCTATTAGGCCAAATCATACCATACCAAACATCTACGAATCTACTAATCTCATTGTATCAAACGTGATCAAGTGACGATCAACCCCCTAAATTATAACCGAATTCACGGTGATTCGTGTCTAATCTCGGTTGTTCCTTATGTTGTTTTAGTTGAAAGAATTGGTGGGAAAAGCCATGGTGATACATGGATACCCCAACCGTTCACCTCAACACCCTCATCTTGATTTTAATCAATTTTATATCAGTTGTTGGAAAATTAAGCCATGGTGATACATGGATATTTCAACAATGAGAATTTGGTATAATTTTTTTTTTATTTTTGTTATGAATGGTTATTTTCTCATTTTGTTTGGGACAAGCTCATGGTGATTCATGCACGACTCAACCCTCAGTTTAAGTTTTATTACTTTATTTAATCACCAATTTTATCAATACTCCAAGTTAAGGTTAATAAAAGTTTCATTTTGTACCCTCATGAATTTTTGCAAAACTTGAAATTTCGCATAGTTATACAATTTATCCTAGCACCTAATAAATATTTTCACATTTCGTCCTTGTAGCATGTCTTCCTCCCGTCAAGCCCATCGTCGCACAAGTAGCGTTGGCTGCAGTATGTCCTCTTGCATTGCTAAGGGGATTGTGGAAGCTCTTCCAACACTTATTTCTCAGCTCCAAACCGTGAATGCAGATATCACACCCGTGAATCCAAACCCAATTGCTTGCTCCTTCAAACAATTCATGAATGCTAATCCACTCGATTACGTTAGGGCCGAGGGTGCTACCACCCTCTTCCAATGGCTCGAGCAGATGGAAAGTGTGTTCCTCCATTGTGCGTGTCCGAAAAAAAAATGACCACCTACGCCTCAAACGTCTTCAAACTGAGTGCCCTCACTTGGCGGAATAGTAAAAAGCACTCTCTTGGGGATGAGGTTGCCATGACTTTGCCATGGGATGCCCTCAAGAAGCTAATGCTGGAAAGGTTTTGCCCGAAATATGAACTCCAGAAGTTGGAAGAAGAGTTTTGGAGCATAAAGCAAAAAGGTGGTGATAATACCGCTTACAATGATCCGTTCCATGAATTGAGCATTCTCATCCCTCATATGGTCACCCCTCTCTAGCATGCCATCGATAAGTACATCTCGAGTTTGCCTATGCATATTCAAGATTCCGTCTTGAGACGTGACCTAAAAATCTTTCATGATGTCATCACCTTTAGCCGGTACCCACACCGAGAATCACGTTAAGATCAGGAACTTGACGTGGAATATTACCAAAAAGCCCAATGATAAGCCTTCACCCGAGCCTACTAAAGAGCAAAAACCCGAAGCCTCTAAACCCGAATCCACCAAGCTCAACAATAACAACACTTCCTAATCCCGCAACAATAAACGAAATTCCAATTCCCAAAACTATGCCTTGCCTAATCGCAATCCCAACAAACCCAGCCCACCAAGAAGCCTTACACAGGGACATTATGCCAACGAATGTCCTAACCGACAAAAATTCCCAGAAAATACAAAGCTCATTTTAAAAGCTGAAGAAGTAGGATATTTTCCTTCTGAAAATATTTACGATGGGTATACTCAGGTATATTCATTAACAGTCAAATACGACTCTTCTGACGATTCTACTGACTCAGAATGACTACAACCCATAAGTGAGAAGAAAATGAATTAGGCAAATTACATTTTTATCAAAATATTTTAAAACAAGAGGAATTGGTCTATGCTAATATAACCAATCCCAACTCTATTTATATCAAAGGAAAAAGTTTTCTAAAAGGATATAAAACGATAACTTTACATTGCTATGTTGATACCGCAGCAAGCCTCTGTTTAGCAAGTAAATACGTTATTCCTGAAGAACTTTGGGAAAACACACCCAAGGACATTAAAGTAACAATAGCTAATGAAGAAACGATTAAACTAAATAAGGTTTGTAGAAATCTTGTAGTTTACTTCTCAGGAGAACCATTTCATATTCCTACCATTTATCAACAGGAACCAGGAATAGATTTACTCATTGGAAATAATTTCTGTCAGCTTATATGGACCCTTTACACAAGGGTTAGACAGAATATCTTTCCATCTTAATCAAGAAATGATTCTGATTAAGAAAATAACCAAAGCACTTCGCGTTGGGAACCCCGATTTTCTTGAGTCAATGAAAAAGATTCAAAAATAAAGCAAATACCTGGTACTAATATAACTCAAGAAGTTATAAAACCAGAAGAAAAATATTTCATAGAAATACAAAAATATCAAAAAATAGAAACACTACTTGAAAACGTATGCTCAGAAAATCCCATTGACCCAGAAAAATTCAAAAACTGGATGAGAGCGTCAATAAAATTAATAGATCCTAAGACAGTAATCAGGGTAAAACCAATGAAATACAGTCCACAAGATAGAGAGGAGTTTAGCAAACAAATTAAAGAGTTACATGAGCTAAAATTAATTGTTCCAAGTAAGTCACCTCATATGTCACCAGCGTTTCTAGTTGAAAATGAAGCTGAAAAAAGAAGAGGAAAAAAACGAATGTTCGTAAATTATAAAGCGGTTAATTCAGCAACAATAGGAGACAGTCATAATCTTCCTTGTATGCAAGAATTACTAACCCTCTTAAGAGGAAAAACCATATTTTCTAGTTTCGACTGCAAAAGTGGTTTCTGGCAGGTACTATTAGATGAAGAATCTCAGTTACTAACTGCATTTACATGTCCTGATGGTCAGTACCAATGGAAGGTAGTTCCTTTCGGATTAAAATAAGCACATAGTATATTTTAAAGACATATGCAGAATGCTTTAAGAGGATTAAAAGATTATTATACTGTCTACGTAGACGATATCATAATATTTTCTAACTCTGAGAAACATCACTATTTTCATGTTTTATCTGTTTTAAAAACAATTGAAAAATATGGAATTATTTTGTCAAAAAAGAAAGCAAATCTTTTTAAAACAAAGATAAACTTTTTAGGTCTTGAAATATATCAAGGAACTAATTGTCCACAAAAACATATTTTGGAAAATTTACATAAAGAAAAACTTAAAAAAGTTTTCCTAGACTTTATCTTCCAAAAGATAAAGACTCTCTTATAATTGAAACCGATGCCTTAAATGATTTTTGGGGTGGGGACTTAAAGGCAAAAACAGCTGATAGAGTGGAAATTTGTAAATACACCTCTGGAAGTTTTAAACCAGCTGAAAGGAATTATCACAGTAATGAAAAAGAATTACTGACGGTCAAAAAAACCATTTCAAAGTTTTCTATTTATCTAACCCCTGTAAAATTTTAAGTCAGGACAGATAATAAAAACTTCACTTATTTCCTAAAAACAAAAATTTCAGGAGATAATAAGCAAGGACGCCTATTCAGTTGGCAGATGTGGTTTTCAAGATATTCCTTTAATATTGAACATCTTGAAGGACCAAAAAACGTGCTAGCTGATAGCTTGACACGTGACTTTCAAAATACGTAAGCAATAACGTAATCTTTTTCTATAAATAGAATGCGACTCTTTCAAAAGTTCATCACACCCTCATTTAGAAAAAGAATTGTGATGGAAGAAGAAAAAGAAAAAATCAAGGCCTTACGCCTAAAAGAAAAAAATTCTTTTCATAGAATTACGAGCTGTTCAACAACAAATTGTGTTATACAATGATTTGCTTAACACCAAAATGTAAATTCTGTACAGGAAGACGAAAGTCTAAAAATAGAATCTATTCCTTTACAAACGGCTAAAGGTAAAGAAAAATTAAGTCCGTTGATCCCTGATGCTTTGGGAAAAAGCATACGTGAGGCAAAAGATGAGCCACAATCATCTTCTAGTCCGGAAGCAAACGGTTCCGGTAAAGACAACTCAAATCCGTTTACGGCTGATAGTTTGCCAAAAACTATTAAAACCACCTATGCTCAAAAGGTGACTTCTCCAGGAAATCAAAATTCAAGATTCTACTTCATTTTTTATGGTGACCACAGAGGAATTATGCAAACTGGGATATTGTCTTAAAATATGTCCAGAATACATCAGCTCCTTACAAAAAATTCAGCTCCTTGTTACAAGCCCAACAAGAAGCCACGAGATTTTCTGCAGAATTTGGAAGAAAAGTAATTCCATTAAGAATTTCTATCTTTCCTATACCTGTAGTAAAGACGACAAGAACCTCACCGGTTAACTTTTCAAACCCCCCCTTTGAAAGAAGATCAGAAAAAAGAATAGAGATTCAGAATGAAGAAATCGACCTAATAAGTTTGGACGAATTCCGATCAGTCTGGTCTAAAGCTAGGGCTCTTAGCCTAGACGACTTTGAAGTCGAAAATATATACATAGAAGACAAGACATCAAAAAGTCTGTACAACTTCTGTCCAGGATCTGATCCTCATTTAGTTTCGCTAGCATTTTCTGTTGGACTAATTAAATGTATATATCCTTCTGCTAATTTACAAGAAATCAATTTGTTCACAGAAGGCATGAAGAAGGCTATAAAAACCTTCAGAAAAAAGATTGCAGCAGCCAAAGATGCCAGCATCTACAGTAGAAACTCTATAAAATAATACACTTGGGACCACCAAAATTTATTAATTAAAAGAGTTATTAATTAATCGATAAATTAATAATTATTAATTTATATATAAATTAATATTTTATTTACTTATAGTAGAATGTTCTAACTCACACAGAAGAAAATGTAGTTACACAGTTGTTGACTGATGAAGAAATTATTGAAAGCGTTATTGGAATTAATAAAGATGATATCGATGAAGAAGATGATGAAAGTTCTAAAACGGAGCCCCCTTCACGAAACGAAGCTATTAAAGCAGCAATCACATTGAACAATTTCTTGTTGAGCTATGAGAAAACAACACCAGAAGTTCTTACCATGCTAAGGAAAATTAGAGACGAGATTCAAGGGGAAATTGATTTCAACAAAAAACAAAAGACAATTGATTCATTTTTCAAGAAACATTCATAAATCATTCATGTAATATGCTATATATAAGGAATTTTAATTTATATTTTATATGGGGTCTAAAGAAATTATCAAAAATGTATTATCTTATAATTTTAGCGAATTATTAATTTAGCACCCTATCCCCGAGTCGGGACCGGAAAAAAATATTATCTTAGAGAGTTTAGTAAATAATCGAGTATTAATTTATCGAGTTTCTACTGTATATTAAATGAACCTCTGCATTACCAGATTGGTATCAAGGAAAAAGCTTTATTGCCTTACATTTATTAGAGGTTAGCTTAGCTAAAACAAGAAATGTCCAACCTTCCAAAGTCATGGAAGAAAAAGAAGATATCAGCAATTGGGTCTCCATTAGAGTTAATGGATACCTAAAAATCTTAAAGACTCTTCAGCAAATCAAAGTTGGAAGTTTTAAGAAAATTAACTACTGCAGCCAAAACTGCGTAATTACTAGTTACAGTGGAACCCCCCTTCCTTTTCATGAAAAACATACAATAGAGACCATTGACCAATGAATCGCTCTCAATCAACTTGATGTAGGTCCGGCCACTAAAAAATTATTGTGTCAAGAACTGGCACGCCTAATAGAAAATCATGCATGTGAAGAGTGTAGAGAAAGTGACATCCTCTCAGACGAGATAATGGAGGATACAAATGAATTGGACCCTACACACAGGTTCATTGATTAAAAGCAAGCATGTGAAAAAAGTAGGCAAAGCAACAACCTCTCAGTCGAATACTGGAGGACACGTAATTAGGACCTCACATGGGTTCAATTATGAAGATAATTACGTAAGCACTTACGTAAACAAAAAGGACTTTACGTTCATTGTTTTCCTATATAATGTGAGAATTGTAAGGGATAGAGCATCGAATACTCTCCCAAAAATTTAATTTCCTTGTAATCCTAGCTATGTGTGAGTAAGCTCGCCCTTAGGGGAAAATGATGTAAATATCTAGAAGTTCTTCCTTCGGGAAGAATAGTTATGAAATAAAATATTCCTTTTTATCAACATCTCTGAGTCTTGTTGTGAAACCTAGAGTTCTGGAGTCATTTTTATTTCTGTCAAGGTAAGAGGCCATAGGAAGGTAATGATTGGATTGGTCACTCGTCACAAAGGTTCAGAGACAATGGAGATCTAAGGTATATCTGTCTCATAACTGTTATACTTCAATGATTTTACTCATTTTTCCTTAAATCAAAAAACTATAATCTTTGAAATAATTTTCAAAAATCAAGAAAACAAGATATCCGTACTTCTGGTATCAGAGCCTTGTGCTTAACTTTTTAAAAATTAATGTTAGAGCCTTGTGCTCAATTAAAAATTAAACACTAAGCCTTAGGTTCAGTTAAAATGGAAAATAAAAATTTTCTAATTGAAGATGATTCTGAAGAATCATACAAAAAAAATACTGAAGTTATCAACTTTAGTGAAAATGAAAGAGGTTTTCAGTCAGATTACATGATTAATTCTAACCAATTAACAAAAATAAGCAAGCTTAAGTTCAAGCTTGATAATAGACAGGTTTTTAATCCACCTAATAGTTTGCAAAGCCTAGTTTCAAAGGCTTTTTCAAGAAAAAATAAAATCATTTACTGCTTTAAAACTGAAGAATTTTCAGTAGATATAAAGGATACATCGGGAAAAGTATTTCTGCCACTCTTAACTAGAGGAGAGATAGCAAAAAAACTTTTGACTATTAAACCCGAATTAAGAAAATCAACGAACATGGTGCATATAGGAGCGGTAAAAGTCTTACTAAAAGCACAGTTCAGAGATAGAATTAATTTTCCTATAAAGATGGCTGTTGTTGATAATAGAATCATTAACAGACAAGATGTGCTCTTAGGGGCAGTACAAGGAAATTTAGCTTATGGTAAATTTATGTTTACTATATACCCTGAATTTGCTTTACATCGAGATTCAAAAGTTTTGACAAAACTCTTAGTTTCATACATCAGTGCGAAAGAACTGATCTAATGGAACCAGGAAATAAAGTATTTACGATTAATTATCTAATATCGTATGCTATTACCAACAGTACTCAATCAATAGAGTATAAAGAAAAAGTGAGTATAACAATCGAAGATATATTCTCAGATATAGGAACAGTAGAAGAAAGTAAATTCACTGAACCTTCACAACTTCAAGAAAATTGGGCAATAAACATAGCTCGAAATAAACAAATTTTAGAGTCTAGACCTAGACACAGTTTTTCTGGACACACTCTAAGAATTAGAGAACCAAGTTCTACTTTTACAGAAGTAAAATTAATGTGATCTAAGTCAGAAAGAGTAGATAAGTATTGAGAAATTCTTAAAGAGGTTATAGGAATATAATGTCTTTAACGCCAATCATAGAAGCAGT
This sequence comes from Bidens hawaiensis, assembly GCF_021521415.1. NCBI lineage: Eukaryota > Viridiplantae > Streptophyta > Magnoliopsida > Asterales > Asteraceae > Bidens > Bidens hawaiensis. Next base: position 1,984,052 of record NW_027491246.1, read on the forward strand.
TAAAGCTCTAGATGATGCAATTAACTTTGAAAAAAGTGAAATTCTGAGATATGAAGGCCGAATAAACCAAACTAGCTATAACTTTATGTTACAGGATAACATAAAAGCTCAGAATATAAGATTCGTCAAACAAGAATTAGCTGCTGCTAAAAAGAAACTCTCTAAGCTTAAAGCGGGAGGAACTTTAAGAACCACAACATGAGTTCTTATCTAAAGTTAGAAGAATTAATTAGAGATTTAATTAATAAAGTAGAAAAATTATCTACCAATGAAAATCTAGAGACTATAGCCACAAAGATTATTAAGGATGTCTCAGAAAAAATTGATAAAATAGAGGAAGCTAAGCCTCAAATGATGGAACAACACACAAAAATCTTCAACGAACGAGGAAGATTTCAAAAATACTCTTTTACTAACTTTAATGTAGGAAATCCGTCATTAGGAAGTTCTAAATGTCCAAATGCATTAAAATGGCCTTTTGGTACGAAAGAACCATTGTAACGCCTGTTAACTCCCGTTTCAAGAATTAAAGCTTGTAGAGTAAGTATAACTCTGGAGACTTAACCGACGTTTCTCGGAAGCCTTTACGTCATCCCGGTATGTTAAAGAACCTAACTCTTCCATCCATTTTGCCATACACTTCAATCTGGAGGGACTAGAGTGTAAAATATTATGTTATAACATAACCTAACCCTAGCCCCCACCATTTTCTGCGATCGACAGGTAGAGGGTGACCCAAGACCCACGATTTTCTTTTTTGCAGCCAATTCTAAGCCTTAGAACTTCAAATCAAGGTATGTACTACTTTTCCCCAAGTCTTTTACTCGTTAATTGATCCTTATATTGCGCGTATTGATCGAAAAACGTCTTGTTGTAGGCTAACCGGGTGGCTGCCCAATTGAGCTTTTCCGGGGCTGTTTTGAGTGAGGTTTTCGCATCAAAATCCCACTAGGTATGACATTTACATCATATTATAATTGCATGGCCATTGGAGGTGTTTAGGTCGGTCAATCGATTTTAGTTCGAAAACTAGGGTTTATCTGGTGTAGAATTGCAAATTGTTGAGTTTGATGCGTTAATTGATCGGATAACCGACCGAATCAGTTTGTACAGCCCTAGGGGGTTTAAGGGCTGTGGAAAATTATTTTTTTGATGCTCGAGGATGTTGTGGTTACTGCTTCGTCAATCGAGTCGGCGATGCGCGAATTTTCAGTTTAAACGTTAAAGTAAGAGTTGTTAAAAGGAACCGTCAACCCTATCAACTCGGGTGACATAATCTTGATGAATGAAAAGATTTAAAATGGAATTTGGTCCATTTGGGGCTGATTCGTTTAACAAATGGTTTTAAGGTTTATTACATGCGCATTCGACCCGATTTGATTACCCTTGGGCCTTGGGCCAAGTGTTGGGCCTTGGGCCAAGTTGTTGGGCCTTGAGCCATAGTGTTGGGCTTGGACGGCCCATTAGGCAAGAGTGTTCTTATGGTCTAGTTTAGTAACGTGTTGTGTATAATTTACAGGCCCTTGCTTGTGATTGTGCACTTAGGGACTTTCCTAGCTCGTTACAGGTGTTCGATTGATTTCAGGTGAGTTCTTGATGCCCCGTTTAACTCTTTTTAAGTTTTGGGCTAGCATGCACACCTAAGTGTTTTTCTTACTTAATGAAATGTTTTGAATGGTTTTACATTGGCTTGCTAGTATCGATAGGCCTTGGAATGTTATAGAATGTGTATGTATATATATATATTTATATATATTTAGAATGGCCAATATTTGGCGAATGTTGTAGTCGTCTCGACTACTGAATGTTGCGAATGCCTACCTTGTGTTTGCACACGCCGAATGTTACGTGTTTGGGTTGTACGTTTGCTCGACCCTGAATGTTTGTAGTCGTCTCGACTACTGAATGTTTCGTATGCCTACTTCGTGTTTGCATGCGCTGAATGTTACGTGTTTGGGTTGTATGTTTTCTCGTCCCTGAATGTTATTATTGAATGTCATATGTATATATATATTGATATATTTAGGAATGCACGTATAGAGATGCTCACACGTAAGAATGACTATTTATTGAATGTGGTGACCTAACCGATGTACTTCCTTTTGCTGTTTTAAAACCGTTTGAATGATTATTAAAAACTGTTGCTACTTATTTAAAACTTGAACTCACTCAGGTTAAGCTGACTTTGTGTGCATGTTAGTGTGAGTTTCAGGTTAGGAAGAGGATGCCTTATCGCTGGGACGTGCACGAAGCTACTTGGACGGTGAAGGGCATACGGGATTTGAAGATTTTATTATTAAACATTTACTTTTAAAAATTTTTATTAAAGATAATTTACGTGGTTTTGGGTAAAATTCCCGGGTTTTGGGAACTTATTATATTATTTACGTTTTCCGCAGAATTATACTCTGTGATGCTTATTTTAATGAAAAGAATTGTTTTTAAGTTTATTTATTTTTACGAGTGTTATGGAATGAATACCAACTGTGGGGTTCCCGGTGTTCGGGGCCTTACAAGTTGGTATCAGAGCCTTGGTTCGAGGTATCCGAGCATCCCCGAATGCTTGGACTCGAACTGTATGAAAAGAGACCAGTATGCCCACTGCGAGTACCTGCACGCCAAGAGGTAACTTTTAATTATTTAGTCATTCCTTTAAATTTAAAAGTTCTCGGTATGTGATTAACTGTTTAAGTGTTAGATGGAAGGCTAACGAGGTAGGGGTAGGGGGTGGTTAGGACGGGCGAGTAAAGTAAACAACTAATTACACTTAATCAACATCATTAGCAGTTTACCCTTACCTTACATGTTCAAATTACCACTTGTACTTGACCGTGTTAAAATTCTGTCTTTGTAGGGATAAGTCATGGTTAATACTCGAGAAGCTAAGAGAGGTGGCTCTAGTGTTCGTGGTTGTGGTCGTAAGCCACGTGCCGAAGCCGAGAGTGAGATTCCTACTTCCCAGCAGGACACCCCGATTTATGAGGAGGGGGATAACCCCGCCTTAGATCCTGCTATGCGCGCGGCTATCGCGGATGAGGTTTACCAGGTGCTCCATAGCGCCATTCCTGAGATTGTTGCTGAGGCCGTCAGGGCCATGGAGGAGTCACTAGCTGATAAGGGTTCGGATAGGGGAAGGAAGAGTACGGAGGTACAGGTCGAAGAGGAAGAAGAAATGTATGTGCCGAGTGGGGATGAAGATGAGGTGCGGACAGTTAGTGTATCGACCCGGGGTTGTTCGTATGGTGACTTTAAGAAGTGTGACCCCCCTTCCTTCGATAGTACTAAAGACGCTTTGGCAGCGCATCAGTGGGTGAGAGAGATGGAGGCCGTTCTGAGGGTTAGTAACTGCAAGGGGGATGACATGGTCACTTATGCTACCGCCTCGTTTCGTTCTGAGACATTATGTTGGTGGGATAACTTGGCGCAAGCTATGGGTGATCGTTCGATTAGGAGGATGACGTGGGATGAGTTGAAGAAATTGGTTCTCGATCAGTTTTGTCCTCCGCATGAGTTGGATAAGATAGAACAGGAATTCTTGACCTTGGAGGCTGGTACTATGTCGCATCGGGAGTATACCACAAAGTTCAACAAGATGGCTCGCTTATGTCCCGATCTGGTTACCCCTGAGGCAAAAAGGATTAAGAAGTATGTGTGAAGGGCCTCCCGGTGGATGTTCGTAGGGGTGTGGTGACCACCGACATGAACTCCTTTCACTCGGTGGTTACCTTGGCAGGTACATTGTATGAGCAGAGGGAGAAGTTACCACCGAACGAGGTTAGGAAGACTTGGAACACTAATTAGTATGGTAAGTGGCCTGGGGGAAACAATTTTAGTTCGTCTGGCAAGAGGGTGAAGACTGAAACTTTTGAGTTTAGGAGCGATGCGACGTTCGGTAATTTCAAGAAGTGCGGCAAACTACACAAGGGGGAGTGTAAGAGTGGGTCCGGCACCTGTTTTCGTTGTGATAAGGTTGGGCACCCCCATTACGAGTGCCTGACTCTGACTTGTTTCCGCTGCAGGGGTTCTGGTCACTTGTCATCAAACTGTCCTACCAGTAAGGTGGGGGGGTCCGGTCAGGGAACTTCCTCAAGAGGGAAGATGGATGAGAAGCCGAAGGAGAGGGCGAGGGCCTTCAACATCTCCAAGAAGGAAGCGAAAGAGGATGCGGATGTCGTTTCAGGTACTTTTTCCTTATTTAGCTTTCATTCCACCGTTATAATTTCTTATTCCTTTGAAATCGTATGTGTTGACCGTGTAGCTAAGCAGTAGTATAATATCGTCCCAGGTACTTTCCTACTTGATGAGTTACAGGCTTCAGTTTTATTTGATTCGAGCGCCAGTAGGAGTTTTGTATCTACCGCTTTCTGTTCCTTGTTGAATAAATCACCCGAGCGCGTAGTCGATGGGTTTGAGGTTGAGGTTGCCGTAGGAAAATCCGTGTCCGTGTCTAGGGCTATTCAGGGTTGTTCCATTGAGTTGTCTGGTTATAGATTTCCAGTGCGATTGTATTTGATGCCGCTTGGTTGTTTCGATGTGGTGCTCGGGATGGATTGGCTCGCGAATGTTGATGCTCAGATCATTTGTGGTCAGAAACTCGTTGTCTAAGGGCCCCGGATGGGACTCGAATTACGGTCTTCGGTGATCGGAATGTTGCAACGCCACATATTATATTCATGCTTAAGGCGGGAAAATTGATGCAGTGGGGTGCGGGGCGTATCTGGCGTATGCTATGAATGTGAATACCGAGGTGGCTACCGTCGGTGAAGTTCCTATTGTTCGGGATTTCCCGGATGTATTTCTAGATGCTTTGTCAGATGTGCCACCGGATCGCGAGGTTGAGTTCCAGATAGACCATGTACCGGGCGCCAAGCCCGTTGCTCGAGCTCCCTACCGCTTAGCGCCAAATGAAATGAAGGAACTTATGGCTCAGTTGGAAGACTTGCTCGACAATGGCTTTATTCAACCGAGCATCTCGCCTTGGGGTGCCCCGGTCTTGTTCGTTAAGAAGAAGGACGGTAGCATGCGAATGTGCATTGACTACCGTGAGTTGAATAAACTCACTGTTAAAAATCGGTACTCGCTCCTGAGGACCGACGACTTATTTGATCAACTCCAAGGGCCCAATTGGTTCTCGAAGATCTACCTTAGGTCCGGGTATCATCAGCTGAAGATTCGGGAGGAAGATATTTCTAAGACTGCCTTCCGCACTCGTTATAGACATTACGAATTTATGGTGATGTCTTTCGGTTTGACCAACGCACCGGCTGCGTTCATGGATCTTATGAATCGGGTGTGTAGACCGATGCTCGATCGTTCGGTTATTGTGTTCATCGACGACATTCTTGTGTACTCTAAAAGTGAATCCGACCACGCCGGTCATCTCAGGGAAGTGTTGGAGGCTCCGCGGAAGAACAAATTATATGCGAAATTTTTTAAGTGTTCCTTCTGGTTACGTGAGGTCCAATTCTTGGGCCATGTTATTAACCCGAGTGGTATTCTGGTTGACCCTTCAAAGGTGGAAGCCGTGAATGAATGGGAGTCTCCTAAGTCTCCAACCGAAATCCGTAGTTTTCTGGGTTTGGCGGGGTATTACCGCCGCTTTATTCCCGATTTTTCAAAAATTGCTTCTTCTCTGACCAAGCTGACTAAGAAGAGTGTTAAGTTCGTTTAGGGTACGGAACAGGAGGAGGCTTTTCTCGAGTTGAAGAACAGTTTGACGCATGCCCTGATCTTAGCTTTACCTGATGACACCGATGATTTGGTGGTGTATTCTGATGCCTCTTATCAGGGGCTTGGTGTGTTTTGATGCAGCGAGGGCGAGTCATCGTTTATGCCTCACAGCAGTTGAAGCCTCATGAGGCGAATTATCCTACCCACGATTTGGAGCTGGCGGCGGTGGTGTTTGCGCTTAAGTTTTGGAGACATTATTTGTATGGTGTTCCTTGCGTTATTTATACCGACCATATGAGTTTAAAATACTTCTTTGAACAAAAGGAACTGAATATGCGCCAACGTCGATGGTTGGAGTTGATTAAGGACTATGATTTGGATATTATGTACCACCCCGGTAAGGCTAACGTGGTGGCCGACATGTTGAGCCGGAAGGAGAGACCGAAGCCGATTCGTGTGAAATCCTACCAACTTATTCTCAAACCCGACATTTTGAAACAAACAGCCAACGTCCAGAATGAAGCGTTGCAGGCGGAATGGATTATGTCAGAACGTGTTTGGGGTCAGGAGAAATTGTTGGAAGACGTTGGTGACGGGGTGAAATATAAGGATGGTCGTTTATGGGTACCGAGGTAAGGGGGATTCAGAGACAAAATTTTGGATGAGGCGCACAATTCGCTCTATTCCATTCATCCGGGCGCGACCAAGATGTACTAAGACTTGAAGAAAAATTATTGGTGGCCTGCAATGAAGTTTGAGGTGGCTCAGTACGTGAGTAAGTGTTTGACGTGTCTACAAGTTAAGGCCGAGCATCAGAAGCCATTTGGGAAACTTCAGCCATTGGAAATACCTGAGTGGAAATGGGATCATATTACTATGTATTTCGTGACTAAACTACCTCGTACTCCTAGGGGCAATTATGACACCATTTGGGTAATCGTGAATAGACTGACCAAGAGCGCTCGATTCTTACCGATTCGAGAGACTTTTAATTTCTGAGCAGCTAGCCGATGTGTTTATTCGTGAGATCGTCTCTAGGCACGGGGTTCCGGTATCTATTGTTTCGGATGGGGATACGCATTTCACCTCCAGGTTTTGGAAAAGGTTTCACGAGGAGATGGACACCAAACTCCTCATCAGTACTGCTTACCACCCGCAGACGGATGGTCAGTCCGAAAGGACCATTCAGACACTCGAGGATATGTTGCGGGCTTGTGTTATCGACTTTGGTGGTAGTTGGGACCGTGACTTACCATTGGTGAAGTTTTCGTATAATAACAGTTATCACGTCACGATTGGGATGCCACCGTTTGAGATGTTGTATGGTAGGAGGTGTAGGACTCCAGTCTGTTGGGGTTCCATTGGTCAAAAGCAATTGGGTAGTTTAGAGGTGGTCGAGGCTACGACTGAGAAGCTCGACAAGATTAAAGCATTTATGAAGGCCACGCAGGATCGTCAGAAGTCTTATGCAAATAAAAGGAGAATGCCTATTGTGTTTGAGGCTGGGGATCGGGTTATGTTAAAAGTTTCTCCCTGGAAGGGCATTATTCGTTTTCATAAGAGGGGGAAGCTCAGTCCGAGGTTTATTGGCCCGTTCCGTGTATTGGCCAGAGTCGGTGAGGTAGCATATAGGCTAGAATTTCCCGAGGAGCTCGCGGGGATTCATCCAACTTATCACGTGTCCCATCTGAGGAAATGCTTAACGGATGAAGATGCCAATATGCCTCTCGATGATATTGAACTCGATAGTGAGCTGAACTACGTTGAGCAACCGATTGCTATTCTTGACCGTCAGGAGAGGCGTTTGATGAATAAGGTGGTTAGACAGGTGAAGGTGCAGTGGAAACACTGTAGGGGTTCCGAGGCCACTTGGGAGACCGAAGACGAGATGATGAAGCATTATCCGCAGTTGTTCCTGTCGCATCGGGATTTGGGGACGAATCCCATTGTAAGGAGGGTGGACTTGTAACGCCCGTTAACTCCGGTTTAAAGAATTAAAGCTTGAAGAGTATGTATAACTCTCGGGACTTAACCGACGTTTCTCGGAAGCCTTTACGTCATCCCGGTACGTTAAAGAACCTAACTCTTCCTTCCATTTTGCCTTACACTTCAATCTGGAGGGACTAGAGTGTAAAATATTATGTTATAACATAACCTAACCCTAGCCCCCCACCATTTTCTGCGATCGGCAGGTAGAGGGTGACCCAAGACCCATGATTTTCTTTTTTGCAGCCAATTCTAAGCCTTAAAACTTCAATTCACGGTATGTACTACGATTCCCCAAGTCTTTTACACGTTAATTGATCCTTATATTGCGCGTATTGATCGAAAAACGTCTTGTTGTAGGCTAACCGGGTGGCTGCCCAATTGAGCTTTTCCGGGGCTGTTTTGAGTGAGGTTTTAGCATCAAAATCCCAATAGGTATGACATGTACATCATATTATAATTTCATGGCCATTGGAGGTGTTTAGGTCGGTCAATCGATTTTAGTTCGAAAACTAGGGTTTATCGGGTGTAGAATTGCAAATTGTTGAGTGTGATGCGTTAATTGATCGGATGACCAACCGAATCAATTTGTACAGCCCTAGGGGGGTTTAAGGGCTGTGGAAAATTATTTTTTTGATGCTCGGGGCTGTTGTGGTTAGTGCTTCGTCAATCGAGTCGGCGATGCGCGAATTATTGTTTAAACGTTAAAGTAAGAGTTGTAAAAAGGAACCGTCAACCCTATCAACTCGGGTGACATAATCTTGATGAATGAAAAGATTTAATATGGAATTTGGTCCATTTGGGGCTGATTCGTTTAACAAATGGTTTTAAGGTTTATTACACATGCATTCGACCCGATTTAATTAACCTTGGGCCTTGGGCCAAGTGTTGGGCCTTGAGCCAAGGTGTTGGGCCTTGGGCCAAATTGTTGGGCCTTGGGCCATTGTGTTGGGCTTGAACAGCCCATTAGGCAAGAGTGTTCTTAAGGTCTAGTTTAGTAACGTGTTGTGTATAATTACAGGCCGTTGCCTGTGATTGTGCACTTAAGGATTTTCCTAGCAAGTTGCAGGTGTTCGATTGATTTCAGGTGAGTTCTTGATGCCCCGTTTAACTCTTTTTAAGTTTTGGGCTAGCATGCACACCTAAGTGTTTTTCTTACTTGATGAAACATTTAGAATGGCCAATATTTGGCAAATGTTGTAGTCGTCCCGACTACTGAATGTTGTGTATGCCTACCTTGTGTTTGCACGCGCCGAATGTTACGTGTTTGGGTTGTACGTTTGCTCGACTCTGAATGTTTGTAGTCGTCTCGACTACTGAATCTTGCATATGCCTACTTCTTGTTTGCATGCGCTGAATGTTACGTGTTTGGGTTGTATGTTTTCTCGGCCCTGAATGTTATTATTGAATGTTATATGTGTATATATATATATTGATATATATGGGAATGCACGTATAGAGATGCTCACACGTAAGAATGACTATTTATTGAATGTGGTGACCTAACCGATGTACTTCCGTTTGCTGTTTTAAAACCGTTGGAATAATTATTAAAAACTGTTGCTACTTATTTAAAACTTGAACTCACTCAGCTTAAGCTGACTTTGTGTGCAAGTTAGTGTGAGTTTTTGGTTAGGAAGAGGATGCCTTATCGCTTGGACGTGCACGAAGCTACTTGAACGGTGAAGGGCATACGGGATTTGAAGATTTTATTATCAAACATTTACTTTTAAAAATTTTTATTAAAGATAATTTACTTGGTTTTGGGCAAAATTCTCGGGTTTTAGGAACTTATTATATTATTTACGTTTTCCGCCGAATTATACTCTGTGATGCTTATTTTAATGAAAAGAATTATTTTTTAAGTTTAATTATTATTACGAGTGTTTTGAATGATTACCAACTGTGGGGTTCTCGGGGTTCGGGGCCTTACAACCATAGAATATAAAAAATATAATTCTTTAAAAAGCTGATATGAAAGGACAACGTCCATGTGATAACTTTTTAAAAAAGTAAGAAACCCATGTGGGATGTCTAAATTATTAAATTTGGAAATTGATTTACAAATACATAAGTGTCACATAATTCAAAAATTCAGCATAATTTAGAATGACTGGAGTATGCATCCAGGTGACAAGTTAAAAACTCTATCCGAGTTATTAAAGAAAAAGTTAAAACTTGAAAGAGAAATTCAAGAGCTTAACAAAACGAAAAAATGAGTTCTATCTCTCAAAAACTAGAACAAATATTTGATAACCAGCTAGAGACAGACTCAGCTGAACAAATACATGAACTAGTCCAATTAATGTCACTAAGTGAAAACGAATGCGAACAAAAATTTGCGGAAAATAAAAGTCTTAGAGACAAATATTTTCCAGAAAAGGTTTTTACAGTAAAAGAACCTAAAATTGAAAAAGATACAACACCAGAACCTATAACTGAAGATGAAAGTTCTTCTGAAGAATACACTCCTATGTACAATAGTAGAACAAATCGGGCCGGTACTAGTTATACTAGCCACAAAAAGAAAAATGTAGAATTTTCTATGCCTTATCACAAAGGTATACCAAATTCTAATAATGGAAGTTCAACCACAATTGACACTATTAAAATAAACTGTATCTTCAATCTTGAAAAAAGAAAAGAAGTTATAGACAAATAGAATACTGAGATTAGTCTCATTATCCAATCCAATTCAGAAGAGTTCTCTAATGCTAAAGAAGTTTTATTACTAATAGAACTTAAATCTTCCGGAATTATTCAAGATTTCATTAAAGGTACAACCTGGAATGAAAATATGAATGGTATAGACCTCTTTGATGAACTAATAAACGTTATGTATATGATGTTTTTAGGTCTTGATTTTCTTACAAATAAAGATCAAGAAAATCAAAAATTGCTGAAAAAAGCAAGACAAAATCTTACGAAAGCACAATTATGTGATATATATCTTTTAGACGATTTCACTTGCTTATTTGAGAAAAACTTGTACAAACTAAGTACCGGTGAATATCATTCCTGGATAGAAGCTTACTTAATGAAAATCCCCATAGTAGGAGAAAAAGCCAAAGAAAGATGGAATAAAGAAAAGAATTCTTTTACTATGCATTCCCTCGGATTTGCTACAAGAATTGTCAAAGAAGAAATAGCAGTCTATTGTGATTTCTCCAATAAACAAAAACAGTTAAAAAGATTTAACAAAAAATGTTGCAGTACTTTAACTGAAACACCTCAGTTATCCTTTGGATGTGATCCACCCAAAGATAAAAAATACTTCAAAAAGAAATATAAAAGAAAATATAAAACAAAAAGAAGGTTCTGGAAAACCAAGAAGAAAAAATTTACGCCAGGTAAATATTTTTCAAAAGAAAAACCAAAAATCTGTCCGCAAGGAAAGAAAAAATGCAGATGTTGGATATGTTCTGAAGAAGGACATTATGCCAACCAATGTCCTAACCGACAAAAATTCCCAGAAAAAATAAATCTCACTTTAGAAACTGAAGAAAAAGGATATTTTCCTTCTGAAAATATTTACGATGGGTATACTCAGGTATATTCATTAACAGTCAAATACGACTCTTCTAACGATTCTACTGACTCAGAAAGACTACAACCCATAAGCGAGAAGAAAATGAATTAGGCAAATTACATTTTTGTCAAAATATTTTAAAACAAGAGGAATTGGTCTATGCTAATATAACCAATCCCAACTCTATTTGTAACAAAGGAAAAAATTTTCTAAAAGGATATAAAACGATAACTTTACATTGCTATGTTGATACCGGAGCAAGCCTCTGTTTAGCAAGTAAATACGTTATTCCTGAAGAACTTTGGGAAAACACACCCTAGGACATTAAAGTAACAATAGCTAATGAAGAAACGAATAAACTAAATAAGGTTTTTAGAAATCTTATAGTTTACTTCTCAGGAGAACCATTTCCTATTCCTACCATTTATCAACAGGAATCAGGAATAGATTTACTCATTGGAAATAATTTCTGTCAGCTATGTGGACCCTTTACACAATGGTTAGACAGAATATCTTTCCATCTTAATCAAGAAATGATTCTAATTAAGAAAATAACCCAAGCACTTCGCGTTGGGAACCCTGATTTTCTTGAGTCAATGAAAAAAGATTCAAAAATAAAGCAAATACCTGGTACTAATATAATTCAAGAAGTTATAAAACCAGAAGAAAAATATTTCATAGAAATACAAAAATATCAAAAAAATAGAAGCACTACTTGAAAAAGTATGCTCAAAAAATCCCATTGACCTAGAAAAATCCAAAAACTGGATGAAAGCGTCAATAAAATTAATAGATCCCAAGACAGTAATCAGGGTAAAACCAATGAAATATGTTGGGACTTATATTTTAGACCGACGCATCGAATTATTATTATTATGGGTGAAAATAATTAATATTTTTGGTCTCAACCAAGGGTGGACGGCTTGAAGACTAAGACATGCTAGACTAGTATAAATAGATGTATTTGCTAATTTGTCTAGTATGAGTGTATTGTGTATTGTGTGAGATGTAGGGTTTTATCTCTTAAAGAGAGCCGCCGCCTCCAGGATGAGCTCTCCTGGAGGTGGATGATCTTTACTATATGTATGTGTGTATGTATGAGTGCTTTGTATGACAATCTTCTGGTTAATGAAATCATACTACCAATTCTTTATATTTGTGTTTCGATTACATATATTTGTTCATCCAGTCCATTGTTATTGTAATCGATTCAGGCTCTCTCCCAAACACCACTCATCCGTCCAAAAATCCCCTTTCAAGAGCGAATACGATTCGATCCAAGCTTAAATCCAAGCTCCACTATTAATAACGACCATTATTCACGCTTCCGCACCGGGGATCGGTTTTGTCAGTTAGTATCAGAGCCAGGTTGCCGAATCGTTCAGACTAATCGCTGAATCTGATTCACCTCGCTCTTGAATCCACCATGGACGTTAAGCTGATGAGGTTTGTTGAAAATTTTTTTTTTTTACTAGAGCAAGGGAGGTACATGTGAATTTGAAATTAAATAACAACTGTCATGTGCTAGACAACAAACCAAGGTACTGTACCACCCACTCATTAGGTATAAAAAGGGGACTTAGAAAGTTTTTCACACATCTTTCTCTAATTAAACCTAAATGAAAACCCTCTTGCTCGAGCTCTATCCCTCTTGCTCGCTGGTCTATTATTTCTTCATTTTACTTCGATAATAGCCATTAGCTTTGTTTCGACTGCGGTAAGACATCGTTGTTCGATAATCGTCGCACCGATTTTAAAATTAGGGTTTCCAATTGAACAAATTGACTAACTGTTTACTTGTTTTGCAGGTACGCATATTACTACAGAACAGGTTAATTGAAGGCGCCGTTAATCATCTTTCTATTCTCATATATTAGTTCTGCAACTGTGTGTACTGACAACTCTTCTTGTTCTTTGCAGAACTGATGGCGTTCAAATTCGAAAAGCGGCATAATATGTGTGCTCGGTTGGAGATAGATGATGACAACCGTGAGTTGGAGCCAACGATAAAATTTTTGAGAAACTCCAATCTGAGGGTGGCTTTAACTACCGACTCCACAATATACAGAAATCATATTTCGGATTTTTGGGGGTCTGCAACATTTGTCAATGACATCAATGGGGAAAAAATTGAGGCGTCGATTCTAAATCATGACATTGAGATAACAGAAGCCTCAATCAGAGCTGCACTGGACCTTAATGACAATGTTGAGGATCAGCCGTCCTACTCAGTCCCAAGGTTACTAAGAGTATTTCAAGAGACTATGGGCTGTCAGGGAGGAGTTAAGGAGGGACAGTTTCAAAAGGGAAGTTTTCCTTTACTCTACAGGTTCCTGATTCATCACGTGATCCAGTCCTTATCTCCACGACGAGGGACTTGGACGTTACTAAGTCGAGAGCTTGGGTCTCTCACTGTCGTCATTCTTTACCAGCAACCCTTCAACATTTCAAGACTAATCTTTCAAGGGTTGATTTCAAATGCAGAGAGGCCAGTCCATCAAAGATTCATAATGTATCCACGTTTTCTGCAGATCTTAATAAACAGAGCCTTACCAGACATTCACAGGACATGGCAGATTTTGAGGTTACAAGACCCAAATATATGCAAACGTATGAAGGATGCTCAAAGTAAGTTCATCGAGAATGATGACTGGGATGTACTCCCATGGTTACTCATACCTGCACTGGGTCCTATTGATGTACCGAGGACCCCTGGCAACAGTGATGAGGAAGATGATGATGGTGATGATAATGAAGATGATGATGATGGTGATGAAAATGATAATGATGATGGTGATGAGCGTGGAAATGACAAGTTGGTTGGTTGTGCTGATGTGCCTTTGATTGAACAAGCTGCAGATGAGGAGGTTATTGCACCAGCCGAAGAACAGGAGGAGATAAATGAGCCTATGAATGAAGATGTGTTTCCTGCACCTGTGATTGATAACAATGTTGTCTGTTCACCATCCATTACCGAACCTGTTACTAATGATATTCCTGTTCCTACACCACCTACTTCACCACTGAAAGACTCCACTCCTCATGAACCACCTCCATCCCTAGAACCTTACAAGATCCTATCTCCTGAAACTTCAGAATCGGAACCATTTTCTGAACCAGCTCCAAAACCATCTGTTGAAACTCCTATATCAAGTCCAAACCTCTATGACACTATTTGTGAAAATGCTCAACTGGAGTTTGAGAACATTATGCTAAGAGAAAAGAATGCCATTTTGGCTGCAAAGAACTCAGCTCTGGAAGCTGCACTGAATGAGGCATTATTGAAAATTCAAACTCTTAAGGGGCAGTCTGAGGTTTAGAAGACCTCAGATGCACCAAAACAGGGGGAGAATAATGTGGTTGAAGAGGAAGTTGGACCATCTGATGCACTGAACATGATAAATCAGTTCTATGATGATGAGTCAGAGGTTGAGGGGGAGAAAAGTGGAGAAGATGAATCTGAAAAGGAAAAGTTAAAAAGGAAAGAAAAGGGATAGGGGATTACTCACACAGATGATGACTTACATCCTATACCCAAGCACGCAGTTCAGTCTGATGATCTATTGTTTAAGGAAGATGTTATTGATAAAGACATGGCTGAAGCTGAATTTGTGAAACTGCAATCAATCTAATGAATGAAGAGCTGGAGGCCCTTGAAAGGGAAGTAATGGTTGAAGAAGAAGAGGAGATTCCTCAAGAGGTAATTGAAGCATTGATAAACATGAAAGACAAAGATGAAGAAGATGAGAGGAGGTTAAGGGAAGCTGATGCAACAATCAAGGCTACAATTGATGCCTTCAATGAAAGTCTGAATAATGATCAAGACAAGGCTGCAGAACCTATGTTAATTGAGCCTGAAGTGGCTGAACAGCCTGAAGTGAATGAAGAAGAACGGGGATTGGGTCCTGTAATAAATGAAGAAGATGAAACAGTTGAGGTTTCAGCATTTACAATGGTCAAACTGGTGATACTGAAAGATATAACACTCATACTGAACAACCCAGAAAAACATCACCTAGACATTGTAAAGGCAGCAAGGAAAGCACAACAGGAATACATCAATATGGGCAGAGAAAGGGAACAAAGATTTTAAGAGCATAATGAACCAAATGAGCCTATCATTAAAGAAATCACTGAAGAACATATAGAGACTCAAACAGTTGAAACTGAAAATGACAAATCTGAGTCAGCTGATGAAGAGATTATTTTAGAAGGACCAGAAGTTGAACTGCACCAACCTTACTCTCCCACTCAATCTCAATCATCTTTGAAAAGAAAAGACACTGATGAAATTGAGACTCCAAAGCCAAAGAGAAAAAAATCTGTGAAGAAAATGGTCTACAAAATTAGGTCAGAGATTCTTGAACAAAGAAGAAGAGATCAATCCAAGCAAAATGAAGAACCAATGATTGATGCTCTTCTGGATATTGAAGAAGAAGCTGACCTTGAAGTTGAGGATGAGAAAGAATAAAGTGTGGAGGAGACTGAAAAGACAAATGAAGATGCTGAGTATATGATCAGCTTGGGTTATGATCCTTTTTATGTTCAAAGACTATCAAAAGAGGATGTGGCAAAAGAAGCTGATGGTTGGAAGGCAAGGAAAAGAAAAAGGGAAGTCCTGCTAAAGGCTGGTCACAAGCCTGCTTTCCTTAACTTACAACCTTTTGACAAGATTGATAGTTTATACAAAAGGGCTCTCATGGAGGATCTATCTGAGTATATGAGAAAGGTGTCTAAGAGAAAGGAAGAGAAAGAAAAGAAATTTACATAATCTGAAAGCAGCAAGAGAAGAACAGAGAAGAAGGCAAATGATGAAACAGAGTATGAATCCTTGAAAGCAAAACACAAAGATATAAAATTTCTCCAGTTGTACGGATACAGCTACAACTATTTGATAAATCTCTCTCAACAAGTGTTAAAGGCTTCGAGCAAGCTACACTTCAACGAGCAAGAGTATTCTTCTATCGAGCATGGATTGCCAATCGAGCAAACAGCTTGATCATACAACTTGCAGCCAAGTGTTACGAGCACAGGATGATCGAGCACATAGGGACGAGCATGGATGCAATAAGAGGATGTCACGTGAATCAAAGAAAAGACTTCGAGCACAGTTCAGTTACCGAGCAAGATTTACATCCGAGGATGCTAAAGATTGTTGAATAAGAAAAGCTGAAGACATCAAGAAGAATGAGCTTGCTCGATGGACTTATTCAAGCAAAGTTTGAACAAGTCAAGAGGAATGAAGCTTACTCAAAGGGAATATGTATTCTTCTAAAGAGAATATATTCCAAGTAAAGTCTGCTCGAGGATACTCACCGAGCACACCTAGTAAAGGAAGTTTGCTTGAGCAAGGTATGTACCTTGCTTGAGGACTGTAACACTTGTATTAGATTTATCTTTCATTATGTAATGTCTAGGACTTATAGAAGGAAAGTCAGAGTCTATAAATAGGTCCTAGGGTACCTTTAGGGACGGATTGCTAGGTACGGATTTCTAGGTACGGATTTGGAGACAGAATAGGCTGGCACGCACTGATTACGAAAACATTCTTTTTGTTCATCATACAAGAGCCGCCGCCGTCACACAAAACCCCACTATTCCTTTGATATATCATTAAATATAGTGAATCTTTGTCTCTAAATAAGCCTTTACTGATTATCATTTACTGTTTTGTGTTTGATATCTGTTCACAATCCTTCATTCTCTATTTATTTATTTCAAATTTCAAATAAGTGCACAAGTTTCTAAACATGACAATAATAACTCAAAACAAATAAATAATCCCAAAGCTAAACAATAGAGCAGTCATTCTTAATTTTATTCCTAAGGTCTTTCTATGCGTTCTTCACCTAAGCTTCAAATCAACTGGTAACCTGCATATGCGTAGAAAATAAACAGAGATTTGTCAACAACACATGTTGAGTGAGATGATCATCAGTTTTGATACTAATAATAATATGTAATAAACGATAAATAATAACTGTGCAAATAAAATAATGTAAGTAATTATCAATCAAACCGTGGGCAAATAGTGTGTCACTTGACCATGCCTCACGAATACGGTCTACGGCTACTATGACTAGCGCGATGTGATTGTCAGTTGACCATGCCTCTCGAACGTGGACTATAGATACTAGGACATCGTATGATCATACTATAATGTGACATGACGAACCACTCCGAATATAATAGAATGTATGCACATAAACAAGTAACAAATAACATTTGATTGAATACACTCAATCATTCGTTTTCTAGTTTTGTGTATGTACGCAATATAAAAGAAAGTATTAGTAAACATATGTCCCCAAATGTTTAAAAACAGTAAAATAAAAGAGGGAATGATATATCACCTTGACGATTAAGCGAATAAATCAAGAGATAGAATAAAGGAGCAAAGTTAAAATGATAAGTTTTCTAATCCAACCATACATGAGACTTATACAAAATAAAATAAAGTCAAAAAACCGAGAACATAGCCGATGGAATCAATCAAAACGGATTTATAGAACTCCTGTTATGAGGTTTTCAGTAAATAAGCGAGCTGGGACTGACCAGAATCTGAACAACGAGTCGGGAGTCGGGTTTTTGGTCAGTACACTCGAAATCTAGATATAAAACTAAAAGTCTTCTGGAGCGAAAGCTAATTCCGATCAGAAGATATAGTAATTGAAAAATCATTGAAATTGACTTTTATACCCCTAAACGGGCCGAAAAGCAATTGACCAACAAAACCCCATCAATCTGTAAAATTGATTGAGGGAATTTGTTCTATAGATAAAAACCTACAATTTTAAAGAAGAATTACCTGGTGATGAATAGAAGAATGAGAAAATCATGGTCAAAGAAGCCTTAAACACCAAAGCCAACTAGACTTGAAAGAATTCAATTAAACTTGAAGAATATGATAATGGGGAAGAAGAATTTCATGGGTTTCATATTATGACGGCCAAGGATAGTAGTTTTAGGGTTTTAGGTTATGTTAATTTAAATAATAAACACTATAAATTCATTTATTGGTAAACGAACTCGTTTAGGAAACAAAATAATCAAATGACAAATCTTGTCCAATATCTTAAAGATCTTGTCTTAAGCATCAAGAAAATGACTTGGGATATTTTAAAACATTAATTGACATAAGTTGGAGCTTAAGTTTCGTTAATTTAGTCAAAAATATGAAAGAATTGGCAAAATTAGTCCCTGCAGTTTCCGAAAATGCATTTTTAGCCATTTATGCGATTTTAAGAGTTTCTAATGACTATTTGGAGTGATTGAAAGTCATGAAATTATAAAATAAGTTAAACTAAGTTAAATACCAATAAATACAAGTTTTAAATATTTCAAAATATTCTAATTACATTCTCGAATCGGTTTAAACATAAACGAATACAAATACGAAAAATCCGAGATGTTACAGTCTCCCCTACTTTAGGGAATTTCGTCCCGAAATTAAAAAAGAAACTAAAACATAATAGTGTTATAAACAATTAAACTATAAGAAAAATATTTTTAAATAAATTTAAAATTTACCATAATATAGAACTTCTAATAGCCAGAGCAACGCTCCAAATGAAAATCCGATAAGGGCACTTACATATAGGATCTACCAGTGGCGTATCCACCATGTCCTTATAATCTTTACATTTGTACCGTTACCCAAACAACTTTCGGTTCTAGATTATGACACACAACTATACGTATTATGATTTCCGTGCGAGCACTTGGATAATTATGTTCAGGACCATAATTACTTTTATCGTCAGGTGGTCCACATAATTCGTCCCATCATGCAAGTTACAAAACATTTTAAAGACATAACGTCGTGAGAAACTAAAAGTTTTTAAGTAAAGGTAAATTAAAAGATCATAAATGCATGAAATATTTTAATTAAAACTATGAGGTAAACCTTCGAGTTTGTTTAATGAATACATTGAATTATTTTTAAATAACTTTGGATGTGAATGTATAAATCTTAAAATTGAAAGGAAACGAAATCCTAGACATTGAGAGTGATGAACGAGGTTAGGAATATAAGATAGCAATGAACTTTCGTGAACTTTACAAATAACAGAAAATAGCAAACTAGATTTTTTTTTTATAAATGTACGAAAAATATCACAACAAAAATTAAGTAAGGGATTAAATAATGCAATGCCCGTTAATACTCAGTTTATGATTTAGAGCTTGTAGAGTATGTACATCTCTCGGGATTTAACCGACGTTTCTCGGAAACCTTCTCATCATCTCGATACGTTAAATCATTTAACTTTTCTTCCAAGTTACCAAATACTTCAATTTTGAGGGGCTAGGATGAAACTTTTTTTATATTATAACACAAAACAAAAAAAAAAAAAAAACAAAAAAAAACCTAACCCCCTCTCTTTGATTTTCGATCGGCAGCCTCCACCCCCCCCCTGCGATTTTCTTCTTTCCAGCAAAGATGAGAGCGTAAAACATCAAATGAAGGTTAGTTCTACGATTCCCCAAGTCTTTTTACACCTTAATTGATCTTTATATTACGCGTATTGATCGATAAACGATTTGTTTTAGGTTAACCGGGTGGCTGTCCAATTGAGCAGTTTCGGGACTGTTTTGGTTGAGGTTTTTGCACCAAAATCTTCCTAGGTATGTCTAGTATAACATACTTAAAAATCATGTTCATTGGTGTTCGTTAGATTGGTCAACTAGTTGTAGTTTGATTGTTAGTGTTCGGTTGACTAGAATTGTAGTTTGATGCGTTTAACACGAGGGTTGAAGTGATTAATGACCAATTCAGCTCGGGGGGACTTGGTTTGATGTACGGGCTGTTAAATAATCATTTTTTAAGTTATGGGGCTGAATTGGTTGTCGGTTACTCTAACGGGTCGGTACAACGCGCAATTGCGTTTAATGAATAGTTGGTGCGTTGTACTTGCGAGTTACCAACCCATTTGACTACGTGTCATGCGTCAGGTGAGTTCATGATGCCCCCTTTTTACTTTTTTAAGATTTTGGGCTAGCATGCATACCTAAGCGATTTTGCTTGATGAATTATTTAAAATTATTTTGGATGGGCTTACTTGTATAGGGTAGACCTTGAGATATTATTATCGTATGTATATATGTATGTATTATTGTATTGCCAATATTTGGCGATGTTAGTAGTCGTTATCGACTACGGATGTTACGTATGCCTACTTTGTGTTTGAATACGTTGGATGAGATGTTATGTGTTTGGGTTGTACGTTTGCTTGACCCTGATGTTATTACTTGGATGTTATATATATGTGTGTGTGTGTGTGTGTGTGTGTGTGTATAAGGATGATTATTTGTTGATGATGATGGCCTAACTTCTTATCAGTACCGCTTATCACCCGCAGACCGATGGTCAGTCCGAGAGGACCATTCAGACTCTCGAGGATATGTTGCGAGCTTGTGGATTTTGGTGGTAGTTGGGATCGTCATTTACCGTTGGTCGAATTTTCTTAT
This sequence comes from Bidens hawaiensis, assembly GCF_021521415.1. NCBI lineage: Eukaryota > Viridiplantae > Streptophyta > Magnoliopsida > Asterales > Asteraceae > Bidens > Bidens hawaiensis. Next base: position 2,004,705 of record NW_027491246.1, read on the forward strand.
AATAACAGTTACCACGCCACGATTGGGATGCCACCGTTTGAGATGTTGTACAGTAGGAGGTGTAGGACTCCAGTCTGTTTGGGTTCCATTGGTCAGAAACAGTTGGGTAGTTTGGAGGTGGTTGAGGCTACGACTGAGAAGCTCGATAAGATTAAGGCTTATATGAAAGCCGCTTAGGATCGTCAAAAGTCCTACGCGGATAAAAGGCGGAGGCCTATTGTCTTTGAGGCTAGGGATCGAGTTATGTTGAAAGTTTCTCCTTGGAAGGGTATTATTCGTTTTCGTAAGAGGGGGAAGCTTAGTCCGAGGTTCATTGGTCCATTTCGTATATTGTCCCGTGTTGGTGAGGTAGCGTATAGACTGGAATTACCCGATGAGCTCGTGGGGATTCATCCTACTTTCCACATGTCCCATTTGAGGAAATGTTTAGCAGATGACGAGGCCCATGTGCCTCTTGATGACATTGAACTCGATAGTAAGTTGCACTACGTTGAAGAACCGGTTGCTATAATTGATGGTCAGGTAAGGCGTTTGAGGAATAAGGTGGTTAGGCAGGTAAAGGTGCAGCGGAGGCACCGTAGGGGCTCCGAGGCTACTTGGGAGTCCAAAGACGAGATGATGAAACTCTATCCGTAGTTGTTTCTGTCGCATCGGGATTCGGGGACGAATCCCATTGTAAGGGGGTGGACTTGTAACGCCCGTTAATTCTCGGTTTATGATTTAGAGCTTGTAGAGTATGTACATCTCTCGGGATTTAATCGACATTTCTCGGAAACCTTCTCGTCATCTTGGTATGTTAAATCATTTAACTTTTCTTCCAAGTTGCCATATACTTCAATTTTGAGGGGCTAGGATGAAACTTTTTTTATATTATAACACAAAACAAAAAAAAACCCTAACCCCCCTCTCTTTGATTTCCGATTGGCAGCCTCCACCCCCCCGTTGCGATTTTCTTTTTTCCAGCCAAGGTGTGAGCTTAAAACATCAATTGAAGGTTAGTTCTACGATTCCACAAGTCTTTTACACCTTAATTGATCTTTATATTACGCGTATTGATCAATAAACGACTTGTTTAAGGTTAACAGGGTGGTTGTCCAATTGAGCGGTTACGGGACTGTTTTGGTTGAGGTTTTTGTACCAAAATCTTCCTAGGTATGTCTAGTATAACATACTTAAAAATCATGTTCATTGGTGTTCGTTAAATTGGTCAACTAGTTGTAGTTTGATTGTTAGTGTTCGGTTGACTAGAATTGTAGTTTGATGCATTTAACGCGAGGGTTGAAGTGATTAATGACCAATTCAGCTCGGGGGAACTTGGATTGATGTACGGGCTATTGAAAAATCATTTTTATAAGTTATGGGGCCGAATTGGTTGTCGGTTACTCAAACGGTTTGGTACAACGCGCAATTGCGTTTATTGAATAGTTGGTGCGTTGTACTTGCGAGTTACCGACCCATTTGACTCATGTAGCGTCGTGTGGACTTTTTGGCTGTGATTTTATCATATTGGGTCCACACAGGGCTGAGTTGGATGTTAACGGCCTAAACGACTCTTAAACGCGCGTGTTAGCGTCACCTAGTGCTTCCTGGGGTAAATTGGGAATTCTTTATTCCCGGGAGTATCTAAGGGTCGTGTTGGTGAATGTAAGGCCCCGGGAGCTGTTATGATTGAATTTTTTGCGATTGAGACTTTAGGTCACTCGAACCATGTTAGAACGTCTCGTAGGATAAACGAGTCCTTTCGATGTCGATTGTAATGTTTGTATGTAAACCGACAGGTGTTTGAGTTTTGGGATTACTTAGGGATTATCTAGCCCGTGGTGAATACGTGTCGTGTGTCAGGTGAGTTCATGATGCCCCCTTTTTACTCTTTTAAGATTTTGGGCTAGCATTCACACCTAAGCGATTTTGCTTGATAAATTGTTTAAAATTATTTTGGATGGGATTACTTGTATAGGGTAGGCCTTGAGATGATATTATCGTATGTATATGTATTATTGTATGGCCAATATTTGGCGATGTTAGTAGTCGTTATCAACTACGGATGTTACGTATGCCTACTTTGTGTTTGCATACGTTAGATGAGATGTTACGTGTTTGGGTTGTAAGTTTGCTCGACCCTGATGTTATTACTTGGATGTTATATATATACATATATATATAGGGATGTACTTATAAAGATGTTTATATATGTATGTATGTATATATATATATATGTATATATATATAAGGATGATTATTTGTTGATGATGATGGCCTAACTGATGTATCCCTTTTATATTTCAAAATCCTTGGAATGACTATTATGATTATTATTATTGATGTTATTTATTAAAACTTGAACTCACTCAGCTCAAGTGACTTTGTGTGCATGTTAGTGTGAGTTTCAGGTTAGGAGGAGGATGCCTTATCGCTTGGACGTGCACGAAGCTACTTGGACGGTGAAGGGCATACGTGGATGGAAGATTTCAATATTAAACATTTAATTTTAAAAAGTTTTATCAAATATATTTAAATTGGTTTTGGGCATAACTTCCGGGTTTTGGGAACTTATGTTATTAATTATGGTTTTCCGCTGAATTATACTCTGAATTGGTTGTTTTAATGAAATGAACTGTTTTCAAGTTAAAGTATTTTTATAAGTATGATGGATGAATACCAATTGTAGGATTCCCGGGATTCGGGTCTTACAAATAAATAGTTCAATTAACAACAAATTTTAAAATGAGTAATGACACGTGAAACCTTTAAATATCGTAAACAGTATGAATGAAATTATTAAGACCGAGAGTATAAATTTGAACCAAGTTAACGAAGATTTTGAAGAATCGAGTTTTGTTAGATGAGAAACTTATGAGATTTAAAAAGAAATTGATATAAAATTATAGCATTGTAAGTTGTGAATTTGAGATGAGATGAATTCAAATTACAAAATTAAAATATTAAAATAAATGGTAAATAGTAATTGAAATATTAATGAAAATGCGAAAATATACGTATTAAAACAAATCGTTAATAGATTAAATTGGGAAGCAGGTATTCCCGAATCACCGAGATAGTCCTATTTCAAATAAACCTTTAAAATTAGATATAATATGAGGTGTGTCATTGGAGTATCCACGAATTACAAGGAATCTTCATATTTCCACAAAATCGTAAATAAATAATATGAAATAAATAAATTAGATTATCCATGATTTATCATTGAAATAAATAACGGATATTAAATTAATAGTGAAAACGGAAATGAGATGTGAAATAATATAATAAAATAAGAGAAACGCGATATTAGAAATGCATAAATCACCATGACTATTCTAACAGCTAATAAAGTCATCACCGAAACATTCAAAATCTCAAGACGTATCAAAATCGAAGTAGGGAGTTGAAATATCCACGAACCGCCGGGTAATTACTACTAAATAACGAAATTTAATAAAAATGAAAATAGATCCTTGGGATACCCATGAACCACCGTAGGTTTTCAACAACAATCATGAAGATGCCAATAAATGAAATGGATGATTGAGTTATACATGGATTTCCATAGATATTCAATCAACGAGGAAAAGGTCAATTTAATAATAAAAATTAAATTAATTAATGGGAGATTTAATTTAATAGTAGAAATTAAATTTAAATGATGTAAAACTCAATTTGATAATAAAATTACAATAATTGTATTTTAATAATAAACACTTATAAGATAGAAGGTAAGTTGTGAAAAATGAGAAGTAACAAAAGATTAATGAAAACAATAAGTACTAAAATGTTAATAGTTAAAGTTGAGGGTAAAGATTGAAATGTGTTTGATAGTTTGAGAATATGATAAAATGAAATAATTGAGAGAAGATAATTTAAATAGCATAACAAAATGGTATTTGCACTAGCAAACTGTGATAAGTGTGTCTGGAGGAGTGTGTCAAATTGTGGGAATTAAAATACTTTGATTAATTGGAGTAAAATGAATAACTCACATCATGAAATTTTGATTAAGAAAAATCAGTTAAATAAAAGACTAAACGAATATCCTTTGTTGGGTTAGGCTTTCCATGAGCCTTCCATGGCATTTTATTGGCCCAGCTAAATAGCAAAATATCGATTTGTGAGTTGAGCCTCCCATGAGCGTTCCATGGCATTTTAAATGGCCCAACTAAAGAACGAATTATCAAAACAATTGAGTTGGTCGGCCCATGAGTGTTACATGGCATTTTAACTGACCCAACTAAATATCAAATTCACGGATCCAAATATGGATAGTTGGAGTGTCTCGTGAACCACCATGGATGATACGTTCCAACTAAAAATCAAATTGAAAACGGGTTGAGAAATGGATAGTTGGCGTGTCCATGAATTTACTTGGATTTTTCACCCAACTAAACATTTAAAACAATAATAATAACAATAAAATATTGGAAAATTTTCCTGAATTTAGCCACGAACCGCTGTGAATTCAGTTTTTATAAAAGGAATGTAACCGACCGGTCATGTTGACCACTTAAAGTTTCGGTTGTATGACATTTGTTCCGCTTTAGCCTAAAGGATCGAGTATTGTAGTCAGGTTATCCTCCATGTAAAGAATAGCATTTTACCTTGGGTTCTCGGAACCATTTTTCCAAGGCCCGACTCACAGTTCTCTCCCCCTTACGGTTACTACAACAACATGCCATACTCCCATGATTTAAGGTGCGGGAGTAAAAACAAAACTAAGGAACTCTTAAGGAATTTCCCAAAATAAAATCAATCTACTAAATTTATTAGATAAAGGAATTTAAAAATATTTTGAGTGTGATGAGGCAATCAAGTAGGCACGTATAGAGTCCTAAGTATATTACTTAGATTTTCTAACCACCTATCTTATAACCTTCGGCTCTAATACCAGTCTGTCACATCCCAACCTAAGACGGAAATGTTGGGGTGCGAACTATGTTTCATAGCTCACAAGGTACTATCATACAATGCATAATATGACAATATCTATTTAATTTATTTATTTCAAATTTCAAATAAAATGCCCAAGTTTTCAAACATGACAATAATAACTTAAAACAAATAAATAATCCCGAAGCTAAATAATAGGGAACTCATTCTTATATTTTATTTCCTAAGTTCTTTCTATGCGTTCTTCACCTTAGCTTCAAATCAACGGGTAACCTGCATATGCGTAGAAAATAAACAGAGCTTTTTCAACAACACATGTTGAGTGAGACGATCATCAGCTTTGACACTAATAATAATGTGTAATAATTGATAAATAATAACTACGCAAAAAAATAATCTGAGTAATTATCAATCAAACCATAAGCAAATAGTGTGTCAGTTGACCTCACACGAACACGGGCTACGGCTACTATGACTAGCATACAAATGTGATTGTCGGTCATGGCCATGCCTCTCGAAAATGGGCTATGGCTACTAGGACGGTGTATGATCATACTCTAATGTGATTATGATGGACCACTCCGAATATGATAGAATGTAAGCAAATAAACAAGTAACAAATAGCATTTGATTGAATACACACGATCATTCGTTTGCTAGTTTTGTGTATGTGTGTAATATAAAAGAAAGTAGTTGTACGAATATGTCCCCAAAACGTTTAAAAATAGTAAAATAAAAAGGGGAATGATATCTCACCTTGACAATTAAGTGAATAAACCAAGAGATAGAACTAACGAGCAAAGTTAACATGACAAGTTCCCTGATCCAATCATACCTGAGACTTATAAAAATTAAAATAGAGTCAAAACCGAGAACATAGCCTCTGGAATCGATCTAAACAAATGTATAGAACCCCGGTTATAAGGTTTTTAGTAAATAAGCGAGCTGGGACTGGCCAGAATCCGAAAAGCAATTCGGGAGTCAGGTTTCTGGTTAATACACTCGAAATCTTGAGATAAAACTAAAAGTCTTCTGGACCGAAAGCTAATTCCAATAAGAAGATATAGTAATTGAAAAAATCATTAAAATTGACTTTTATACCCCGTAACGGGTCAGAAAGCAATTGACCAACAAAACCCCATCAATCAGCAAAATTAATTGAGGGCTTTTGTTCTATAGATAAAAACCTACAAATTTTAAGAAGACAACTTACCACGTAGATGAATAGAAGAATGAGAAAATCATTGTCAAAGAAGCCTTGAACACAAAAGTCAGCTAGTCTTGAAAGAATTCGATTAAACATGATGAATATGATAACGGGGAAGAAGAATTTCATGGGGTTGATGTTATGAGTGGCCAAGGATAATAGTTTTAGGGTTTTAGGTTATGTTAGTTTAAATTATAAAGTCCATAAATTCGTTTATTTGGTAAACGAACTCGTTTAGGAAACAAAATAATCAAATGACAAAATCATGTCCAATATCTTAAAGATCTTGTCTTAAGAATCAAGAAAATGACTTGGTATATTTTAGAACATTAATTGACATAAGTTGGAGCTTAAGTTTCGTTAATTTAGTAAAAAATATGAAAGAATTGGCAAAATTAGTCCCTGCAGTTTCCGAAAATGCATTTTTATCCATTTATGCGATTTTAAGAGTTTCTAAGGACTATTTGGAGTGATTGAAAGTTATGAAATTATAAAATAAGTTAAACTAAGATAAATACCAATAAATACAAGTTTTAAATAATTCAAAATATCCGAATTACATTCTCGAATCGGTTTAAAGATAAACGAATACAAATACGAAAAATCCGTGATGTTACAGCTATGGATTTTATTACAAACTTCCTTCGACCCGAAAGTAACATAATAGTATTGTAACACCCCGTAACCGCAGCGGAAACGTACACGGGATGCAACAGACACATCTGATATCAACAGCATTGCTTATAAAGAAAATACCACTACATTAATTTATAACATATTACATTGTTGCGAGTTTCATTACTGTCTAGGTGTTACACACATATTTTACCGATAAGACATTAATAAATTCATTACAAAACATAGAGCAGCAAGCTTCCAACAGGTAGCACAGATAGTTAAGCACATATCAATCATTCCAACTTGGGCATACCTAGAAAACATGTAAAGAAAACGGGTCAACTACGAATAGTTGGTGAGTTTCACTAATTTAAATAAACACTGACAAATCATTTTAATAATCATTTATTAACAATATAATCATGCTGGGAACTATGTTACCCCAGAACATTTCCATTAACTTCCTGGGAACTATGTTACCCCAGAACAATAATAACCTCTGGGAACTATGTTACCCCAGAACAATAAATACCCCTGGGAACTATGTTACCCCAGAACAATAAATATCCCTGGGAACTATGTTACCCCAGAACAATAACATCCCCTGGGAACTATGTTACCCCAGAACAATAACAACCCCTGGGAACTATGTTACCCCAGAACAATAATAACCCCTGGGAACTATGTTACCCCAGAACAATAATAACCCCTGGGAACTATGTTACCCCAGAACAATAATAACCCCTGGGAACTATGTTACCCCAGAACAATAACACATGATAAACATTTTATATATATTCTGTGCATCAGACCATATATATATAAATGTACAAGTATTTCCATACGATCGGTATGTACTTAAATACTTTAAATAAGACATGTTTTCCGCCCCGGGAAAATATAATTAAAACAATTCATTAAAAGGGGCTCGTGAAAACTCACCTTTTTGTGAGTCGGTGAGTAATATAAGGAACAGCTACGTGCCTGGATCTGTAATATAATATCTAGTCGTTACTATATAATTCCCATAACTTAAATACATATCAATCGGTACATCTGGGAACATTGTTAACCCAGTACTGTACTCGATTCGGGGACAATGTTAACCCCGTGACACTTCTAAGGACTCAGATTGACATTGCTTAGAGTTTGACAGTCAATTTAGTTAAGGTGATGAAATTATAGCTCGGTTTGACACCCCGTGTGGCCGTGGGGCCCGTTTCCGGTATTTCGGTGCCGGAAACGGTACAATCGGGTAAAATTACCCAAATCATCCGAATTATTTTCGGATGATTTATTTTTACTTAATTTACTTAGATTTATGAAATAGTCCATTTTTAGAGTTTTCATGTACCAGTCAGCTCGCTTATGCGAACTTTGCCGGTTTACACGTTTTAAGCTTTAAAAACTTGTTTTTATGTTCTTTTTAGCACAAATAATTACCCGATTAGTCTCGGGTCTTGAAATTTTGCACAAAACTTAATTTGACAGTAACGAATTTTGTAAAAATTTTCCAGATTTATTTTCTTATATTTACATTTATTTATCTATTTTTAAATCTTATTAAAACACTAAATATATCAAAAACACCAAAACACTTTAGAAAAATCCCAAATTTTTCTGGAATGATCCTTGTCATCCTCATAACTCTCTGGAATTTTTCCAGATTTATTTTCCTATATTTACATTTATTTATCTATTTTTTAAATCTTATTAAAACACTAAATATGTCAAAAATACCAAAACACTTTAGAAAAATCCCAAATTTTTCTGGAATGATCCTTGTCATCCTCATAACTCTCTGGAATTTTTCCAGATTTATTTTCCTATATTTACATTTATTTATCTATTTTTTTAAATCTTATTAAAACACTAAATATGTCAAAAATACCAAAACACTTTAGAAAAATCCCAAATTTTTCTGGGATGATCTCTATCATCCTCATAACTTCCTGGAATTTTTTCAGAATTTAAAACTTATTTTTCAAGCCATTTTCACCCAAAACCGAGCTAGAAAGCCCTAGAACTCGTTTCACCGAAAAGCCTACTTAGGCTCTTCCAACTGAGCTCAAATTTTGTGGGTGACTTTTATATGTTATAAAAAGCTTATCTTAAATTTTCCGGAATTTTTCATCATGTTTTGCTATTTTTCACTATTTTTGGCCAAAACCGAGCATTAAATTCACCAAATATTCATCTTTTATCCAAAAATTACCAAAAATTCACAGATCTCATATTATCATGTGTAGATCATCTCTGTGAAATGTCGTGACCCAACTCTAAGCACACAACAATCTGTCCATTTTTCATAAACACACGAAAACCGAACTATTTTGTGTTTTCTAGCTTTAGATCGCAAGGATCTCGGTTTCTAGCCTTTGCTAGCCGCTAGATACAACACTTACAAGCACATCAACACCACACCAAGCAAGTTATACCCACAATCAAGCCATTTCTTTCAAAGTGTCGGTTAAAACATCAAAACAACGATTTTGACCGTAAAAATCCGTTCTCGACTCTTTTTACTCATTTCTTGGACCAAGATCCCTTGTATAACTTGTATACATCTCTTGGTCATGCAAGAGTCGGTTTCATCTCGGATTTTCACCCGTTTTTCACATGGAAAATTCATTTGACAAGATTTCAACCGTAAAAATTCATTCTAAACACTTTTAACTAATTACTTGGATCAAGATCCTTTGTATAACTTGTATACATCCCTTGATCATACGAGAACCGGTTCCATCTCGGGTTTTCACCCATATTTCACTTGGAACCTTTTGTTCTTGCAAAAACAACTCAAACTAAGTAATTAACACCAAAGATTATGTATTGTAATAGGCTTATACCTTCAAAATCTTGGTTAAAATGGGATGATCTTGGAAGAACACTTGAAAGAGTTAGAGATTTGAGAGAGTTTGAGAGAGTTTTGAGAGAGTTTGTGAAGAAAAAAAGAAAATGTAATGTGTAAAAGGGTGTGGGGGGGGGTGGCCGGCCTAATGAGGTGTGTGGGGGGGGGCCCACATCTCAAATATTGTCCACACATTTGGATTACACAATCCGGATAATGTTGTGGATAATCTGGTTCAGTTCGTTTCTCGTTTAAACTCGTAATTCGGCTTGAAACGAAATTAAAATGGTCGTTTTTCGGGTTAAAGTAAAATTTTCATAAAACTGATTTAAAAACTTTCAAAACTTAACCCATGACATTAAAACATCATATCATTAATAATTACGCATCTTTTTCGGCTTGATTGATCGTCTCTTGCTTGGTTTGGTGTTAAAGGTTTCGTTTATCGTACCGACGTACTAATAAATCGAAATCCTTTTTCTGTGCTATAATTCACTTATCCCGAAGCATTAATACCTCGTAAATATCACTAAACATTATATACTTCGTCTATAATGTAATTCCCGATTCGTTCGGGTTTCAATAATCGTTCATTGGTTAATTGTAATTCAGATATGATTCACTATATAATTGAGTATGATTCATACTGTGAACCATATATATTCGTATAAACGTGCTATAACTCATATAATCAATATTAAATAACACGTAAATAGTATATTCCGGCTAGGGTATACCTGAATTTGCCGGAATCGTTACATTCTCCCCCCGTTATAAAAATTTCGTCCTCGAAATTTTACGCGTCAACTACTTCCTTTTGAGGAAATAGGTGGGGGTATTTCTTCCGAAATTCGTCCTTTCGTTCCCAAGTAAATTCTGGGCCTCGTTGCGAATTCCATCTAACTTTGACGAACGAGATCTTATTGTGTCTAAGCTGCTTGATCTTACCGTCCACTATTTCGATGGGCTCCTCTACGAAGTTGAGCCTATCACTTATTTGAACACCCTCTAAGGGTAACACCGATGTCTCATCCGCCAGACATCTTTTCAAATTCGACACATGAAACACGTTATGAACTGCACTTAGTTCCTCAGGCAGTTCTAGTCGGTAAGCTACCGGACCCATCTTTGCAGTGATGTTGAATGGTCCAATGTATCTAGGGGCCAACTTCCCCGCCTTTCCAAATCTGACCACTCCTTTCCAGGGTGATACTTTCAAGTATACCTTTTCACCCTTCTCAAACGACAACGGTTTTCGACGGGTATCAGCATAACTCTTCTGCCGATCCCGCGCGGCTTTCAGGTTGTTCTTAATTTCAAGAATCTTGCTGGTCGTCTCCTGGACCAGATCCGATCTAATGACCTGCGGGTCACCCACTTCAGACCAGCAAAGTGGTGATCGGCACTTCCGCCCATACAATGCTTCATAAGGTGCTGCCTTTATACTGCTATGGTAACTGTTATTATAGGAAAATTCAACGAGTGGGAGATGTTGATCCCAATTTCCCTTAAAGTCCAGTACGCAAGCACGAAGCAAATCCTCCAAAGTTTGAATGGTCCTCTCAGACTGACCATCGGTCTGAGGGTGGTAAGCTGTGCTTAGGTCAATACGTGTTCCCAATGCTTCTTGGACAGCTTGCCAAAGTTTGGAGGTGAAATGGCTATCCCTATCGGAGATGATCGAGATGGGGATGCCATGACGAGACACTATTTCATTTATATAAATTTGCGCAAGTCTCTCAGTGTTAAAAGTATTCCTAATTGGAATAAAATGTGCCGATTTGGTTAATCGATCCACGATTACCCAAATCGCATCATGACCTCGGGGTGTCTTGGGGAGATGTGTCACAAAGTCCATTGTGATCTGTTCCCACTTCCATTCGGGAATTTCCGGCTGTTGTAGCATTCCCGAGGGTTTTTGGTGCTCCGCCTTAACTCTCGCACACGTCGTACACTTGCCGACGTATGTGGCTATATCCTTTTTCATACCTGGCCACCAGTAAAATTCTTTCACATCCTTGTACATTTTATCTGATCCCGGATGTATGGAATATTTCGATTTATGTGCTTCATCCATGATCAAATCACGAAGGTCATGGAGGGTCGGGATCCAAATCCGATTTTTGAAATAAAGAATTTCGTCCACACGCTGTTCGAAATTCTTCTCATTCCCGTAAAGTCCTTCTTTATCCAATTGGCCCTCTTTCAACGCCTCGCGTTGAGCGACTCGAATCAAATCTGAAAGGTTCGACTGGACTATCATCCCCAACGCTCGCACACGTAGTGGCTTGACTCGATCCTTTCTACTCAAGGCATCGGCTACAACGTTAGCCTTGCCGGGGTGATATCGTATGTCACAGTCATAGTCACTCAGCAACTCGACCCATCTTCGTTGCCTCATATTCAGTTCTTTCTGATCGAATATGTGTTGCAAACTTTTATGATCAGTGAATATGGTGCACTTTGTACCGTAGAGATAGTGTCTCCAGATTTTAAGTGCAAAGATGACTGCTCCCAGTTCCAAGTCATGAGTAGTGTAGTTTTTCTCATGAACTTTTAACTGTCGAGACGCATAGGCTATGACCTTTTTATTTTGCATTAACACGCATCCTAACCCTTTACGGGATGCGTCACAATATACAACAAATCCATCGTCTCCGTCGGGGAGACTTAAGATTGGCGCTTGGCACAATCTTTGTTTTAGCGTTTGAAACGCCGTTTCCTGCTCTTCACCCCATTCATATTTCCGATCCTTTTGAGTCAGGAGGGTTAAAGGTTGGGCGATGCTGGAAAAGTTCTCTATAAATCGACGATAGTATCCAGCTAAGCCTAAGAATTGGCGGATTTCTTTCGGAGATTTAGGCGCTTGCCAATTCTTAATAGCTTCAACCTTACTCGGATCAACGTGTATTCCTTGGTGGTTTATAACATGACCGAGAAATTGCACCTCTTGTAACCAGAAGTTACACTTGGAGAATTTTGCATATAACTTCTCCTGATCCAGGAGCTCTAAAACTAACTTTAAGTGTTGCTCGTGCTCCTCTTTACTCTTCGAGTATATCAAAATATCGTCAATAAATACAGTGACGAACTTGTCGAGATAGGGTTTACAGACTCGGTTCATGAGATCCATGAACACCGCTGGCGCATTTGTTAGCCCAAAAGGCATAACTAAAAATTCGTAGTGGCCGTAGCGAGTCCGAAACGCGGTTTTTGGGATATCCTCCTCTTGAATTCTAACTTGGTGGTATCCCGATCTAAGATCAATTTTTGAGAAATAGCTCGCACCTTGTAGTTGGTCGAACAAATCATCGATTCGGGGAAGAGGATATCTATTTTTGATGGTTAATTTGTTCAATTCCCTGTAGTCAATGCACATTCGAAGGCTTCCGTCCTTCTTTTTCACAAATAGTACAGGTGCACCCCACGGGGAATAACTGGGACGTATAAATCCCTTATCCAACAATTCCTGCAACTGGTTGGATAGTTCTTGCATCTCGGACGGTGCAAGTCTGTAAGGGGCCTTAGCAACAGGGCCGGCTTGAGGTAACAGATCGATTCTGAATTCGACCTGTCGGGTTGGCGGTAATCCAAGAAGTTCCTCTGAAAAAACTTGTGGAAATTCGCGTACCACGGGAATATCGTCCACCCGTTTTTCCTCAGAATCAGCGGCCGTCAGGCTCGCTAGATACGCCACACATCCTTGACGTATATATTTCAACACCTTGAGGTGGGATATAAATGGTATCATGGTGCCGGATTTTTCTCCCTGCACTAATACCTCCTCGTCATCCGACACCCGGATCTTGACGGTTTTCTTTTCACAGTTTATTTCTACCCTATTACGAGCCAACCAATCCATTCCCACTATCACGTCAAAACTACCCAATTCTACCGGTAACAAGTCAATCAGGAAGGATTGTTCGCTCAGAATAAAAGGGCAATTCCGAACAATCCGATTAACTATCATGGTTTTACCGTTAGCGACCTCTACGGTGTAGGGTTCTATGGTTTCACCAATAGGAAGGTTTGCTATCGAAAGGAACCTAACGGAGACAAAACTTCTATCGGCGCCTGTATCAAATAATACAGAAGCGTAATGATCAGAGACGAGGAAGGTACCTGTCACTACGCTGGGGTCCTGGCGCGCCTCGTTCGCTCCCATCACAATTGCCCAGCCTCGCGCCGGATTGGACGCCGATGGCTGACCCGCGAGTTGTCTCTCGTTTCCTCCCTGATTCAGTTTCGGGCAGTTCCTTTTGAAGTGATCCGTGCTGCCGCATTCGTAGCAAGCACGGCTAGTGGTCACCATCTGGTTTCCTTGCGGGTTCTGCTGTCGGGCTGGTTGAGTTCTAAATGGTTGCGCCCGAATAGGTTGCGGTTGACGGTTCAGGTTGTTCAGATTTGTCTTACAATTTGGTGCGTAGTGTCCAACCCTGCCACACCGGTGGCACACCACCTCCTTGCACACGCCACTATGGTGGTAACCACATTTCCCACATTTAGGAAACGTTCCCCTCTGCGGTTCTTGCCTTCCGCCCGAACTAGTCATGGCATAGCTCTGGGCAGCGGGCCTAGCTCGTTTACCTTGCTGTTTCTCTCGGATCCTATTGTCATACGTACCTCGCTTTCCCCCGGCCGACTCTCCCGTCGCCTTTATCGATCCGCTCCTTAAGAAATCATACGTGACAATACCAGCCTGTGTCACTGCACCCTCATACGTCTGGTGCCCTCCCGCGTTAACTATACTCCTCACTACTGGAGTAAGTCCCCAAATATAACGTTCCACCCTCTTTGACTCTGGGGTGACCAACCACGGCACTAATCGTGACAGTTCATTAAACCGGTTGGTATATCCCAAGTGGTCCGCCCCATGCATCTCTAGGTTCCACAACTCATGTTCCAGTTTCTGCAATTCATTCTTTGGGCAGAAATGTTTCAAAACAAGATCCTTAAGCTCTGTCCAGGTCATGCGGTTTGTCGCCGCCTGACCTCGAGTCTGTACTATGGTGTTCCACCATGTCAAGGCATGGTCTGTGAACGTACAAGTGGCGTACTTAACGACACAATCCTCGGGACAGTTGCTGATATTTACCACTGATTCTATTTTCTCTAACCATTTCACTAACCCATTCGGTCCTTCCGACCCGTTAAATTCTAAAGGCTTGCATAACATAAAATCCTTGATTGAACAACCCCTGGATGGTCCAGTGCGGTTGGTCTCTACAGTAGGGATAGGGCCATTACTGTCGGTAGCGACCACCGTAGGCGGTGCGTCATTACTCGGCATAGTGTTGTCATTCCTTGGAGGATTAGCGTTTTGTTCCCCGTCATTATTTATGGGCGTTTGATTGCTCGGAGGGGTTGGATTGGTCGAGTTATTAATACTGGCGGCGATGCGCGATACTATATCCGGTATCGCCGCCTCCAACTGTTGAGCAATCAAACGGCTCACATCTACTTCCGATATTTTCGTTGATCGTTTCGGTGCCATTCTACACAACATCAAGGAAACACATATAATTAATACCATTCCAAATTATGAAACACAAAACACATTCCATACATTAATAAACATTAGTACATATTACACAAACATCCATTTACATACTTCCCAGTCATCATTACATAACTAATTTTTAATACAAAGGGCCTATGTTGGTATCATCCTCGACATAACCCGCAATGGGTCAGTGCTTGAATGATACCCAAAAGTATCGATAATGATATGCCCTACAAGAGACCCCCTATGGGCCAGTGGTTGTACTATAACTAAACAAGATTCACTCCGTGTTAGTATTACCACTAACTACTTACACGGCGTATCAAAAAGCGGTTCAAGATTCTACCATCCAACACATCTACACATGGTGGTAAACCAACCCCACCAACACCGCCACCAGCACCACCAACACCGCCATCATAACCCGCATTCGGGTTTCCATCTGGTCGATCAACCAGTGGGAGTATGAGCACTCCCTTTTTAACTGGTTAATAGCATACTGGTGGTCCAGTATGCTGTCCCCGAGGTACGCCCGCCTCTGTACCCCCACGACCAGGGCGGCAGAGTGCTCGTTCACCTGCTCGGTGAGAACACGTAGCCAAGCCGCCAAGTCCCGCTCCTGCCTTGGAAGACCCCACACAGGTAGGGTTGCAGGCTCGGGTTGGGGGCGGGAAGACTCGCCCCGGTGGTATGTGGATCTGGGTGGGGTAACAGTGGGCGGAACATACGGGGCACTGATCCGCGCCGTGAGGCGGGGACCGTGTCTGGGGGGAATCGGGGCGATCTGTGGTGCGGGCGGGGTAGGAGACCTGGTAACCCTAGCAGGGGAGGGTACACTAGCACTCCTAGCTGGGGTGGTCTGTCTAGAAGTACTATGACTAGCCTCCGAAGGCTCGGAGCTGGGTGCTACACTTGGGCTTCCAGAGGCCCCGGAACTGACCTCTTCCGGGTCCTCTTCCGTCGACACACTAGGTGTTCTTGCCATTTTTACCTGCACACAAGTTAACAAACATATAGTCTCTTTTCATAGTGTAATTCATAATTAAATTAATCATGCACTGACTTATACAATTTTGCCACATAATAATATTATTATACATTTACACATATGTTGCCAATTTTACCTATTTAAGTCCCTCGTGACTTCCCCTGAATTCCCTCGTGCAGACAAGTCTGTTATTATGTTCCGGACCATAATAACCCACTTGTCCATCCAAGTTCATCCCGATCTCGTCACAATATATTATTAGTTGATATTCAGATCCTATAATACTTGAGCTACTGGTTATATTTTAGGTATCTTTTTCAGACATCCTAATTCTTTATAACCAATGGCTCTGATACCAAGTTCTGTAACACCCCGTAACCGCAGCGGAAACGTACACGGGATGCAACAGACACATCTGATATCAACAGCATTGCTTATAAAGAAAATACCACTACATTAATTTATAACATATTACATTGTTGCGAGTTTCATTACTGTCTAGGTGTTACACACATATTTTACCGATAAGACATTAATAAATTCATTACAAAACATAGAGCAGCAAGCTTCCAACAGGTAGCACAGATAGTTAAGCACATATCAATCATTCCAACTTGGGCATACCTAGAAAACATGTAAAGAAAACGGGTCAACTACGAATAGTTGGTGAGTTTCACTAATTTAAATAAACACTGACAAATCATTTTAATAATCATTTATTAACAATATAATCATGCTGGGAACTATGTTACCCCAGAACATTTCCATTAACTTCCTGGGAACTATGTTACCCCAAAACAATAATAACCTCTGGGAACTATGTTACCCCAGAACAATAAATACCCCTGGGAACTATGTTACCCCAGAACAATAAATACCCCTGGGAACTATGTTACCCTAGAACAATAACATCCCCTGGGAACTATGTTACCCCAGAACAATAACAACCCCTGGGAACTATGTTACCCCAGAACAATAATAACCCCTGGGAACTATGTTACCCCAGAACAATAATAACCCCTGGGAACTATGTTACCCCAGAACAATAATAACCCCTGGGAACTATGTTACCCCAGAACAATAACACATGATAAACATTTTATATATATTCTGTGCATCAGACCATATATATATAAATGTACAAGTATTTCCATACGATCGGTATGTACTTAAATACTTTAAATAAGACATGTTTTCCGCCCCGGGAAAATATAATTAAAACAATTCATTAAAAGGGGCTCGTGAAAACTCACCTTTTTGTGAGTCGGTGAGTAATATAAGGAACAGCTACGTGCCTGGATCTGTAATATAATATCTAGTCGTTACTATATAATTCTCATAACTTAAATACATATCAATCGGTACATCTGGGAACATTGTTAACCCAGTACTGTACTCGATTTGGGGACAATGTTAACCCCGTGACACTTCTAAGGACTCAGATTGACATTGCTTAGAGTTTGACAGTCAATTTAGTTAAGGTGATGAAATTATAGCTCGGTTTGACACCCCGTTTGGCCGTGGGGCCCGTTTCCGGTATTTCGGTGCCGGAAACGGTACAATCGGGTAAAATTACCCAAATCATCCGAATTATTTTCGGATGATTTATTTTTACTTAATTTACTTAGATTTATGAAATAGTCCATTTTTAGAGTTTTCATGTACCAGTCAGCTCGCTTATGCGAACTTTGCCGGTTTACACGTTTTAAGCTTTAAAAACTTGTTTTTATGTTCTTTTTAGCACAAATAATTACCCGATTAGTCTCGGGTCTTGAAATTTTGCACAAAACTTAATTTGACAGTAAGGAATTTTGTAAAAATTTTCCAGATTTATTTTCTTATATTTACATTTATTTATCTATTTTTAAATCTTATTAAAACACTAAATATATCAAAAACACCAAAACACTTTAGAAAAATCCCAAATTTTTCTGGAATGATCCTTGTCATCCTCATAACTCTCTGGAATTTTTCCAGATTTATTTTCCTATATTTACATTTATTTATCTATTTTTTAAATCTTATTAAAACACTAAATATGTCAAAAATACCAAAACACTTTAGAAAAATCCCAAATTTTTCTGGAATGATCCTTGTCATCCTCATAACTCTCTGGAATTTTTCCAGATTTATTTTCCTATATTTACATTTATTTATCTATTTTTTTAAATCTTATTAAAACACTAAATATGTCAAAAATACCCAAACACTTTAGAAAAATCCCAAATTTTTCTGGGATGATCTCTATCATCCTCATAACTTCCTGGAATTTTTCCAGAATTTAAAACTTATTTTTCAAGCCATTTTCACCCAAAACCGAGCTAGAAAGCCCTAGAACTCGTTTCACCGAAAAGCCTACTTAGGCTCTTCCAACTGAGCTCAAATTTTGTGGGTGACTTTTATATGTTATAAAAAGCTTATCTTAAATTTTCCGGAATTTTTCATCATGTTTTGCTATTTTTCACTATTTTTGGCCAAAACCGAGCATTAAATTCACCAAATATTCATCTTTTATCCAAAAATTACCAAAAATTCACAGATCTCATATTATCATGTGTAGATCATCTCTGTGAAATTTCGTGACCCAACTCTAAGCACACAACAATCTGTCCATTTTTCATAAACACACGAAAACCGAACTATTTTGTGTTTTCTAGCTTTAGATCGCAAGGATCTCGGTTTCTAGCCTTTGCTAGCCGCTAGATACAACACTTACAAGCACATCAACACCACACCAAGCAAGTTATACCCACAATCAAGCCATTTCTTTCAAAGTGTCGGTTAAAACATCAAAACAACGATTTTGACCGTAAAAATCCGTTCTCGACTCTTTTTACTCATTTCTTGGACCAAGATCCCTTGTATAACTTGTATACATCTCTTGGTCATGCAAGAGTCGGTTTCATCTCGGATTTTCACCCGTTTTTCACATGGAAAATTCATTTGACAAGATTTCAACCGTAAAAATTCATTCTAAACACTTTTAACTAATTACTTGGATCAAGATCCTTTGTATAACTTGTATACATCCCTTGATCATACGAGAACCGGTTCCATCTCGGGTTTTCACCCATATTTCACTTGGAACCTTTTGTTCTTGCAAAAACAACTCAAACTAAGTAATTAACACCAAAGATTATGTATTGTAATAGGCTTATACCTTCAAAATCTTGGTTAAAATGGGATGATCTTGGAAGAACACTTGAAAGAGTTAGAGATTTGAGAGAGTTTGAGAGAGTTTTGAGAGAGTTTTGAGAGAGTTTGTGAAGAAAAAAAGAAAATGTAATGTGTAAAAGGGTGTGGGGGGGTGGCCGGCCTAATGAGGTGTGTGGGGGGGGGGCCACATCTCAAATATTGTCCACACATTTGGATTACACAATTCGGATAATGTTGTGGATAATCTGGTTCAGTTCGTTTCTCGTTTAAACTCGTAATTCGGCTTGAAACGAAATTAAAATGGTCGTTTTTCGGGTTAAAGTAAAATTTTCATAAAACTGATTTAAAAACTTTCAAAACTTAACCCATGACATTAAAACATCATATCATTAATAATTACGCATCTTTTTCGGCTTGATTGATCGTCTCTTGCTTGGTTTGGTGTTAAAGGTTTCGTTTATCGTACCGACGTACTAATAAATCGAAATCCTTTTTCTGTGCTATAATTCACTTATCCCGAAGCATTAATACCTCGTAAATATCACTAAACATTATATACTTCGTCTATAATGTAATTCCCGATTCGTTCGGGTTTCAATAATCGTTCATTGGTTAATTGTAATTCCAATATGATTCACTATATAATTGAGTATGATTCATACTGTGAACCATATATATTCGTATAAACGTGCTATAACTCATATAATCAATATTAAATAACACGTAAATAGTATATTCCGGCTAGGGTATACCTGAATTTGCCGGAATCATTACAAGTATTTGGGTGATCATTGATCTTTTGACAAAATCGGCTCATTTCATACCCGTCAAGGAAAGATATTCGGTGGATCAGTTGGCGCAAATTTATGTGAAAAAGATTGTTTGTCATTATGGAACTCCTATAACCACTATCTCTGATAGAGATGGTCGTTTTACTTCTCCTTTTTCGAAGTAACTTCAGTCAGCTTTGGGAACTCGTTTGGATCTCAGTACTGCCTATCATCCGCAATCCGATGGTCATTCTGAGTGTATGATTCAAACTCTAGAAGACATGCTTCGCTCTTGTGTCCTTGATTTTGAGGGCAATTGGGATTCTCATTTACCGCTCATCGAGTTCTCATATAATAACTGCTTTCATTCTAGTATTGTAATGGCATCTTTCCAAGCCCTCTACGATCGCAAGTGTCGTTCTCCTATTTGTTGGAACGAAGTTGGGGAATATCAAATTACCGGTCCTAAATTAGTTCAAGAAACGACTGACCGTATTGCTTAAATCCGTCAAAATATTCTCGGCGCGCGTAGTCGTCACAAGAGTTATGCGGATAAAAGAAGAAAACCTGTGGAATTCAATGTTAGTGATCGAGTTCTTCTTAAAGTATCTCCGTGGAAAGGAGTGGTTAGATTTGGAAAGAAAGGAAAGTTATCTCCTCGTTTTGTTGGTCATTTTGAAATCCTCGATAGAATTGGTCCTGTTACGTATAAACTTAAACTTCCTCTTGAACTCTCAAACATCCGCCTGATGTTTCACATATCGAATCTGAAGAAGTATCTTGCTAAGGGTAATCTTCAAATACCTCTCGATGAAGTTTGTATCGATGAGACCATGCATTTTGTTGAGAGACTCGTTGAGATTATGGATCACAAGGACAAAGTCACCAATCGAAGTCGCATACTGTTAGTTAAGGTTTGTTGGGAATCTAAGCATGGCGCAAATTTTACTTACGAATGTAAAGATCAAATGATGGCGAAGTTTCCTCATCTGTTCGTGACAGTTAATTCTCTAATTTCAGGACGAAATTCCCAAAAGTAGGGAATACTGTAACATTTCTAATCTTTTGTAATCGTCTTTGTATTTGTTTTATCAATTTGGGAACGTAATTCGGATCTTGATTATTAGTACAATCATGCATTTATAAGTATTCATTGATGTATTTTTATATTATACCCTTTGTGTTATTTAAACTTACCATTTATTGCTTAAAAACTCTTAAAAAGGCCAAAAATTTACATTTTGGGAACACCAGGGACCAAAATTGACAAAAGGAAAAGATCATGATTTCCTCCAGGCCGCGCAGCCAGAGCATCAGATCGGAAAGATTTGTTTACTTTTAGTTCCTAACTCGTGTTTAATGCTAAATCGCTTATTTTTGGACCAAATCGTGTGTTTTAAGCTCCAAAAAAACCCTCCTAGACCTGGTACATGTCCATATACATTAGTCCCTTCCTCAAGAATGAATTTTG
This sequence comes from Bidens hawaiensis, assembly GCF_021521415.1. NCBI lineage: Eukaryota > Viridiplantae > Streptophyta > Magnoliopsida > Asterales > Asteraceae > Bidens > Bidens hawaiensis. Next base: position 2,026,150 of record NW_027491246.1, read on the forward strand.
ATTGATTTTTAGTTGACTGAGTCATTAAACGAGATATTGTTGCTTAAACGAATTATTTGACTAAAATTAGTTTTTGTTTACTAATCCTATATAAACAAGACCCTTATAATCTGCAAACTTCTTTCCTAAACCCTAATATCCACTATAGCAGCCGTTACCCTCAAGAAAAGCCCGATTTCCCCTTCATTCTTTGATTACTTATTCAAGATTGTTTGTATTCAAGTTGACGTTGGTATATATTTTCCCGGTGTTTGACTTCGTTTCTTCTACAATCTAAGAACTTTTGGGGTAAGTTGTCTTTGGTAAAGTTGTTCTCCATTATTCAATAGTCAATAATCCTCAATCAATTTCTGAGATTGAGGGGAATTGACGGGTCAATTGGACTTTGACCCGTTTAAGGGCATATTGGTTAACGAAGTTGATCAATCGATTTCTATCACTTATGTCCGGAACCGATTTTCGGTCCAGAAGACTTTTAGTTTTATCTCAAGGTTTTGTGTTTACTACCAAAACCTGACTTCCGACTCATTGTTCGGATTCTGGTCAATACCAGCTCGCTTATTTACTGAAAATCTCATAACCGTAGTTCTAGATATATGTTTGGTTTGATTCCAGTGGCTATTTTCTTGGTTTAATTGTAGCTTATTGTCTCTAAGTTTCAGGTCTATTTGGATTTACATAGTCATAGCGTTAAAAGTTAGATTTCTTATTTTATTCTTATTATCTCGCAAACTTGCCTAAGTGATAAGATGAGTGATCATTCCCCTCATATTTTACTGTTTTTAACTGTTTTGGAGATATATGCATATTATTTCATATTTTTTATATGGGGATAGTGAATATGGGGCTGTTATGCATACAAGTAAGATGCGAAACTCACCAAAACGACATAGTTTTGATTTTAACTTTATTAAAAAAATAAAAGATTAAACATGTTAATTTCCTATTTCATCTCCATTAATTTAGTATCCCTATTATTTCATCTTCATAAATCAGCTAAATATAAAATGTTTGAAATCCCTTCGTAGAGTGAAGATATCAAAGACAGATAGTTTTTCCAAAAAAAAAGAATAAAAAAAAATAATGAAACTATAAAAAACCAAAACCAACAACTTAAAATATTATATACTTGTTTATTTCTAATCCTTCTCCTAGTGGTCTTGTTTGCACAATTGGTAGGGCTTCTAACAATTTATTAATTTTTGTTGAAAATGACGTATGATACTATTGTAGGAATTAAGTTACACATCGTTTAATTTATCATAATAATTTTTTGGTAGTAAACGGGAGCTACCACAAATCTTTTTTTTTTATTATTATTTACTTAGATGACTTGTTCTAAGTAATAAATTTAAGTGATGTACGAAGCTAACTAATTTACAATGGAGAATTTTTATTTGCTCATTGATCTGTGATGGTATAATGGATTCTACCATTCTGGTAGAAAAAGGTGGGTAATAATGATCTTCAATGGGGTTTTAATCATGGATGCTAAATTAGTGGAGATGGAATAGGAAATTAACATATTTAATTTATTGTTAGTTATATATAATCAAAACTACGTCGTTTTGGTATGTTACACATCTAACTTGTATGCGTAACAGCCTCATATTCACTTTCCCCTTTATATATTATATATACACAACTAGAAAACTTAAATATTGTGTATTGATCAGTTAAATGCTAATTGCTTAATTGTTTACTTTATCGCATTCGAAGAGGTCCATCATAATCACATTAAAGTATGATCATACGTTGTCTATTAGCCAAAGCCCGATTCGCTAGCCGATGATCAACTGACACCCTTATTTGTATTTGCTTATCATAGTAGCCAAAGCCCGATTCGCTACGCAATGGTCAGCTGACACAACTATTTACTCATGGTTTGACTGATTTATACTTACATTATTTTGTTTGCTCATTTATTTATATAATATTATCATATAAAAAAACTGGTGATTATCTCACCCAACCTCATCTTGACAAATATATTCTATTTTGTACGCAGTTACAGGTTATCATTTGGTTTGAAGATAAGGTGAAGAAACAAAGAGAGATCTTAGTTAATAAAATGAAGGATATTTGCGTTTTATTTTGTTTTGGATTTCTTGTTTAATTTAGATTATTTTTGTCATGATTTGAATCTTGTGCACTTGTTTGAAAGTTTGAAATAAATAAATTAATTACTTATTGTCATATTTTAAATGGTATGATAGTACCTTGTGAGCTGTGAAACGACGGTTCACACCTCGACATTTCCGTCGTAGGTTGGGGGTGTGACACATGCATTGCTCCGAAATACATATACTGTCCCATCTCGACATGAACTATGTTGTAAAGGAAGCAGGTGATGGTATTTGTGAAAAGGGACCTGAGGGAGGGTTGGTTCAAGAGATTTCTTAACAAAGAAGCAAAGGATAACTTCCAAGATTCAAGCTTAACATAGGAAAGACCTATAAACATCCTACAGAGATTGATCTAGCAATGGGGAAGAGAAGAAACGCGTGGCAATATGGAATGCCAAAGGACGGCCTAGAAGTTTACCACGAAGAGCCTTTTCTGCCCAACATGCTTTCAGACTTTATTTGTTGGGATTTTGATAGCGAGACATGTGAAGCGATAATACATTGCAGGCAGATGCACCCGAATCGTCTCTTTGATGAGCACGAGCTTATGGGGTGTGAGGAAGGAAATATCAAAAAGTTGTATGAGTCTCCTATGCACACACTCGGAGATCCAAGTCGGCCAAGCACCGATCGAATAGTTGAGAGGTTCAACAGGTTCATTCGTCGTCTTGTTGAAGATCAACTAGAAGACGATTGCCTTGTGTATGAGACGGATTGAAGACAAAAGCTACAACAAATACTAAAGACTATAGAGAGATTTTTTAGCCCATTTTGTTATATTAAGTCTTTTGTAATTGTTAGTTTATTACACGTTTGTACGTTATGCTTTCGTTTCCTTATGTTTGTATGTTTGGGCCCGAGGCCTCTTGTACATAAGCCCATTGGGCCGATGAAAATAATAGATGGTGCATTAGACTTGCACTATAAATAATGCAGGTTTCTCATACACAAACAACCTTTTATCAAAAGCATTATCTCCCCAACTCTCTTTCTCTAAACCTTATCTCTTAAAGTTTTCATAAAAGGAAATAACTCAAACACAACTCAAGATCCGAGATCTTGGTTAAGTTGTTGGTGATTTCCGATAACCAACAACTAAGATTGATTCAAGAACAAGTTGTGAGATGCGTTTTAGGACCTATATGAATAGCCATACATGGACCGGCAAGTTTCTATACATCGAGCCCAATCTACATAAGAATATCCAACTAATGTAGTTGCAGTTGGTTTATCAACAGTGTGTCCATAAGAAAAGGTACGCTTGGCAACCCGAAGAATATGTTTCACCAATTGATAATGAGCTACTGTGGGAGAATGAAGGAATTGACTAACTTGATTAACTGCATAAGATAGGCCTGGTCTCGTCATTGTGAGATATTATACACCAATTTTTGATCTACCTTTAGCGGGATTAGCTAGGTTATTCTTCAAGTATCTTCGGTCGTTGGCTTGTCGTTTAAGGATCTCATTAAATAGATATTTGGAAAAGGCAAATTTTTTGCAAAAATACATCAGAAGCGTCTACTTACAATCAATAAATATGAAAATAATGTGACTATTTTGAGTGGTTAGATTTATTGGGGTATTATATAGCCTCCTGTTTAGGCAAAATAATAGCCATACATGGACCGGCAAGTTTCAATACATCGAGCCCAATCTGCATAAGAATATCCCACTAATGTAGTTGTAGTTAGTTTATCAAAGGTGTGTCCAAAAGAAAAGGTACGCTTGGCACCCTGAAGAATATGTTTCACCAATTGATAATGAACTAAAGTTGGAGAATGAAGGAATTGACTCGCTTGATTAACTGCGTAAGATAGGCCTGGTCTCGTGATTGTGAGATATTATGCACCGATCTTCTATCTACCTTTAGCAGGATTAGCCAAGTTATTCTACAACTATCTTTTGCCGTTGGCTTGTCGTTTAAGGATCTCGTTAAATAGATATTTGGAAAAGGCAAATGCTTTATAAAAATACGTCAGAAGCGTCTAGTTACAATCAATAAATATGAAAATAATGTGACTATTTTGAGTGGTTAAATTTATTGGGGTATTATATAGCCTCCTGTTTAGGCAAATATTATGCTTTATGGGACCAGGATAATGTCGTGTATGTTTAATTTCCCTTTTAAGGACATGACATGAATGATCATCCATCTTTGATTATATTGTAAAAACAGTCTTTACTTCTGAGTTCTGTCTAAAGCAACTTTGGCTACCTTATGAATCTTATGTGTTGAACTTATTAAAAAGCCTCACATGTAACTTAAATATCTCTTATAAATTGTTTCTCTACAACTCTTTCTTTTAAAAGAAAAACAAAAATTTAATTTTAATAATCTAAACTATAATAGATTGAACAATGATCATTTACAAAGTTATACAATGAGTTTGATCCATGACGCTTCTAAATTCTATTTTTGTCGTCAATAACAATCCTACTGTAACAAAAAGTTAACTCTGTACTCATAAAGATTGAGAAACTATAAAATTACATTTAAATTGACTTACGCATCATATACCTTGTCATCAGAGGCTTACAAAGTTACCGACTTGTTTTATAAATAAAAAAAAATACCCTTCAAAGTGTTATTACTAAACATATTACTATGCTATTATTAATCAATATGTTAGGGATGAGAATGAGTTAAGTTTGGAACGGATCCCAACTCCATACCTGGTTATAAAATATTGTCCCAAACCTATTGAGAATTGGGCAAACTCGTGGGTTTCACACATACTCATTAGTTAATTTATTAAAAGTACTCTTCAGGCATACTCAACCTAAAACCCATCGGATAACTATCGTTTTATCAAAATATAACTATGTAATTACATAGGTCAACACTTTTAGGAACATACTAATTTTAAGGATACTCATATATATCCAAAATAAATAAATAAATAAAGAAAACTATGCCGACTTACTAAGACATAATACAAATCTCACATCCGTTCTAATTCATAAAAAAATTCAAAAGTAATCCAAACATGCACGTTTTGTACCCCAATGAGACAGGAATTACTGTTCTAAACAATATTTCAGGTCTTAATTTTCCTCAAATGTAGGTTAATTATACATTTTAACCATACTGAAAAAGTGAAAACATACACTACCAGTAAATGGTAACTACAATAAGACTATCTCCGATAAGGAGTTTTTAGGATGGTTTTTAAATGTTTTTACATCTCATCATTCTTTTCTATTGTGATCATCATTTTCTGAATATGTTTTTACTATTCATTTGTATGAGAATCGGAAAGAATGGATAAATTGTTAGGGGGTGGGGCCAAAGAGTGGGGGGTTGGGTCACGAATTAAAAAAATATAATATGTTTATAAAAAAATACTTATTTATCTAGTAAAACTATTATCAAATTAAAAATTTATAAATTTTAAAAACTTGTTAATTAAAATTTTAAATAAATAATCAATTTTTTACAATAATTTATTATCTTTTTTACCAATAAGAACACACCTTCTACTCTAGATGTACTCTACTTCTAAAAATGATCTATTACTTTCTAAAATTACGTTTTAAAATTTAAATTTTATAATCGCTCCAACGTAAAATATTTATATTTTAAATTTCCTTCCAACAGAATTTAACCCTTTTTATTTTTATAATTTTCTTAAAACAAATAACAAAATAATATTAATCTACATAGTTTATTAAAGTAAAAGAGTGTTAACTAAAATAAATGTAAAAGGTGGTAACTAGGCATGGTTTTAAATATTTTTAGATTCCTTGTTAGGAAGAATGCTTTATAAATAAATAACAAAGAATGTTTTTTTTAGGTGTTTTCGGGTTCCTGATTAGGAAAGTTTTTGAAGATTTTAAAAAATGAATGTTTTTTATATGATAACTACACATGTTTTTAAATATTTTTAGATTCTTTATTAGTGATAGACTAAGGAGGTGTTTAGAATTTTTTATTTTTGCCTACTTATAACTTATTGAAAAGTTAAAAAGGTGTTTGAGGTTGCTTAATACGTTTCATAAGTTATAAGATTGCAGCTTATAACTTTCCCATAAGTTATAAAAAGGTAAAAATGTGAAATCCCAATTACCACCTAAGACTTATAATATTCAACTTCACCCCACATAAAGTGAAACTTATTTAAGTAGAAGGTCCATTAATGTAAGTATGTAGCTAGGTTAAACTTTTATTAATGGTGTTCACCACCGTTTCCCAGGGACCGTTGCCCGTTGTATGATGTTGAAACTGACCCCTCATTTATATCTCCTCATCTGTCTTCATTCATTGCCTCGCCTTTAAATCTCCCTCCTCCATTCAATCTTCCCATCCACCGCTGTCATTCCAACAACATTGATCCGACAAACTTTCCAACATGCCGGAATCTTTGCCGGACTTCTCGTCCCCAGTCAGACTCAAGTACGTTAAACTAGGTTACCAATACCTTGTCAACCACTTCCTAGCATTCTTACTCATCCCCGTCATCGCCTCCGTTGCCCTCCACCTCCTCCGCCTTGGTCCGGACACCATCGTCACCACCGTCAAGTCCATCGAACTAGATCTTGTCCAAATATTATGTTCCACGTTTGTAATAATATTCATATTAACTGTCTACTTCATGTCAAAGCCTAGGTCAGTTTACCTAGTCGACTACACGTGCTACAGGCCTCCGATCACGTGCCGTGTACCGTTCTCAACGTTCATGGAACACTCAAGGATGATCTTGAAGGATAACCCTAAAAGTGTTGAGTTTCAAATGAGGATATTGGAAAGATCAGGGTTAGGTGAGGAGACGAGTTTGCCCCCGGCGATTCATTATATTCCGCCTAAGCCGAATATGGAGGCCGCTCGGGGAGAGGCTGAAATGGTCATATTCTCGGCTATTGATAACTTGTTTGAGAAAACGGGTTTGAAACCTAAGGACATTGATGTGCTTATAGTTAACTGTAGCTTGTTTTCCCCGACACCATCGTTGTCGGCGATGGTGGTGAATAAGTATAAGTTGAGGAGTAATATCAAGAGTTTTAATTTGTCCGGGATGGGATGTAGTGCCGGAATAATTTCCATTGATTTAGCTAGAGACTTGCTTCAGGTTTGTGAGTTATAATTTTTCTTCTTGTTTTTTTTCTTAAGAAATCAACAAAAATTTATTTGAGAAAAATACGTTTGTTATTTTATTAAAAAAAAAACATTTAAGTCGACTAATAAGTTTTTACACAACACACCCCTGCTGCACGATTTTTTATCTAGCACAAAATTGTTGTGTAATAAACACCACTTGATTAATTATTGCGCATGTAAAAGGGGATGGATTGTGAGAGCAAGCTGTCTATAACTAAGATTCCGTGTCATATTTTTTAGATCTACCAATAGCTTTACGATTAATGTAATTTTACTTGAACTTTTGTGTATTGCACCAGGTTCTTCCAAATTCGAATGCTCTTGTAATCAGCACCGAAATCATTACACCAAACTATTATCAAGGAAATGAGCGAGCAATGCTTCTTCCCAATTGTTTGTTCCGGATGGGTGCTGCGGCGCTTTTGTTATCCAACAAGCGCCGCGAACGAAGCCGCGGCAAGTACAAGCTCGTCCATGTCGTCCGAACCCACAAGGGTTCGGACGATAGAGCGTACAGATGCGTGTACGAACAAGAAGATCCACAAGGACTCGTCGGAATCAACTTATCCAAAGATCTGATGGTGATCGCAGCCGAGGCTCTCAAATCAAACATCACCACCATGGGACCGTTAGTCCTACCGGCATCCGAACAACTACTGTTCTTGTTCACCCTCATCGGTCGGAAAATCTTTAACCCTAAATGGAAACCCTACATTCCTGACTTTAAATTAGCATTTGAGCATTTCTGCATACATGCGGGTGGCAGGGCAGTGATAGATGAACTACAAAAGAACCTCCAGCTATCGCCAGAGCACGTCGAAGCTTCTAGAATGACGTTGCACCGGTTTGGCAACACGTCTTCCTCTTCACTGTGGTACGAGATGAACTACATTGAATCAAAGGGGAGGATGAAGAAAGGTGACAGGGTTTGGCAAATTGCATTCGGAAGTGGTTTCAAGTGTAACAGTGCCGTCTGGAAGTGTAACCGGAATATCAACACTCCGGTGGACGGACCGTGGTCGGATTGCATTGATCGGTACCCGGTACATATCCCGGAGGTTGTCAAGCTCTAAATTGAAAGTAATAAAACCCAATAACAATAACAAAACACATTTCAAAACTGTTGTTTTTATAATCTTTGTATGTTTTTCTTCTTCTTCTTCTTTTTTATTTTTATTATCACGTATTTATGCAGAATTACAAATTTGTAACTGTAAAACAAAATTTGATGTCTTATATAATGTTGTGTATCAATATTCAATATATTCTTTTTTTTCTATTTTCTTACAAACATGAGAATATATATGTTACTGGAAGTTAGTACAAGTTGATCAACTTGACTTCATATTAGGGCTCATAGTTTATCATTAATGGTTAATAAATGGTGACAATAGCTACTTTAGGTTACAACTTTTGAAAATAAACTGAAACTCTGAAAGTGTAGGACTTTTTTTTTTTAAGTTGAATAAAGTACCTTTTGGATGTATTAATTGCCCTTGTAGACTTTTAACCACTACATAAATAAATAAATAAATAAATAAATAAATAAACATTTCTTTTAAATTGGATTAAATTGTATTGAATAAATGAGAACCAAAACACTTAAAACACCTCAACATTTCTGGCCTATTTAAGCTTTAATAATAGACGAGTAGAGAAAACATAAATGATTTAACACCAAGGCATAAATAGTCTACAATCAGACTGGTCCAACTAGTTTGTGGGCGGTATAACTAGTGTGGAAAACAACTTAGGGTTCTCCAACTCTAAAACACATGGCAACAAAATAGGAGTACAATTTTATTTGTAAGTTACTCCTAAAACTATTAGGCTGCTTATTGAGGAGAGTCGTTAAACTTCAAGTTAAAGTGTTACATCTCTATCACGTTATTATTTTTCCGGCTCTTTTTCACACGGATATTAAAGCCCGGCCTTTTTTTAAAAGCCCGGTTATCATGCCACATCGATCACTTTTGCAACCCATGTTGAAGCCCCACAACAACCGGTCTTAAACGCATTATTAACCCAATTCCGTTTCATAAATCCAAAAAAAGCATACGGAATATATGATTCAGCTGATTTAAAGATCAAACTAATAGACTATTTAGATAAAGTTTAGATAAGAAACCAAGTTCATCGATCAACTCTGAATCAATTTTCTTTTTTTGTTTTCTTCTTTTTTATGTTTCACGCTATATTTTTGGCAAATTGAATTCTAATAATTTTACATTTTTGCAGTTGCCTGATAATAGTCTTACCTTTTAAAATAGTTGTCACAGGTCCTATTTTCACATAAATTGTTTTCATTGGACCCCGTTAAAAAAAACTTAACTACGTTAGGTTTTTTTTTCGAATTAAAAAAGATGTTTTAGGGCTTTTGATCGAAAGGAGGATACGAACTGATCTAAAACTTACGTTTAAACGGTGCCCCAAACTGCTTTGTTTTTGTTAATTAGAAGTTTAAACACCCGAATTGAAGCGTTGTTTCATCGTTTGGGGGCAATGTGTCGAGTAAAGTTTTGTATCAATCGACTCGTATCCTCATTCCGATCAAAAACCCTATAATATTGGTTTGAAATTTGGAAAAATTTTAACGGAGTTAAGTCTTTTTTTCGTTTAAACTGAGCTCCAATGAAAATAATTAGTGTGAAAGTTAGAATCAATGACAACTATCTTATGAGGTGAAACATGTTAAGGTGAAACATGTTAAGGACGGCATTATTAAAATCCAATTTGATGTATTTTCATGTGAAAGTCAGAGTGCGTGAAAGGCGTATTGTACCACAAATAATGAGGCACTTCATTCCATAAAAATTTGAAGTGACAATTGATTGGGTATCCAGTAAAGTTTATCATAACAAAAATTGGTAACAAACTCGAAATTCTTTATTTCATAGTTTTGTTCATGCGAATTAGTGAACTACACAAACTATTATTTGATGAATTTCAGTATGTGCTCATTTTGATAGTGACGTATCTATTTTATACTTTCTTAATTTTTATATTGTGGATTGTGGGTTTCTTATTTGCTCATCCGGTTTCTTGTACTACATAAACAGCCATTTGTTACGGATTTTTGCTGCAGAAAAAATTGGTTGCAAACTTTGCTACGAATTAGCTACGGATTAGCTAGGGACACATTTTGCTACAATTTTGCTATGAATATTTCATAGTAAAAAAACATTCGTAGCAAAAATTCATAACAAACTTAAGAAAATAAGTATTATAAAAATGAATTCATAAAAACGGTAGCAAAATACGTATCAAACTTAATAAAATAGGTATTATAAAGCTGACTTCATAAAATCGGTAGCAAAATCCATAGTGAACTTGAGAAAATACTTATCATAAAAATGATTTCAAGAAATTGGTAGCAAAATCCGTAGTAAAATAAAGAAAATGATTACTTTAAACCTTTTAAAATAAAATTTAGTAAAATACATAGCAGAATTGGTAGCAAATTTCAAAAATAAAAAATATTAAAATAAATATTAAAATCAGTTTCGTTGCAAAATGAGCAGCCAGAAAAAAAGAAGAAGAAGAAATTTAAAACTAGTTTTCCAAAATCCAAAGCAATGTTCGTAGCAAAATAATGTAGACCTTTATCAACAAAATAATGTAAACCTTTATCAACAACTATTTTTGTAAACTTGTTATAAATTTGGCCTATCTTCAAATTAGATCCTCAAAAATCATGAACATGTAGAACTGAATATATATATATAATATAGGATTGAGTTCAATAAAGAAATCATATTAGTGTGAGAAATGGATTCAACCAATCATAATTTATCTGTTCTTTTTTGTTTTATTTTAATCATAGGGGTACATTAGTAAAAGGTCTTTTGTTTATACTTGGTAACTAATAATTATTTGAAAGATTACACATAATTTCTAATATTTTTTATTAAATTACATTAGTTGGCTTTAATTCTGTACTTTAATATCATTTTATTTAAATAAATGTATTTAAATTTCTTATTATGATTTATATTGAAGCTGCATCTTTTAGAAAATCATTAATAATTTAGTCTAAGTTATTTACCTTCGAAGATAAAACTCCATGTCTAATATTATTATATAGTTTGATTTATGTTTTTAGTTTCCATAGCCAGCATTTAATACACAACGTATGATGAAATCATCAAATTCTTGAAAACACATTCAAGTTATTGATTTCAAGAAAAACATTTGTTAATGTACGAGCAACGTTAAAGACTACATATAAAACAAGATTCAACCAACACATAACATAAATATATATACTACACAACCTACACATAGCATAACATATAATGCACAATCCACACATAACAAAATTTATACTACAAATTAAGACCTACACAACCTACACATAATATAATATATACTTAAATGAAAACCTAAACATACAGCCTACACATAACATAAAATATACTCAAATTAAAACCTACACATAACAATATATATACTTGATTTGTTGATAAAAACACACAAAAAATAGACAAAAAAAAAACAACCTACATATCGCAGATACTAGACAATCTACACATAATATATATACTAAAGAGCCTAATAGCATAATATATATTAAATAACTTAATAACCTACACATAATATAATATTAGTAAAACAATACATAAACTATAAGTAAACCCTACACAACCTACACGTAACAATATATATACTTAATTTTCAGATAAACACAAAATAGATAATTCACAGATAAACACCTACATATATATTCAAATTAACGTATATCCAACCTACACATAACATAATACACATTTTGCATATAAACACTACATAAAAAACTTACACGTAATATTTTCCATATATGTTTACATTTCATAATGCATACAAAATAAATTGACGTTACACCAATACGAATAAAAAAACAATGAATTGTTAATAAAAATCAACCATAAAATTTGACTAGTAAGAGTTATTTAAATTTGACTAGCATGAGTATATTAATATAGTATATTTAACCGATAATTTAAAAACAGTAAGTGGTAGCATATTAAAGTAGTATTTTAAGAAATGATTGAGCATAAAAGGGAACAGTTTCTTTAATTTAGTTAAGGCTATATTTAAAAGACATGCATACCCTTTTGTCTTAAATTATGTTATAAATAGGTGTTGGTTATTACAATTTTGTCATTTCTATTGTATGCCATTGATTACAAATGATCAATGGTTCAGATTGACTTCTCCAACTTTTCACTCTAATTTCATTTCTCCGCTGAACCGTCCCCTATATATATATATATATATATATATATATATATATATATATATATAAACGAAAACCTTAAAATCCAATGTGTCGCGATGTGGTTGCTCCCCCCTTTTATGAAAGCCACCAGATTTCTTGATTTTTAAATAGAGGCATCTCATTGATTTACCCAAATTCATGGGTATGGGTCTTACCAAAACAAATAGCTCTTAAACGGGTTATAACATCTCATTAAATTAAAAATTAATCTAACCAATTATTTGGTATGAAAATCCTATAAAATAGAGATATACTAAAATTTAATATCCAATTTAAAAATGAAAAGATATTATTTTTAATTAATAAACAATTTTATAGTAAAAAAACATAAGCGGGTCATGGGTCACCAAATCCAGATAGCTTTTAAACGGGTTATAACATATAATTTATTTATGAAACCCTTTCATCATCAAACCCTAAGTATTAACTTTCTTACAATAAAGAAAATTAAAATCCAAAAAATAAATATAAAAAACGAAAAATGTAAAACAACCATTCTCTCAAGCCATTAGATTGCTTTATTTGTAAATGAAGGCTTCTCACGCATTGACCCGAATTCATGGGTAACGTCTCACCAAACCCAGATAGCTCTTAAACGGGTTATAACATCTCATTGTATTAAAAAAATAATCTAATCAAATATTTGATATGAAAATCCTATAAAATAGGAATATACTAAAAATTAATATCCTATTTTATTTTAAAAAATATATTATTTATAATTAAGAAACAATTTTATAATAAATAAAATAAACGAGTAATGGGTATTACCAAACCCAGATAACTTTTAAACCGGATTATAACATATAATTTATTTGTGAAACCATTTCATCATCAAACCTCAAGTATATTAATTATTAACTTTCTTACAATAAATAAAATTAAAATCCAAATATATATATATATATATATATATATATATATATATATATATAAATATTAAAAACGAATAACATAAAACAATCCCCGTAATACGGGGGAATAAAATCTAGTATATATATATATATATATATATATATATATATATATATATATATATATATATATATATATATATATATGAGAAGTATAGTTTGAAAACCCTTTTGAGTTGAGAAATCCCGTGAAAACCCTATGTAATTTTTTTTTGTTGCATGTAATATATGTTGTTACATTTAATACAAAATATCGAAATCATAAAAAAAAATGTTTTGCTATTTTTTTTACATTTTTTTAGTAATTTTTATATATGTTTTCAGGAGAGAGAAAATGTAAATAAACTTTTACATTTTTTATTAACTTTAATTGTGGGCCACAAGATTTAATCTTTAATTAAAAACATGCGGTTGAGAATGAGTTTCTAGAGTTTTCACAACTCAAGTGAGTTTTTATTCTAACCTAACCCTATATATATATATATATATATATATATATATATATATATATATAGGGATAAGTTATTGTAAAAAGATAATGTTTCCTAGGAATGTTAAGAATAATTATGGGCTATTAGATTAGGGGATTCAAGGGTTGAGATTTAAAATTACCAAAAACCGACATAGTTTCCTAGAATTACTCTTTCACAATTATAACCGACATAGTTTCCTAGAATTATTCTTTTACCATAGGTTTTAATGCCAAATGTCAAAAATATATTGGTTCTTACCATTCCTAGGAATCTCTTTATTCTTATTTGAATCCTTTTCTATATATATATATGTATGTATTATTCCATATCTAATACCTTAACGTAAGTTGACAAACATAGTGATCAGGTGAAAATAAATAGTTTAGGTTGCTTCAAAAAGAAATCGATCATCTAACCATAACAAATAGAAACCGATAATTCAATAATAGATTATTATCTTTAGTAGTTATATTAGCCGTGTAATTAGCATTGATAGCTGAATTATATCTCCAAAATAGGAGATCTTGTAAATATATATATATGATATAATAACAAAGGATGGGGACAATGATTCCAAAATATTTGTTAACTTCCATCATGACTTCTATAATTCAATAATAGGGAAAACTTATTTGGCCATTTGTTTAGTTGGCTAGACTCATAGTGATTAGTTGTACTACAAAGAACGGAAACCAATGCCACCTTGAATTTCTATGTTAAGCGGCGGATCAAACATGCGACTTTGGTCGATATATATATATATATATATATATATATATATATATATATATATAGCGAAAAAAAGGTGTGTTGTTCGACACTGAAAAGTTCACTAAAGAAAATTATGATAAAAACATGTAGAAAAACGCATATTTCATAAAGAAAATCAATGAAATTTCAAAACCCCTCACACAAATAGTTCTTGTTGGGTTAATAAGGGCAATTAGTGCTTGTTTGGTCAATAAGGGCAATTAGGGTCGATTGCAATCAATTTGGGTTATTAAAGTCAACTGCAGACAACTAAATTGAAATAGCGTCAAATAAGATCAATATGGAGTAGTTAGGGTTGATAATGATTCTCAGTCTTCGATTTTGATCAATTTAAGGCAAATTTGATTAATAAAGGTTAATAATGATCAACGACGGGAAACATTGATTGAAAGTGGCCAATAATGGTTAGTTAAAGCCAATATTAGTTAGCGATTGTGATACATATCCATAAGTAATATTCTGGCTCGTTAGAACTTATTATGACCTAGTATAGCTCAAATACTATCCTATATATCCCATTTAGCCATAATGGTCAATATTGCTCAATAATGGTTAATATTAGCCCATTAGGGTCATATATTGGCAATCGGTGTGTATGACATACCACCACCGCACCACGTCTACATATATTCACATACATTACAAAACAACTAAAAGAAACATAACCTCTTATAACCCAATATGACATGTATGATGCACTATATATTAGCCGATCACTATCAATTTAATATATATATATATATATATATATTATTTATAATAATGTATTTTAATATATTTAAAACTCTTAAGAACTAAAAATTATTTTTACTTCTTGCATAATTTTTCTGAATTTATATTATATCATATCATAGTATTTATTACTTTGAATATATTGTTAATTTTTAAATATTAAAACAGTATTTTTTTTTTCTTACTTCCTTTGATGGATTTCCTCTTATCCTAACACAAGGCTCAATTTCATATCTAAATTTCTGTTTCCATCCTTAAGTTACTCCTAAACTCAAACCCAAATCAAAATTTCAGTTTCCCTATACCGCTTACCCCCATATACCCCGTCTTTCACCCGCTTTTTGCCATGTTTTTTCTTCATCGCTAAAGACCCATCTTGAACCACCATCATACTACCAGACAACCCTCACTACAAGAAATTAACCCTATAGCGACGAAGGCTATATAGAGGACGAAAGTCGTTGCTATTACCAGCCTTTTCTAGAGGATATTTCATCGATATAGGGTTGATCAAACTTTTTTCACCTTTGGACCCTATCTCGACAACATATCGTCGAGATATGCTGTAGCAAACTTTTAGAGGGACACCAAAAATAAGCGCGTCAAGTTGAAACCCGATTTCGACGACATGTCATCGCCATAGCCTAAATTAACTTTATTTTTTACTTTTTTTTTATTCCGAGTAGATATATAAATGAAGAAAATCAACAAAATAAAATAAACATAGTATTGCGACGACATCTCCTCGCTATAGGTTAAATTAACTTAATATATTTATTTTTTTATTGATGATGGAAACATAACAAAAAATATAAAATAAGTTTTTTTTAAAAGAAAATTACCAACCCTATAACGAGGACAAGTCGTTGATATAAGGTTAATGTAATTTTTTTAGTTAATTTATATCGACAACATGTCCTCGAGATAGAGTAATTAAAAAAATTAATCATTTTTACTTTCTACTTTTATTATATGCGTGTGTATTGATTTTTATTACTAATTATTTTCTTTTGATATTGTATTCGCCTTATAGGTATGTATGTATATGTCCACGTATCTACATATGTATGTGTTCATGCGTCTATGTATGTATGTGTCTACGCGTATATGCATGTATGTATGTATCATGTATGCGTCTATGTGTCTATGTAAGTATGTTTGTGTGTATATATGTATCTATGTTTGTACGTGTATATATGTTTATGCGTCTCTGTACGTATGTTTCTATGTATGTTTGTTTGTATGTATATATCGGTTTATGCGTCTATGTATGTATATAGGAATGTATGTATATGTCTATGTGTCTCGTATGTATGTATGTGTGTGTGTATGTGTGTGTATGTATGTATGTGTCTCGTATGTATGTATGGATGGGTCTGTGCGTCTATATGTATTTATGTATGTGTGTATGCATGCATGTATGTATGTATGTATGTATGTATGTATGTATGTGTGTGTATGCATGCATGTATGTATGTGTGTGTGTGTTTATGTATGTGTGTATGCATGTATGTGTCTATGTGTCTCGTATGTATGTATGGATGGGTCTGTGCGTCTATGTATGTATGTGTGTGTGTGTATCTAAGTGTGTATGCATGTATGCATGTCTGTATGTATACGTCTATGACATATGTAGGTATGTTTGTATTTATATATGTGTCTATGCGTCTATGTATGTTTGTATGCATATGTCTATCTAAGCGTCTATGTACTTACGTATGTATGTATGTATGTATGTAGGTATGTTTGTATGTGTCTATGTATGTGTGTATGCATGTATATTCCTATGTGTCTATGTATGCATATGTGTATGTATGTATGTATGTATGTATATATGTATGTATGTATATGTGTGTGTAGTATGTATATGTGCATGTGCATTTATGTATGTGTCTTTGTGTCTCGTATGTATCTATTGACGGGTCTGTGTGTCTATGTATGTATGTGTCTATGTACGCACGTAGGTATGTTGGCATGCGTATATGTGTATATGCGTCTATGTATGTTTATATGTATATATCCGTCTATGTGTCTATGTATGTATGTATGTATTTATTCATGTATGTGCCTATGTGTCTATGTATGTATGTATGTATATATATATATATATATATGTATGTATCTATGTATGTATGTGTGTGTGTATGTATATATGTGTCTATGCGTCAATGTATGCATGCATGTATGTATGTTTGTATGTATGTATGTATGAATAAGTGTATGTATGTATGTACGTACGTATAATTTTTATTTTATTTTTAACATAAGAACAAGTAGTTGTTATTAATATAATTGTCATCATCATTAATATAATTAATGTATATAAAGAAAAAACAAATTATTGAAAAATAACCTATAGTGACGAAATGTCCTCGCTAAAGGTAAAATAAATTATTTTCATTTATTTTATGTTACTGAGTGATAAATAAATAATAAATAAAAAAAATTGACCTATATCGACGAAATGTCCTCGATACAAAGTTTGGCGGTATGGAGGGAAATTTAGCCGCGTCAATGAAAATATCAATATTTTAATATTGGCCTATATCGACGAAATGTCCTCGCTATAGGTCCTAGCTATATATTCTAATTTCATTCTTAGTTTGTTTCACAATCTCACCTCCTCTCCTCCAAACTTATTTTGTGCCACTGCCAAGCTCGTGTCTGCACCCGCCGATAACTTTCACCACCGCTCGTCCCACCTCCGCCATAGCTGATAACCTTCACCACCATTGGTTTCACCTCTGCCGGTTTTCACCACCACTGGTTTCACCTTCGTCGGCGCAACTACTCGCTGATGTATACCAACTCTGTTACCGTCATCAGTCCCGATTCACAAATTTGGTACCAATCAATTATTGTATTTGTGTATATTTGTTTGAACTATAGACCCAATTTAGTTTTAATTATATGTTTTACTAGTATGTTTGAAAATAGAGATTTAGGATGCAATTTTTCCCTAATTTGTTTGGTAAATAGGTTTGATTAGTATATTTGAAAAACTCGAGATTTAGGAGGTGATTTGGCCCTAACTTTCTTTGAAAATTAGAAACGTGCTTGTTAATTAGTATGTATGTTGCAGAGTCAAAGATATGTTCGTAAAGAATCTAAGATATGAAAAGTCATGACATTTAGAGGTGGCATTGGCCGAAAATGTCATAGAATTATATAAGATTGGCTCATTTATTATTTTTTATATTATTCAATTACTTATTTTGGTATATGTATTAGGTGTGTTATCCGGGTAAAATGTTTGGGTCGGGTTAATCGAGTTAGTGCTTCACGGAATTTGACCTAAAGAACGACCCGTTTTTGAATGGATTATTCGGTTTTGGGTGAAGCGGGTCGAGTTTAAACAAGTTGGGTTTCTAGTTGGTTTTCAGGCCTCTTTCCGCCCATTAGTTGCTAAACATTTTACTTTCTGCCGGACATTTTAGTTTGACTTCATCTCATTTAGTTTTATTGTAATTTATCATCTTATTGTACAGATACTTGGCCTTCTATGGCTAATGACAGTGGAAGCATGGCTAACTACATAAGAACTCATCAGCTGGTAATTGTCTCATTTTATCCTTCTGAATTGTAATATTTTCTTTGAGCTTTATTCTTGGTTAGAGATTTATTTGGTTTCATTTGTTTTTTCTATTTTAATTTTTGATGAAACGCACACCTAACTCTTTGATGCATTATGTGTATCATGATAGATTATCAACTCATCCTCGTATATAGTTTACATTAATGCCTATATCATTGCAAGCTTAAACTGAAATCAAGATTTTGATACTTGATTTTTTTTCGGATTTTGGTATTGATTTATATGTATGCCTTTGTATGTGTTCAATACATTAGCGTACATAATTTACTTTATATATAAACTTATGTTCTAATCATCTCTATGTCTAAGCTAGGGTCAATCCATTAAATTTCTCGCCATCAAAAATCAAGTAAGTGTTTTACCCTGTAAACCATTTTATATATATGATTAGGTATGTATGCTTGTTCATAACACGTATAACTGTTTTTATTTTATCGTATTAGATGGAAGGTCGATACTCGTGATTAGGAGAGGAATGTGGTCGGCTTCATGTATGTATAAAACTCTATATTTTTGGTTATTTTGAGAATGCTCGTATAAGATGTATGTTCTTCTTGTCTTTTTTATACTTATTGTATTTTATTAGTTTTGGCAATTTTGATAATTTGGTTGAAAAAACCCGGTAAATAAATAAATAAATAAATAAATATATATATATATATATATATATATATATATATATATATATATATATATATATTAATTTTTTGGTCCCCCTATCTCGAGGACATATCGTCGATATAGGGCTAATTTAATATTTTTATTGTAAGGCTATCTCGGCGACAAGTCCTCGATATAGAATTAATTAAAAAAATAATTAAACCTTATCTCGACGACTTGTCCTCGAAATAGGGTGATTAAAAAACAATTAATCATTTTTTTAATCACCCTATCTCGAGGACATGTAGTCGAGATAGGTGACTCTATATCGACGACTCTATCTCGACGACAATTTTAAGCTATTACGACAATTAAGTAGCGATGAAGGCTATATCGACGACAATTTATTGACAAAGGCTATATAGAGGACAAACAGGGCCTATCTCTCGACGACTTTTGTCTTCGCTAAAGCCCCTGTTTGTTGTAGTGCCTACCGACGTTGAACCCTGAATCACCTGCTCTATTGTTCACAAATCCCTGCCGCGTCTAGTTTTAAAAGCTTGTTTGAAATCCGAAATCGAACTTTTTTGTCCTTGGTATACCTGTTATGGATAACATTGGTGCATTGTTTTCCCTTGATTTTCTTGATGCTATGTTTTCACTGACTCGTTTTTTGTGAATTTGAATAGGTCAGAAGATGCACACCAACTGTTCGATGAAATGCTTCAAGGAGCTGCAGATTTTAATTACTTAAAAATTCACCCCTATAAAATTGATTAATATCATGTCTATCACATTATCCTCATATTTACTGTTATGATAATATTGTGAATGTTGAAATTTGGTTCACTATTATATAGAATAAATTACTTTAATGAGAAATAAATATGTATTTGGCTTCAATTTTGACATGTATGCGGCTTATTTAGTTTAGATTTTCGTTTTGCTGCTTGGAAATTTTTGTATGCTCCATATTATCATACTATTGTGAATTTAGTGCTATCATAATGTTCTAGTTAAACGGAAATTAGTTGGGGTAAGGAGTTTTATTAAAATATTGCAAAACTTTGTTCTAATTAAACACATATCAATGTGGTATAAGACTTGACGTGGAAAAATATTCTCTCTTTTATCAAACTGTATGCCGTCATATTAACTTGCCTTTCGCATTACAGGTGAGTTAGCAATTGTGGATTTGGGACAAACAGATGATATGGAAGACATTATTCAAGAGAAAAATGGGTTGACACAAGGGGAGTGAAGTTTATGTAAGTCTCATTACTTTGTAAATATATGTTCTTTTACTGCTTATTTATATAATGTTAACGTTCTCATCGTAGGAATCATATAAAAAACCGGCTGTCAAGAAGTATGGGATGACGCTAGCTTACACCTAGAATTCGATATGCAGTTATGGTCAAGCATTGCAGGGGAGAAGAAAAACGTTGGCTGTACGTGACTAGCAACCTCACCGATCCGCATGTCCTGTTGGCGGGTGCACCGTCAAAGCCAAGTACTGGTAGTTCTTTTCCATTGGGGAGAAGTAATAAGGTTTGTATTCTCTATTAGAAAAAATAGATAGAGTTTGGTCTTCTTTTTGTCCCAATCAGGATTTGCATTGGGTGCAACCTAGAACCGGACCAATTAGACATTGGTCGCTCCAGGTTTTGAAACGCGTTTTATGGGACGAGTTCATGGGTTTCACTAGTTTAATAAAAACTTCAAACTTTGACAAACATAAACCGCTAACCAGCCTTATAAAACCAAGCCAGAACGTAGAATATTATATAATTTATATAAGATTTAATATTAAACGAAATAGATAAATAGTAAATTTTTTGTGTACCATAAGATATTTTTTAATTTTCTATATAACAATGAACATTGATGTGTCCTTAAGAATTATGTGCGAATTTAATATAATTGTAGGTGCAAAAATTGGAGGAAAAATATTCAAGCCGGAATGGGAAAAAATAGCCGAGTTGGAACGAGGAAAAGTAGAAAACATGCTACGTTCGACAAAATTAAAGAAAATACGAGATTGTTTGTTGAAATGAATGAGAAACTTCAGTTATTGACTTATTGTCACAAGATCAACCGCAAAACTTCCACCAAGTTATGATATATGGAAATTTCAGTTTTCATTGTATTATTTTTTGGATGATTTAGATCTTGTATTGCATTTGGATATTTTATGGTATTTGATTTGGATATTTATCTTTGGTATGATATTTTATAAAAAGTAAATATAATGTTTACACGAAAAAAAGTAGAAAACGATAAAAAAAAAGAAAATTTTGAAAAAAAAAAGTGTAGCAACATCTCTAGCTAAGCCTTACATAACCCATAGTGAAATCATGCGAATTTCTATAGCAAAATCTTTTGATGATTATTGTTGCCAAAGTTGTAGCTGAAACTTGGTAGTAAACTTTGTAGCTAAAAAATTTGTAGCAAAATTGCATAGTTATAAAATCGTAGCAACATTCCATAGCTAAAAGTCCGTAGCTAAAAAAACGTAGCAAAATTCCGTACCTAACAATTCGTAGCTAAAAATCCGTAGCAAACAATTCGGTAGCAAAATCCGTACCTAATGTAGGTAAAATAACGACGTCTCTTTTGGTAGCTAAAGTCGTAGCAAAATTCCGATTTCGTAGCAAAAACTCGTAGCTAATAAGTTAGCTACGAGATTTGTACCAACGGACCAAATTGGTAGCAAATCCGTAGCAAATAGGGTGTTTGCTACAGATTTACTCCCGATTCGGCAGTAACAAATACCTGTTTTTGTAGTAGTAAGCTTATTCTTACTCCTTATATTGTTTTTATAGATTTTTGGACGACTGCCCTCAACTCTTATTTCTCTCTTAAACCCATTAACCCATTTTAAGGTACTTGCTTTCAATCCGTAAAGTTGCCGCCAATGATGAGATCGATTCCTTGTTAAGGCCTAGCTATGAACAAATCAACCAAAATTCATTGATAAAACGGAGGTACCTTCTGTAAACTTTTACTTCAAAATTGTTACGAGATATGATTGAATTTCAAGCTCACGATAGTATGAGTTCTATAATATAAATTCGTGGGTAGTTATTTGGTACTTCTTTTTATCTTAATCTTGTTAATTCATAACTTGATTTAACAATAACCCTATGAACATCTAAGCCAATAATAACCTAAGTTATAAATTTACAAGTAACTAAAAATTGATGAAAATTGACAACTCAAACAAACATAAAGGAAAAAAGTACAATCGCTCTGCACATTCTCCAGAATGACCGGCGCCTTGTTTACTTCCAAATACCACACAATTTATCACTTCAGCCCGCCGAAAGAAAAGAAAAAAAAACACATTAGGGTTAAATGTGACTTTTTATTAATATGATGATGTCTTTTCACTGTTGCATTTCTCGTAGGCCTGGATTACAAGGTATGCAAAATTGGCCATGAATTTGTTTTTTTGGTATATGTTCGGTTCTTTTTCTTTAATATACCGGCCAGCTTTATTTAGTGTTAGTGGGATGAAGGACCATGAATAGTAATTAAATTACTATGAAAGTAAATGAATATTTGGCGCATGTTTTAACCACCACCAGACACTCTTTCATGTGACGGCGAGGACACCCGTTTTGTCTTTGATCCCCTAAAGCATACCGATTCAATTAAAAAGGAAGTCCAATTAAGCAAACACTTTATGAAAAAAGTTATCGCATCTGTAAGATTACTTGATTGGAAAGACCTTACCATTTCATCCCGTTAAACTGTTAGAGATAGATACCAAATGTAATTGGCTCCTTATACGTTATGCTTTATATTATAACTATAAATAATTACAAACATATATCTTATTTAGAGATAGAAATCAAGACATAATAATAATTACAAGGTAACAATATATACTATAAATATACGTATAGGGCTTCTGGGTGAGTATTGGGTTCCTGTGTAGGTATCACATAAAGGGTAAAATCATTGAAGTATAACAGTTATGAGACAGATATACCTTAGATCTCCATTGTATATGAACCTTTGTGACGAGTGACCAATCCAATCATTACCTTCCTATGGCCTCTTGCCTTGACGGAAATAAAAATGACTCCAGTTGTCCAGGTTTCATAACAAGACTCAGAGATGTTGATAAAAAGAAATATTTTATTTCATAACTGTTCTTCCCGAAGGAAGAACTTCTAGATATTTACATCATTTTCCCCTAAGGGGGAACTTACTCACACATAGCTAGGATTACAAGGAAATTAAATTTTTGGGAGAGTATTCGATACTCTATCCCTTACAATTCTCATATTATATAGGAAAATAATGAACGTAAAGTCCTTTTTGTTTACGTAAGTGCTTAAGTAATTATCTTCATAATTGAACCCATGTGGGGTCCTAATTACGTGTCCCCCATTATTCGACTGAGAGGTTGTCGCTTTGCCTGCTTTTTTCACATGCTTGCTTTGAATCAATGAACCCATGTGTAGGGTCCAATTCATGTGTATCCTCCATTATCTCGTCTGAGAGGATGTCACTTTCTCTGCACTCTTCACATGCATGATTTTCTATTAGGCGTGCCAGTTCATCACACAATAATTTTTTAGTGGCTGGACCTACATCAAGTTGATTGAGAGCGATTCGTTGCTCAATGGTCTCTATTGCATGTTTTTCATGAACAGGCAGGGGGGTTCCACTGTAACTAGTAATTATGCAGTTTTGGCTGCAGTAGTTAATTTTCTTAAAACTTCCAACTTTGATTTGTTGAAGAGTCTTTAAGATTTTTAGATATCCATTAACTCTAATGGAGACCCAATTGCTGATATCTTCTTTTTCTTCCATGACTTTGGAAGGTTGGACATTTCTTGTTTTAGCTAAGCCAACCTCTAATAAATGTAAGGCAGGAAAGCTTTTTCCTTAAGACCAATCTGGTAATGCAGAGGTGCATTCAATATAGATGCTGGCATCTTTGGCTGCTGCAATCTTTTTTCTGAAGGTTTTTATAGCCTTCTTCATGCCTTCTGTGAACAAATTGATTTCTTGTAAATTAGAAGAAGGATATATACATTTAATTAGTCCAGCAGAAAATGCTAGCGAAACTAAATGAGGATCAAATCCTGGACAGAAGTTGTATCCTTGACAGAAGTTGTATAGTTAACCGATTTCTTCATTCTGAATCTCTATTCTTTTTTTTGATCTTCTTTCAAAGGGTGAGTTTGAAAAGTTAACCGGTGAGGTTCTTGTCGTCTTTACTACAGGTGTAGGAAAGATAGAAATTCTTAAGGGAATTTCTTTTCTTCCAAATTCTGCAGAAAATCTCGTGGCTTCTTGTTGGGCTTGTAACAAGAAGCTGAATTTTTTGTAGGGAGCTGATGTATTCTGGACATATTTTGAGACAATAGCCCAGTCTACATAAATTCCTCTGTGGTCTCCATAAAAAATGACGTAGAATTTTGAATTTTGATTTCCTGGAGATGTCACCTTTTGAGCATAGGTGGTTTTAATAGTTTTTAGAAAACTATCAGCCGTAAACGGATTTGAGTTGTCTTTACCGGAGCCATTTACTTCCGGACTAGAAGATGATTGTGGCTCATCTTTTGCCTCACATATGCTTTTTCCCAAAGCAACAGGGATCAACGGACTTGATTTTTCTTTACCTTTAGCCGTTTGTAAAGGAATAGATTCTGTTTTTAGACTTTCGTCTTCCTGTACAGAATTTACAGTTTTGGTGTTAAGCAAATCATTGTATAACACAATTTGCTGTTGAACAGCTCGTAATTCTATTAAAAGAATTTTTTCTTTTAGGCGTAAGGCCTTGATTTTTTCTTTTTCTTCTTCCATCATAATTCTTTTTCTAAATGAGGGTGTGATGAACTTTTGAAAGAGATGCATACTATTTATAGAAAAAGATTACGTCATTGCTTACGTATTTTGAAAGTCACGTGTCAAGCTATCAGCTAGCACGTTTTTTGGTCCTTCAAGATGTTCAATATTAAAGGAATATCTTGAAAACCACATCTGTCATCTGACTAGGCGTCCTTGCTTATTATCTCCAGAAATTTTTGTTTTTAGGAATAAGTGAAGTTTTCATTATCTGTCCTGACTAGAAATTTTACAGGGGTTAAAAAAATAGAAAACTTTGAAATGGTATTTTTTACCGCCAGTAATTCTTTTTCATTACTGTGATAATTCCTTTCAGCTGGTTTAAAATTTCAAGAGGTGTATTTACAAATTTCCTCTCTATCAGCTGTTTTTGCTTTTAAGACCCACCCCAAAAATCATTTGAGGCATCGGTTTTAATTATAAGAGAGTCTTCTTCTTTCGGAAGATAAAGTCTAGGAAAACTTCTTAAGTTTTTCTTTATCTTTTTAATTTAATCTGTATCGGCTTCTTTCCAATCCCATACATAATCCTTTTTTAATTTTACCTGTAGCGGCTTTCTGAGCTTTGCAAGCCTCGGAATGTATCTTTCGACATAAGTTAAAACACCAAGAAATCTTTGCAGATATTTTTTATCTTTTAAAGTATTTAGAAATTTATGTAAATTTTCCGAAATATGTTTTTGTGGACAATGAGTTCCTTAATCTTTTTCAAGACCTAAAAAGTTTATCTTTGTTTTAAAAAGATTTGCTTTCTTTTTTGACAAAATAATTCCATATTTTTCAATTGTTTTTAAAATAGATAAAACATGAAAATAGTGATGTTCCTCAGAGTTAGAAAATATTATGATATCGTCTACGTAGACGGTACAATAATCTTCTAATCCTCTTAAAGCATTCTGCATATGTCTTTGAAACATACTAGGTGCTTGTTTTAATCCGAAAGGAACCACCTTCCATTGATAATGACCATCAGGACATGTAATTGCAGTTAGTAACTGAGATTCTTCATCTAATAGTACCTGCAAGAAACCACTTTTGCAGTCGAAACTAGAAAATATGGTTTTTCATCTTAAGAGGGTTAGTAATTCTTGCATACAAGGAAGATTATGACTGTCTCCTATTGTTGCTGAATTAACCGCTTTATAATTTACGACCATTCGCTTTTTTCCTCTTCTTTTTTCAGCTTCATTTTCAACTAGAAACACTGGTGACATATGAGGTGACTTACTTGGAACAATTAATTTTAGCTCAAGTAACTTTTTAATTTGTTTGCTAATCTCCTCTCTATCTTGTGGACTGTATTTTGACAAAACCGAGCCCTGGTGCGAAAGCGTGAATAATGGTCGTTATTAATGGTGGAGCTTGGATTTGAGCTTGGATCGAATCGTATTCGCTCTTGAAAGGGGATTTTTGGACGGATGAGTGGTGTTTGGGAGAGAGCTTGAATCGATTACAATGAACAATAGACTGGATGAACAAATATATGTAATCGAAACACAAAGATAAAGAAGTGGTAGTATGATTTCATTAACCAAAAGATTGTCATACAAAGCACTCATACATACACACATACATACAGTAAAGATCATCCACCTCCAGGAGAGCTCATCCTGGAGGCGGCGGCTCTCTCTAAGAGATAAAACCCTAGATCTCACACAATACACAATACACTCATACTAGACAAATTAGCAAATACATCTATTTATACTAGTCTAGCATGTCTTGGTCTTCAAGCCATCCACCCTTGGTTGAGACCAAAAATATTAATTATTTTCACCCATAATAATAATAATTTGATGCGTCGGTCTAAAATATAAGTCCCAACAATGTCCCCCTTAGACCGATGCCATCAAATTTTCTTCCATGACCACCTTAAAAACTCGTTGTCTTTCATTGAAATTCTCACCCTCATGTTAAGCTTCTCCCGTTGTTCATTTTAGATCATTTCTCCTATATCACATTCGGATACATTTATATGGGCATATGAACGAGGTTTTGAACTTCGAAGATCAACTTCAAGTAACAAGGTCATCACAAAAAGAAATAAACTCAATGTGATCATCAAATAATCTTCCATTCTTCAAATCTGTTTCTTCCCTTGTAAATTGTCTTCAAACCATTCCATGAATCAAGATAGCATTCAAGTCAACCTTAACCCGTTCTTGATTGTCAAGTGACTGTTTTCATTGGAGGTTAAACTCTACTGATCATCCGTTCACCATGTTACTAGTGATGACTCTATCTTCTCAACCGTACTAGGAAATCTGAAGACTCACAAGCAATGAAACATCTCTAAAGAATCTTGAATTATTGATCTTGATCAACGTTTCCTTAACTTGAGTCTTTTCACTTGATTTGAAGCAAGCAATTTGCAATGAAATTCAAGAATTTTTACTCCCCCAATTTTGTTGCAATTGTTTTTGAAAATTGTGTCTTCAAATCAAGTATGGGTGAAACAACCTTGACCATCCTTATCAAGATTGTTGATTCTATAATAAACAAGGATAAACAAAAAATTATGTTGGTTGACACTTATAAGGGATGAAATCCGTAAGCTTGGTCAACACTTGTTCTTGTAAAGCTCTTTGATGAAGTTTGTGAAAAATTGATAAGGCTTTGATTTCCTTTCGCTTGTTGATGATTGGATAAAATTTACCAAAATACCCTTGGTATATATCTACCATATAGCTCAGCTTGGTCGAACGGTCAATGACACCAAAAATCTCAAGTGTAATTCATTCACGAGCATGGATTATCGGTTCACGAGCACACAAGTCCTTTAAATCCCTTCACAAGCACACTCAAAATAATTTTTTTTATGCTCGAGCATGGACCTTGCTCGAGAAAATACTTGGTCTTTCTCACATCGAGCATGCTGGAGGGCTTGCTCGAGGCCCTTTCTCGAGAAAATAAGTCTCATTGAGCATGCTGGAGGGCTTGCTCGAGGCCCTTGCTCGAGACAATACTTAGTGTTTTTCTGTGTCGAGCATGCTGGAGAGCATGCTTGAGGGCTTGCTCGAAGGCCCTTGCTCGAGAAAACACTTGTATTATTCTGGCTTTCATCGAGCGTGCTCTAGGGCTTGCTTGAGAGCTTGCTCGAAAACACTTGTGTTTTTCTTTTCTTTTCCTGAGCATGCTCAAAAGCAAAAGTGTGCTCGAAGAAGGTTTGCTTGAGTAAAACAAAGTGTGCTCGAGACCAAAAGATATATTTTGAGATAAACCAGGATGTGCTCAGGGTTCCTGTGCTCGAATCCAAACTTGATGTGCTCGATATAAGATATGCTCGAGATAAGCCGTGCTCGAAGCAACACTTAGTCCTTTTACATACTCGAGACCATTCATATCATGCTCGAGACATCCAGACTTCTTTTCTGCATCATCAATCAATGATTTTCCAATACAGAACCTGCTTGAATATTCCCTTTGCTTCTTCCATCTGCTGCTACAAACAATGATTAGATTGCTCCTAGTACCTGTTCATTATTGACTTCTACATAGCAGATTGTACCAACAACAATGTTCTTCAATATTCCCTTTACTGTTCAAGCAGCACACTCATATCAGAACAATTTCAAGCACATAAAACCCTAATTTTCAGATCAAGAACCAAGCTTCTTTATTTGAAATTAATCGTTGTAGCAATATCCCAGTCATCTCGATATCAACCATCTATCTTCAATCTATCAACAGACGTTACGGATCTGAAAATCATCTTCAATAACAGTTTTGCCTCAAAACGAGCTAAAAACACTGTTACATCAGATCTGGACCGATATGACCAAATAAACATGAAATTGATGTTGAATCTCCGAACGAGTCATCAACCTAAACATAAATCCACATAAATTTTACCCAAATCATCAAATAATTTCATAACCCTAAAATTTTTCAACAAACCTCATCAGCTTAACGTCCATGGTGGATTCAAGAGCGAGATGAATCAGATTCAGCGGTTAGTCTGAACGATTCGGCAACCTGGCTCTGATACCAACTGACAAAACCGAACCCCGGTACGGAAGCGTGAATAATGGTTGTTATTAACGGTGGAGCTCGGATTTGAGCTTGGATCGAATCGTATTCGCTCTTGAAAGGGGATTTTTGGACAGATGAGTGGTGTTTGGGAGAGAGCCAGAATCAATTACAATGAACAATAGACTGGATGAACAAATATATGTAATCGAAACACAAATAAAGAAGTGGTAGTATGATTTCATTAGTCAAAAGATTGTCATACAGAGCACTTATACATACACACATACATACAATAAAGATCAGCCACCTCCAGGAGAGCTCATCTTGGAGGTGGCGGCTCGCTCAAAGAGATAAACCCTAGATCTCACACAATACACAATACACTCATACTAGACAAATTAGCAAATACATCTATTTATACTAGTCTAGCATGTCTTGGCCTTCAAGCCATCCATCCTTGGTTGAGACCAAAAATATTAATTATTTTCACCCATAATAATAATAATTCGATGCGTCGATCTAAAATATAAGTCCCAACAATGTCCCCCTTTGACCGATGCCATCGAATTTTCTTCCATGACCACCTCAAAATCTCGTTGTCTTTCGTTGAAATTCTCCCCCTCACGTTAAGCTTCTCCCGTTGTTCATTTTAGATCATTTTTCCTATATCACATTCGGATACATTTGTATGGGCATATGAACGAGGTTTTGAACTTCGAAGATCAACTTCAAGTAACAAGGTCATCACAAAAAGAAATAAACTCAATGTGATCATCAAATAATCTTCCATTCTTCAAATCTGTTTCTTCCCTTGTAAATCAAAACCTAGCATGATTATAGTATTTGTAGCACATAGATCACTACACTCATGAGAAGAAGCTACACAAATTGTCAGTTTACTGAACAGAAATCTTTTAAGCCTATAATCCAGGAGTTATGAGATTAGACAATATATTATCATTTCCCAAATTAGTTGGATTCAATCTCCACTTGAAAAACAATTTCACTCCTGATTAGGAACTTGGATAATGTTATCATCTCCCTTGTATGATCACCAAAACAGTGTTTCTTATCATAAAACATCTTACATTTTCAAAATCATTTCTTTTGACAGGTCATTATTTAAGCTTAGATTCTGAAAACAGTGGTCTTTTAAACACATTTGACAAGCAGACACTTCACTAGTGTCACACACATAATACTCACATAGCACATTTAATTCAGCAAAGCACACAATACAGTCGAGCATACTTAGAAATCCATCGAGCATACTCGGAAGTTTATCGAGCAACCTTAAGATGTAGCATTACAGAGTTTGTGCTCGAAAGACTTGAACATTTTGCTCGAGCAATGGAGTTGTGCTAGGAATACTTAGAAAGTTTACAATAGCACATGTCCATGCTCGAACATCAAAAACATATCATTTGTGCTCGATATACTTGAGAGTCCTCAAGTGTGATTTGTTTGTGCTCGAAGAACAGTAAACACACCATAAAGTACAGAACCATGCTCGGAATACTTGAAAATATTTCCAAAGCAAGTCTATGCTCGATCAACTGAGCAATGATATCTGTGCTCGAATGACTTAAAATAGTCTTTCAGAAGCCTATGCTTGTGCTCGAAGAGCAATAAGCACATCATCAAGCATAGATTCATGCTCAAAGTACTTAGAATCATAAAAATTCATCATGCAAGCACAGATCAAAGTACTAACAGCTGTAATTATCAGAGTTAACAGAAATTCCACACAAGAACAGTCACACACATGATTAATGCAAGCAGAATAGTTAGTTTAGCATAGCAATCAATCATGCAAACATTCAAAGTGAGTAACATAGATCATCAGTAAGCACCTCACTTAAGCACACATCCTAAATTAAACCTTATCAGCATTTATCATTCCTAGGCATTTTAACTGAAAGTGAAACCTGGTTTTATCTAATGGTTTGGTGAACAAATCAGCCAAATTATCAGATGTGTCTACCCTTTTCATTTCTATAAGCCCTTTTTCCTAACAATCCCTAATGAAATGATGTCTAATTTCAATGTGCTTAGTCTTAGAATGTTGGACTAGATTCTTAACAATGAACATAGCAGCAGTATTATCAATTAAAATAGGTGTGAGTAAGAAATTCAGACCATAATCCAGCAGTTAGTTTTGAATCCACAGAACCTGTGCATAGCAATCAGATGCAGCAATGTACTCTGCTTTAGCAGTAGAGATTGACACTGTGGTTTGTTTCTTGCATTGCCATGAGAGGAGTCTATTTCCAAGAAACTGACATCCTCCTGAAGTTGATTTTTGACTCATGTTGCAACCATCATAGTCACTGTCAGTGTAAGCCATAAAATCAAAGGAAGAGTTCTTTGGATACCAAATTCCCAAGTCTGGTTTTCCTTTCAAGTATCTGAATATTCTTTTCACTGCTAGCATATGTGACACCTTGGGGTTCGCTTGAAACCTTGCACAGACACACACAGCAAACATAATATCTGGCCTAGATGCTGTGAGATACATCAATGATCCTATTTTGGCCCTATATTCATGCTGGTCTACTGGCTCCCCCTTTTCATCAGGTATCATTTTCTAATGCGCGTCTATTGATGTTAACACTGTCTTGAAGTCTTGGCACTTGAACTTGGTGAGAATCTCTTGAACATATTTTGATTGATTTATGAAAATTCCATCTGTCTTCTGTTGCATCCAAGGAAGAAATTCATTTCTCCCATTGAGCGCATTTGGTATTTGGACTTCATTATTTGCTCAAATTCCTTTCACATTTGTTCATTTGTTGAGCCAAAAATGATGTCATCCACATACACTTGCAGCAGTAGCAAATCTTTTCCCTTTCTTTTGTAAAACAAAGTCTTGTCAATGGCCCCTCTACAGAAGCCATGTTCTAACGGATGGTTAGAAAGCTCATCATACCAGGCTCTTGGTGCCTGATGTAGTCCATAAAGTGCCTTGCTGAGCTTGTAGACTTTGTTTGGATGAATTGGATCTTCAAATCCTGGAGGTTGAGTGACATAAACTTCTTCATCTATCTTTCCATTCAGGAATGCAGATTTTACATCAAACTGATAGACTTTAATGTTCATTGATGCTGCATATGCTAGAAAAATCCTGACAGCCTCTAGTCTTGCAACAGGAGCAAATACCTCTTCAAAATCTACTCCTTCTTCTTGTAGACACCCTAGAGCCACCAATCTAGCTTTGTTCTTAATCACTATCCCCCTTTCATCCTTCTTGTTTCTAAAGGCCCATTTTGTACCAATTGCATACTTGCCTCTGGGCTTGTCCACTAAGTTCCACACATGTAAGTCTCTGAACTGAGCTAATTCCTCTTGCGTAGCTTCCACCCAGCTGTTGTCCTTTAAAGCTTGATTGATATTCTTTGGTTTAACTCGGGATAGAAAACAGGCATACAAGCATATATTTGCTCTTTCAGATGCACTTCTGGTAACTCTTTCATGTAGGTCTCCAATTATGTTCTCTGCAGGGTGATTTCTTTCAATAGAGGTAGTTTGAACAACTGGTGGTACAAACACTTCTGCTTCTAGATTTGTCATATTCATCTCAGCAGATTCATCTTCAGATCTGTCTTGATTTTCAGTAGAGGTTTGAACATGATTGAGTCCTGATGTAGATGCCTCATTTCCTCCTAGCTGCAATGAGTCAAACAGGGTCTGCCACTGAGACATTTCTTCAGTCTGAGAGGGTTGTTGACTTTGGATGGGCTCACTTTCAATAACACTTGGACCTTCATTTGAGATTTCAACTACAGCCTCTTGTCCAACTCTCTCTACTTCATCTTCTTCTTGGATGTTTCTACCAAAGTCAAAACCATTTGCTTCAGGAGCAACTGAGGTCCATAGTTTGTTCAGATCAACTTGTTTTGCTTTTTCTTTTTCTTCAAAGCTGGTTCTGTATATACTATCATCCTTGTCTTCACTATAGATTTTAAATGATTTGATCATTTTCTCGAGATCAAATAGCCATTTTGGACCATCAGTATTGTTGAACTGGTTTTCATTGAAGATGATGTCAGATGATTCAATGACCACCATGTGCTCTTTCACATAGACTCTATAAGCTTTTGAATGAGATGAATAGCCCACAAAGAAATATTCCAGTGATTTGGACTGGAATTTATTCAAGTAGTCCTTTGTGTTCAAGAGTGAGCATTTACATCCAAAAGGCTTCAAAAACTTCACATAAGGTTTTCTCTGGTAGAGAATTTCATATGGAGTCTTGTTTTGAGCCTTGTTAAGTAGAACCCTGTTCTGCACATAGCATGCAGTATTTATTGCTTCTGCGCAGAATGTAACAGGAAGATTAGCATCAGCAATCATGGTTCTCCCAGCTTCAATTAATGTTCTATTTCTCCTTTCTGCAACACCATTTTGTTCAGGGGTTCTAGGAGCATTGTACTGCTAGAAAATACCCTTAGAAGTGCAAAATTCACCCATCGTGTCATTCTTGAATTCTGACCCATTGTCACTTCTAATTACCTTCACTTTCCTGTCAAGTTGATTTTCCATCTTTAGTACACAAGATTTGATCAAATTTGGGGTTTCATTCTTGTTGCCCATGAAATATACCCATGTGAATCTTGAACAATCATCAGTTATCACTAAGCAGTATCTCTTCTTCCCAACACTTGGAACACTCACTGGACCAAACAAGTCCATGTGAAGTAATTCCAAGACCTCATCTATTGTGTTTATTAGTTTGCTCTTGTGTGAGGATTTGTGTTGTTTTCCTTTTAGGCAAGATGTGCATTTTTCTTCTAGTTTGAACTCTCTTGTGGGAAGGCCAACAACATGTTCACCTTTCACTAGTTTGTTCATATTCTTCAAATTTACATGACACATCTTCCTATGCCATAGCACAGTTTCATTCTCAGTTGCCTTTGATATAAAGCATGAACCACCTCTTGAAGTTGCAGTATTCATTCTTAGTTCATAGAGGTTGCCGTTTCTTGGAGCCATAATCATTTCGGTTGGAATCACAAAATCTGGCTTTAAAATCAGGCAATGTTCATCATTGAAGGCAACCTTGTATCCCTTGTCACACACTTGAGAAATGCTCAGCAAATTGTACTGTAGTCCTTCAACATGTAGAACATTCTCAAAGGATACTTTGCCATTTGTGAGTGTTCCCTTTCCAACAATTTTTCCTCCATTTTCATCACTCCCAAATGCAACTGGTCCCTCATACTTCATCACATAATTAATTAATGCAGTTTTATCACATGTCATGTGTCTTGAACATCCACTTTCCATATACCAGAGATCATTGCTACTCATGGACTGTTCCTACACACACATAAATGGAATCAGTTTGATTCTGAGTTACAAACTCCATCAGTTTGTAATTCAGAGATAGTGGAGGATGCATCAGAAGTTTGGATTGGAACAGGTGGTGGATCTTCATACACGACTTCACAATCCTCATCAGTGTCGTACTCTGATCCAAAGTACACTGCAGACACTTTAATGCTACTATCAACTTCCTTAATCACCTTATCCTTCCATTCTTCTACTTCCTTCTATGCCTTCCACTTGAATCCTCTTGGTTCAAATCCTTGTTTCAACAGAAACTTCTCATCACCATTTAGAACACCTGGTCTCCTCTTTGCTTCCTCTTCATTTGGTTACCTTTTGTTCTTGTCTATTGTTGTCAGGATTTGGTCAGCTTCTTTGATCTTCAAAATTGTTTTGAGCCTTTGTTCCAACATAGGCTGATGGTTCTTAGCTTCAGATGGGTTTTTATTTCCATTCAAGTATCTCTCATACATTTCTTTGTAGCTTTTCATGTCATAGCCACTAACCACATCTGGAATTTCAAAAATATCCTCAAGAACCCAGCAAGAGTCAGTGTGATGCCCATAAGCATCACATTTCTTGCAGAATACTTTAGCAAAGCTTCCCAAATCTTTAAGAAGTTTCTTGTCCTTGATCTTGTCACTTGGTTTAGGGAAGTCAAATCCTAAAGATGTCTTTGGATTCAAAGTGCTTGAAAAATCCATCTTGATTGGCTTGCTGAGATCAATTGCTTGTGGATATTTTTCTTTGACAAAAACAATTTTCTTCAGGTTGGATGGCATTGTTGAAGAACCTCCCTCTTGTTCTTTTGGATATCTTCTTCTTGGAGCATTATCCAAATTACCAACATCAAATAATTCATGATTAGAAAAGTCTGGGTAGATTGGTGGATGACTTTGATCATAAGAGGATTTAATTGATTGTTCTGTTTTCTTCTTAATGATTGGCTGTGATTCTGATCTCTTCTTGATGACTGGCTGTGGTCTAGCACATAAATCAAATGGAACATGCTCTCTTCTCATTCTCTCGTGGTGCTTTCTTACCTTTGATGTCATAGGAGGCAGAAGAGGAATTTTGTCACTTTTCTTCTTATTTGTTCTTTTCTTCTTCTTCTTCTTCTTCTCCTTTGATGACTTAGAGCTTCCACAGCTACAGTTGCTTTCTTCACTGGAGTATTCACTCCACTTCTTTTTCTCTCCTTGAGGCTGTTCATCAATCATAGTTTTTGACTTATCAGTCTGTTTCATCACAAATTCTCCATCCTGATCTACAATCACATCATCATACTGCTTGATAAATTCAGGCTTATCATAAAACACATTTTTGAACTGTTTGAGATACTCACTTCTGCTCTCTTTATAAACTTTCAAAGGGTAACTGTCACAGAAAGGTGGTGGTACCTTTTTGTACTTCTCTTCCTCTGTCATTTTGTCAATATGACCAATAATTTTTCTTGTAGAGGCAAGGTTTTTCAAAAACTCCATTTCAATCAACAACTCTGCATTCTTGAGTTTTTCATCAGCAAACATCTTCTTTAGTCCTTCTATCTCAATTCTTATTCTGGATTGAGCTTGATATGATACCATACAATCATCCTCCAATCCCTTGATTTGACTTTCATATGTAGCCTCACTATCCGCATACACATTCAGAAAGACATCCTTCCTTCCACATTCAGTTTTCCATTTTCCAACCTCCTGATTTAATTCATCAATTGTAGCATGAAGATCAGAAGTAGAAGTATCTGAATGTACCTGAGTGTTGGAAGATTCAGCCTTGTCATTTATTTTGGCCATGAATGCAACATTTGCCCTTTCCATCTCAGCAGCATGATTACTCTAGTCAAACTCTCCATCCTGAGCCACCCTTGTAACAGCTACATTTCCTTGATCCCTTTGCTGGTTCACACCATTTTGAGATGGTCTGTTTTGATTTGTGTGAACCTGCATCTGATTATTTCTCTGAGGTTGAAATGTTTGTTGCTGGGTTCTATTCTGATTTTGATAGGGATTTTGGTTGGGCATTTGATTCCTTTGCTACTGAAAGTTTTGGTTCTGATTCTGATATAACTGATTTTGGTTAAATTGATTTCCAGACTGCCTTGGCATGTTGCATTCCCTTGCAAAGTGTCCAGGTTGTTGACAGTTATAACAGATGGCTTTGGATTTGTCAAATCCAATCCTTTCATTGGGTCCATTGAAACTGGTTCTGCCAGTTTTGTTATTCAACCTTTTGCTTCTTATTGCCAACAAAGCCGCTTGCCATTTGATGTCTATATCTTCTAAATCATCGGAATCTATCTGTTCTAAGTCTTCTTGTACGATGCTTGTGTTTATCAGATTCTTGGCCACAAAGGCATGGTAAGACTCAGTGAACATTGAGAATAATGCCTGGTAATCTGTTCCTTGAGTTGGATTGTGTTGTGCGAAAGTAGACTACCCATTTCCAGTAGATTAATTGTCTTCTTCCATCAGCTGCACATTGAATCTTGACTGATTGTTACAAGATGAGTTTGCTTCTGATGGTTCCTCAATGATAGGCTGTTGATTCTTGATCGAGAGATTGCCCATGGGTGCCACAAGAGCATTGTTCATTTGAAAGCTTGGCTTGTCCTCTCGAATCATATAATTCTCAATCATTTCATGCTCAGCAGCCTTAAGAAAGGCAATTACATCATCTAGTTTGAAGCTAGGAAAACTTGCCTTTTCCTTTATAAACTTGCTTGCAATATATACCATTCGCCAGACAGAGATGACAGAAGCTTCTTGTTAAGCTCAAAATCAGAAATCTGCAAATCAGTGGTCCTAATTTCATTCACAATGGTCATGAACCTTTGAAACACTGACTTCAACCTTTCTCCTTCTTTAAACTTAAATCTGTCCAACTGTTGCTTCAGTCGGTCTTTCTTAATATCTCTCAACTCAGTGTTCCTTTCAAACATTTCAATCACTGCATCATACATATCCTTTGCGTTTTTATGATGATTTACAGTGGTTAAAATTTCCCATGAGAGCCCCAACTTCAGCATTGACAGTGCTTTATCATCCCTCTTTTTCATTCTCAAATCAACCGCAGCGTTGTTGTTTGGAGCTGCTGAAGGAATATAGTTCCCTTCAGTGATAGCCATCCAAAGTTCTGGATCGTTATAGTTCACTGCAGCCTCAAATAGCACTTTCCATTTTATGAAGTTCTCTTGTCCAAGCAGCCTTGGAATCTTGTTGGTTGAAACTTCATGGTCTTCCATTTCACCAGATCTGAGTCTTTCAGCAACAGAGCACAGTGAATCTTCAAGCTTCTTCACAAACCCTCAGTCCCGTGGTCTTCAGTGAGCATACTCAAGCTCTGATACCACTTTTCAGTACCGTCCGTTGGGTGTAACCTTAGCAAAAGTTTGACAAGAACACACTGACTCGAATACTCAAAAGACCGATTGAATATCCCGGCGGAATCAGGATATACAATGATTAAATAGATATTATCATATTTTACATTGTATGATAGTACCTTGTGAGCTGTGATTCACAGTTCGTACCACAACATTTCTGCCTTAGATGGGGTGTGACAATAGAATATCTTTACACTTCCGTACGGAAATGGGAGGTTGTTCTAGTAAACGAAGAGGTTGATGATGCTCGGTTTTTACTTTAGAATACGTGAGACATTTCGAGACATAGAGAGCAATGTCTTTCTTCATTCCGGGCTACCAATAGATGGAACGAAGATCAGCGCACATTTTATCCACACCAGTATGAACAGAATATCGTGACTTATGAGCTTCGTGTAACACCCGTTAATTTTCAGTTCGAAGATTTATAGCTTGTAAAGTATGTGTATTTCTCAGGGGTTAACCGGGTTATCTCGGAGACCTTCTCATCATCCCGGTACGTTAAATTATTTAACTTTTCAACCAAGATGTTAACTCCTTAAAATTGTAGGGGCTTGAGTGTAAAAGTTTTATAACTTAAACAAACCCTAACCCCATTCCCTCCCCCCTTGACCGATCGGCAGCAGGAAGCCACCCCTACCCTCCAATTTTCTTTTTTTGCAGCCAAGGTTTGAGTCTAAAACTTCAATTAAAGGTTAGTTCTATGTTTCCCCAAGTCTTTTATACCTTAATTGATCATTATATCACGCGTATTGATCGATAAACGGCTTGTTCTAGGCTAACCGAGTGGCTGTCCAATTGAGCAATTCCGGGACTGTTTTGGTGGAGGTTTTTGCACTCACATCTTCCTAGGTATGTCTAGTATAACATACTTTAAGATTATGTACATTGGTGTTAGTTTGATTGGTCAACTAGTTGTAGTTTGAAAGATAGTTTTCGGTTGGCTAGATTGGTAGATTGTTGCGTTTAATGCGAGGGATGAAGTAAGCAATGACCAATTCAGTTCGGATAGCTTCATTTTAATATATGGGCTGTTGGAAAATGATTTTTATAAGTATTGGGGCTGAATTGGTTGTCGGTTACTCAAACGGATCGGTACAACGCGCATTTGCATTTATTGAATAGTTGGTGTGTTGTACTTGCGAGTTACCGACCCATTTGACTCGTGTAGCATCGTGTGGACTTGTTGTAACGATTCCGACTAAACCAGGTATACCCTAACCGGTAGACAATAGTTACGTTATATTTAATGTCGGGTAAATGAATTACCATAGTAATTATACGAGAATACATGGTTCACTGTATTGATTGTACGTGAATATATAATTCATCGTATTGAACATGCGATTAATCGATCGATAGTTATTGAAACCCGAACGAATCGAGGGTTCAATTATAGACGATATCTATGATAATTAGTGATGTTTACGAAGTATTAAAGCTTCGGGATATGTGAATAAAGCACAGAAAAAGAATGTTCGATTTAATGGTACGTCGGTACATTAAATGAAACCTTCAATACCAAACCGAGCAAGAGACGATCGATCAAGCCGAAAAAGATGCGCGATTATTAATAATATGATGTTCTAAGATAATAAATGCCATGGTTTAAGTTTTTAAAGTTTTTAAATTGGTTTTAAATATATTTCATTTTTTAAGCCGAAAACGACCGTTTTAGCCTCGTTTTAAGCCGAATGAGACATTTAACCGAAAAACGAACTGAACCAGATTATCCAAAACATTATCCGGATTTCTAGAATCCAAATATGTGGCTAAAAATGGAGAAGTGGGTCCCACCCCACCTCTCCTTTAATCCCGATCAGACTCAAGGGTCCCCTTTCCCTTATTATTTTCTTTTTTCTCATCAAACCTCTCAACATTCATCAACTCCTTCCATCTTATGATCCAAAACCCGAGTTTATAGCAAGAAAACCGAGGTAAAAAGTCGAGTTATTTACGTGTTCATCTTCGTTTTTTGAGTTTATTTGCAAGAAAATGAGGTTTCAAAGATGAAAACCGATTCTTGCATGATCAAGTGATGTATACGGGTTATACAAGGGATCTTGGTCCAAGAAAGGAGTTAAACGAATCAAAAACGAATTTTTACGGTTTAAACTTTAGTTTTGGAACAATAACCGAAACTATAGTGTAAGAGGCTTGATCGTGAGTGTAACTTGCTTGGTATTGTGGTATGTTGGTGTAGGTTCTGTATTTAGTGGTAGATAAGGCGGAAAGACGAGTTTGTAGCTTGTAGAGGCGAAAAACAAAAGGTATATTCGGTTTGTGTTCGGTTATGGATTTTTGGACAGATTGTTAATGGTTTAGAGTTAGGTCATGAAATTTTACAGAGGTGTTAAATACATGAAAATAAGAGTTCTGTGAAAATTTGGTAATATTTGGATAAAGGATGAATATTTGGTGAATTTAATGCTTGGTTTTGGCTAAAAATGGTGAAAAATAGTTAAATATCATGAAAAATTCTGGAAAATTTCAGATAAGCTTTATATAACATGTACAAGTTACACACAAAATTTTAGGTCCGTTGGAGAAGTCTAAGTAGGCTTTTCGGTTAAACGAGTTCTAGGGTTTTCTAGCTCGGTTTTAGTGAAAATGGCATGTAAAAAGAGATTTTGGTTCTGGAAAAATTACAGGGGACTATGTGGATGGCAGGGGACATCCAGGAAAAATTTGGGATTTTTCTAAGGTTGTTTGGTATTTACGAAATATTTAGTGTTTAAATGGTGTTTAAAAATAGATAAATAAATTTTAAATATAAAAATTAATTCTGGAAATTTTTTTATAAATTTCCCCACTGTCAAAATGTTATTTGTGCAAAATCTCAAGATCCGAGGATGAACGGATATTTATTTGGAATAAAAGTGAACTTTTATAATATAAAACGCGTAAACCAGCAAAGTTCGGGTAGACGAGCTGACTGGTGTATAAAATCCCTAAAAATGAACTATTTTCATATAACCGAGTTAAACAAGTAAAAATAAATCATCCGAAAATAATTCGGATGATTTGGGTAATTTTAAACGATTTAACAGTTTCCGGTGCACTAAAGACGGAAACGGGTCCCACGGCCAATCGGGGCGTCTAAACCGAGCTCTAATTTCACAACTTTAATTAAACTATCAATCAACCACTATTTTCGGGTCGTGTGTGACCAAACTCATTTTTGAAACGTAAAAACGGATAACCGTGCTAGGCACGCAAAACAGGAAAAACGACTAATAGAAATTTGACTAGTGAACTCTAAACGATATCACAATCTGAGTCCGGAGATGTACTGGTTAACATTGCCCCCGGAATGGGTACATTACTAGGTTAACAGTGTCCCCAGCTGTACTGGTTAACACGGTTAAAGCTATATTAATAGTGATTATATAGTAACGATCGTAGGGATCATATTACAGATTGGACGTGTTAACTGATAATGACTGTTGTTACCTGCTTGCATGTGCTAAGGTGAGTTTCACGAGCCCCTTTTTCTGAATTGTTTTTAAATATTTTCCCGGGGCGGAAAGCATGTTACTATTGAAATGTTTAAGTACATACTGAACGCATGGATTTGCGTGTAATTATAAATATTTGATTGTACGGGAATCGTACGGAATGGGTACAGTACTGGGTTAACAGTGTCCCCAGATGTCCCTAGAAGTATTTATGGGTTAACATTGCCCCCGGAATGGGTACAGTACTGGGTTAACAGTGTCCCCAGATGTCCCTAGAAGTATTTCTGGGTTAACATTGCCCCCGGAATGGGTACAGTACTGGGTTAACAGTGTCCCCAGATGTCCCTAGAAGTGTTTCTGGGTTAACATTGCCCCCGGAATGGGTACTGTACTGGGTTAACAGTGTCCCCAGATGTCCCTAGAAGTGTTTCTGGGTTAACATTGCCCCCGGAACGGGTACAGTACTGGGTTAACAGAGCTTTCACTTGTGGGCTCAGCATAATTACATCGATAATATTATATTTTGATATGGATTTATCATGGTTTACTCAAATTGTGAAACTCACCAACTATTCGTAGTTGACCCGTTTTCTCACATGCTTTTCAGGTACAATTAAGATGAAGTGATTGCTTACGTGCTAAGTGCTTGATGTGTGTAAGATTTGCGTGTGGGATGTTAGGATACATTATAATAAATAGAAATATGTATCGTATTGTATGATGTGTGTATCACCTAGACGGTAATGAAATACGAGATAATGTAATTTGAAGTATATTAATGTATTCAGTTTTCTTTATAAACAATGTGGTTGATATCAGAGGTGTCTGTGACGCCCCGGTTACGTTTCCGCCGCGGTTACGGGGTGT
Source organism: Bidens hawaiensis (assembly GCF_021521415.1). Lineage (NCBI taxonomy): Eukaryota > Viridiplantae > Streptophyta > Magnoliopsida > Asterales > Asteraceae > Bidens > Bidens hawaiensis. Next base: position 2,068,593 of record NW_027491246.1, read on the forward strand.
TACAGAACTTGGTATCAGAGCCATTGGTTATAAAGAATTAGGATGTCTTTAAAAGATACCTAAAATATAACCAGTAGCTCAAGTATTATAGGATCTGAATATCAACTAATAATTTATAGTGACGAGATCTGGATGAACTTGGATGGACAAGTGAGTTATTATGGTCCGGAACATAATAACAGACTTGTCCGCACGAGGGAATTCAGGGGAAGTCACTGGGTACAATAATAGGTAAAAATGACAACATATGTGTAAAGTATATAATATTATTTATACGTGCTAATGTGTATATATATATATGTACATATCTTGTGGGTACATGTACTGAGAAATAGGACCCGGATAAGGAACCGGGGGATGAAATAATAAAAAGTACCGAGGATGCTGAAATTTCTAGAGCATCGGTTGATGATAAGTCTGACTTATCGGGCTATAGTTATGATAGTACCAAGTTAGATCTCCCGTTTGACATTAACCAGAAATATCGAGTAACCGTCACGCCCAACCGAAATTAATAAATCCCTTACCCTACCAATACCGGTACCGTATATCTTTATAACCCCCTATGTTCACCCGAACCGCCGACCCTCACGTACGGACGGACCTGTACCTGAACCCATTCTTATTCCAATAAAAAAAATAATAAATAAAATAATAATAATAATAATAATAATAATAATAAATTTGATAATAAATGAGCAGATAAAAATAATATATATAAATATATATGTGTATCTCTCACTCTCAAACATATAAGACATACCACCTCCAGATCGAGAATTACCGATTTTAGCAAACCTAGAACGCCTGAGGACATTGACTGAGCAAGTAATAGAGTTTCCCATAATAGTAATTGATAATATTTGAAGGCAACATGGGTTGCGCGATTACCTTGAACCTTGCAACCCCCTATGTTATCCTTACATCCGTTAGATGCCTATACCCATGTATACTCGAATAGAATGATTACCCATACACAAAGAGGTGTTGGAATCATTGTAGCATAGTTGGCTGTTCGTTCGTTGGTGGTATACCGTGTATGCCGGATATACAAATAGACACGGATATTATAACTCCGTGGTACGTAATCGTTTGGTACTCACGGTGAGCATGTATCGGTTATGCTGCCATGCAGAAGGATATTGAAATCAAGCGTATTAAACATTAATCTTGTTGAGAAAGATCGATATGTCAGTTGGTGACAAGGGTTATGAAACATATTTAAACGTTAACCGACGTCAGGTTAAGTCCATATGTTATTATATTTGTGGGACATATATACTAGATACCGGTATGTGTAATATGTATGATAATATTTGGTGTGTATGTGTACCTGTTGTTATGATTGAGCTGGTAACGAGTTATACGGTGAGATTAATATTGATTACTGCGTACGGGATGGGTACGGCAGAATGACATAAAAAGAGTAACTCCAATGATGGAGATTGATATGATTCAGTTGGTTGCTCAAAGATAGCAGATGATGATAACGAATGTCGTATCACAGATCACTGTTAGTGTTGATGCAAATGTGATCGCAGAATTATAGATCGAGCAATCACATGAATATGAATATTTCAATTCTTAGTGGTATTACTAAGAGTGATAATGTTCCACTGAATACTATTATGACTACAAGTATTAATTATAAACTAAACATGAATAGTAGTCGTAATGAATTAGATCCGGTATGAAGGATATGTTTGTTGGTTGTGTTAAGGAAATTATTAATAGTTTACTGATGGTAAAGGGAGGAATAGATTAGCAAGTGGATAGAAAAGATCGAAATGGTTAAGGATATTAGTAAGAGTCTAGAACATTGTGTAGTGAAATATGCTACAGATATGTTGGTAGATTATATTGTATCGTGATGGAACACGATGGTACAAAATTATAGTTAGAAAATTATTACTCAGATGATATGGTCGGAATTTAAAATTCTTGGGCTAGAGCACTTTTATTCGAGTAATTAAGTTCAGAGATTGGAAACTAAGCTATGGAAGATAGAAATGTTGTGTGCAGATCACTTAGAACACGCTAATCGTTTGAAGGAATTGTCATGTCTGGTAACATGGCTAATTACTCCTGAAACTAAGCGAAGTGAGCGCTATATTGGGGACTAACTCCATCGATAAGGAGTATAGTCAATCCTGTATATATACAACCTTTGGAAGGGTTGTGTCATAAGCCAGCATTGATATATTTGACTCTATGGGAAGCGGACTGGAAGGACTTAGATGAGACGTCGAGTGTTAAAGAAGAGAAATGATAAAGGTATAGTGCAAGATAGGTTTTCGAATAAGTAGGTATGTCCTACAACCCAGAATTATACTAAGACTAGTTCTGGTGTGAAAACATGAACCGCATGAAGGGTCCTTCCCTAAATGTGGAAAATATGGTTATCGGCAGGAAGGAGAATATCGAGGGATAGTAGGCCACAGGTGTGGTACAGATGGATGTAATGCCTCAATTGTAGAACCAATTGAAGCCATGTGAACCGGCAACCCCAACCCATTCGTGTACAACCACTCCGAACCCAACAGCTTCAATAACAATCCATCCAAAGAAATCAAATTATGCCAAACAGTTGTACTTGCTATGAATGTGGCAGTACAGAACGTTTCAAAGAGAAATTGCCCAAAGTTGAACCAAGGTGTCGTTGAAAGACGAACCTCATGACAAGCATCAACCTCTGATAAAGCAAGGAGCCGTGCCTTTGTGAGTAATTCGAATAAAGCACGTCATGATCCAAAGGTGGTATTAAATATGCTGTAGTTTTTAAATCAATAGGCTTCAGTGATATTTTTACGGTCGCCGATAGAAGTTAGTTCCTGTTAACCTCCTACCATTTGGAAAGATACCGATTAGTGAAACTATAGAACCCTATACTGTAGAATCGCTAACGGTAAATCCCTAATGGTTAACTAAATTGTTCGGAATTGTCCTACTATTATGAACGATTAACCTTTCCTTATTGATCTACGACCAGTAAAGTTAAGAAGTTTTGACGTAATAGTTAACATGGGTTGGCTAACTCAACATGAAGCTGAAATCAAATATGAAAAGAAGATGATTAGAAGCTCTCTTTCGGACGACGAAGCGATTAAATACAGAGAAAGGTATTTAAAAGAAAACATATAGAAGATGTTTCGGTGATACGTAAATATCCAGAAGTTTTCCCAGAAGAACTTCCTGGATTACCGCCAACTCGACAGGTCGAATTCAGAATCGATTTAATACCTCAAGCTGGCCCTGTTGCTAAAGCATCTTACCGACTTGCACCAACTGAAATGCAAGGATTATTGGATAAGGTTTTATACGACCTAGTTAGTCACCATGGGGTGCACCAGTGTTATTTGAGAAATGAAGGACGGAAGTGTTAGGATATGTATTGATTAGGGAGAATTGAATAAAGTGACGATCAAGAATAGGTATTCACTTCTTCGAAGTAAATGATCTGTTTAACCAACTGCAAGGGGCGATTTATTTTTAGAAAATTGATCTTAAATATAGTTATCACCAAATGAAAAATCCAAGAGGAGGACGTTGCAACAACAGCGTTTCGGACTCGTGACGGCCATTACGAATTCTTAGTTATGCCTTTCGGACTAACAAATGCGCCGACAGTGTTCATGGACCTCATGAATCGAGTCTGTAAACCCTATTTCGACAAATTCGTCATCATGTTTATTGACGATATTTTGATCTACTCGAAAAGTAAAGAAGCGCACGAGCAACACTTAAGAATAATTTTAGAGCTTCTGAATCAGGAGAAGTTGTATGCAAAATTCTCCAAGTGTAAATTCTGGTTACAAGAAGTGCAATTCCTCGGTCACGTTGTAAACCATCAAGGAATACACGTTGATCCGAGTAAGGTCGAAGCAATTAAGAATCGGCAAGCGCCTAAATCGCCAATGGAAATCCGCCAATTCTTAGGCTTAGCTGGATATTATCGTCGATTTATAGAGAACTTTTTCAACATCGCCCAACCTTTAACTCTCCTGACTCAAAAGGATCGAAAGTTTGAATGGGGAGAAGAGCAGGACACGGCGTTTCAAACGTTAAAGCAAAAAAAAAAAAAAAATTGTGCCAAGCGCCGATTTTAAGTCTCCCCGATGGAGACGATGATTTCGTCGCGTTTTGGGACGCATCGCGTAGAGGGTTAGGATGCGTGTTGATGCAGAATAATAAGGTTATAGCCTATGCTTCCCGACAGTTAAAAGTACATGAGAAAAATTACACTACCCACGACTTAGAACTGGGAGCGGTTATCTTCGCACTTAAAATCTGGAGACGTTATCTCTACGGTACGAAGTGCACCATCTTCACCGATCATAAAAGTTTGCAGCACATATTCGATCAGAAAGAACTGAATATAAGGCAACGAAGATGGGTCGAGTTGTTAAGTGATTATGACTGCGACATCCGTTATCACCCCGGCAAGGCTAACGTCGTAGCCGATGCCTTGAGTAGGAAAGATCGGGTTAAGACATTGCGAGTGCGAGCGCTGGGGGTGATAGTCCAGTCGAACCTTTCGAACCTGATTCGAGTCGTTCAACGTGAGGCGTTGAAAGAGGAACAATTGGAAAAGGAGGGACTTTACGGCAATGAGAAGAATTTCGAACAGCGCGTGGACGAAATTCTCTACTTCAAAAATCGGGTTTGGATCCCGACCCTCCATGACCTTCGTGAATTAATCATGGACGAAGCGCATAGATCGAAATATTCCATACATCTGGGATCGGATTAGACTATTGATGATACGAATATCTGAAAGGATTTTATTAATGGCCGAGTTTGGAGAAGGATATGGTTACGTATGTCGGTGAATATTTAAGTTATGCAAGAGATAAGGCTGCACACCGAAAACCCTAGGGAACGCCACAACGACAGAAAATTCGCCAATGATAGTGGGAATAAATTACAATGGATTTCGGGACGCAAATTCCCAAGATATATCAAAGGCATGAGGTAAATTGGGTAATCGCGGATCGATTAACCAATCCTCGCATTTCATTCCAATCCATGACGATTACCACAATGAATTCTCGCCCAAATTCTTGATGGTGAAATGGTATCTCATCGTGGAGTACCATTTTCAATTATCTCAGATCGAAATAGTTATCCTACTTCCATTATTGGAAGGCGGGGAAGGAAGCATCGAGAGCTTGAAGCTTTCAATGGGTGAAGTAATTATCACCAATTTGTTAAATTGAAAATGGGCGTCAATAAAGCCATAAGATTTGAATTGATTCGAGAAACAACCAATCGGATTTATAATATTTAAGATAAGTTGAAAGTAGCGCGAGATTGGCAAAGGATTTATGCCAACATTCAAAGAAAACCATTGTCACTGGAAAGAGGTGACAAGGCATTTTTAAGGCATCACCTTAGAGAGGTGATATGAGGTTTGGCAAAACCGATAATAGCTCCTTAATATATTGGACCTCATGAGACTATCTCCATGATTGGTCATTTAGTTTATCGATTAAAGTACTCCAGGGGCTAAGTACTATACTTGACGTTTTGCCATATACACGGATTGAAAAGTACCTAAGCGATGAGGCAACGAAAGTACTAGTAATGGAGGTACTCATAGAAGACATGCTTGATATCATAAATAATCCCGTAGAGATAGTAGACGGGAAAACTAAACAGTTTGGACATACCAAGCTTTATTGATTAAGATTAAGTGGAATTCACAGCGAGGACCAGATTATATCTGGTAACGCGAGGGGGAATTCTGAAGGAAAAACCCCCACCTTTCTCTCGGAAGGGGATAGTGGGCGTGTAAAATTTCGAGGACGAAATTTCTTAACGGGGGGAGAATGTAACGATTCCGACTAAACCAGGTATACCCTAACCGGTAGACAATAGTTACGTTATATTTAATGTCGGGTACATGAATTACCATAGTAATTATACGAGAATACATGGTTCACTGTATTGATTGTACGTGAATATATAATTCATCGTATTGAACATGCGATTAATCGATCGATAGTTATTGAAACCCGAACGAATCGAGGGTTCAATTATAGACGATATCTATGATAATTAGTGATGTTTACGAAGTATTAAAGCTTCGGGATAAGTGAATAAAGCACAGAAAAAGAATGTTCGATTTAATGGTACGTCGGTACATTAAATGAAACCTTCAATACCAAACCGAGCAAGAGACGATCGATCAAGCCGAAAAAGATGCGCGATTATTAATAATATGATGTTCTAAGATAATAAATGCCATGGTTTAAGTTTTTAAAGTTTTTAAATTGGTTTTAAATATATTTCATTTTTTAAGCCGAAAACGACCGTTTTAGCCTCGTTTTAAGCCGAATGAGACATTTAACCGAAAATCGAACTGAACCAGATTATCCAAAACATTATCCGGATTTCGAGAATCCAAATATGTGGCTAAAAATGGAGAAGTGGGTCCCACCCCACCTCTCCTTTAATCCCGATCGGACTCAAGGGTCCCCTTTCCCTTATTATTTTCTTTTTTCTCATCAAACCTCTCAACATTCATCAACTCCTTCCATCTTATGATCCAAAACCCGAGTTTATAGCAAGAAAACCGAGGTAAAAAGTCGAGTTATTTACGTGTTCATCTTCGTTTTTTGACAGCACATCAATGGGTGAGGGAAATGGAGGCCGTTCTGAGAGTTAGTAAATGCAAGGGGGATGACATGGTGAATTATGCTACTGGCTCGTTTCGTTCCGAGGCACTTTGTTGGTGGGATAATCTGGCGCAGGCCATGGGTGATCGTTCGATTAGGAGGATGACGAGGGACGAGTTGAAGAAATTGGTTCTTGATCAGTTTTGTCCTCCACATGAATTGGATAAGATTGAACAGGAATTCTTGACCTTGGAGGCGGGTAGTATGATGCATTGGGAGTATACCACGAAGTTTAATAAGATGGCTCGATTATGTCCCGATTTGGTTACTCTTGAAGCTAAGAGGATTAAGAAGTATGTGAAGGGTCTTCCGGTGGATGTTCGTAGGGGTGTGGTGACCACTAACATGAGATCGTTTCACTCGGTGGTTACCCTAGCAGGCATATTGTATGATCAGAGGGAGAAGTTACCGCCGACCGAGACTAGGAATACATGGAACTCAAATTCGTACGGTAAGCGGCCCAGGGGAAGCAATTTTAATTCATCTGAGAAGAAGGTAAAGACTGAGACTACAGAATTTAAGAGGGATGCGGCGGTTGGTAATCGCAAGAAGTGCGGGAAACCGCACAAGGGGGAATGTAAGATTGGGTCTGGTTCCTGTTTTCGATGTGATAAGGTTGGACACCCCCATTTCGAGTGTCTGACGTTGACCTGTTTCTGCTGTAAGGGTGCTGGCCACCTGGCATCAAACTGTCCTACCGGCAAGGCGGGGGGGGGGGGGGTCCGGTCAGGGGACTTCTTCGAGGGGGAAAGTGGAAGAGAAGCCGAAGGTCAGGGCGGGGGCCTTCAACATCTCCAAGAGAGAGGCAAAGGATGATGCGGACGTTGTTTCAGGTACTTTTCCTTATTCATGTTTTTATTCCACGGTTATAATTTCTCATCCTTTCGGAATCGTATGTGTGATCATGTAGTTAAGAAGTAGTGTAATATTATCCCAGGTACCTTTTTACTTGATGAATTACAGTCATCGGTCTTATTTGATTCGGGTGCCAGTAGAAGTTTTGTGTCTACCGCTTTCTGTTCCTCGTTGAATAAATCACCCGAGCGCGTAGTCGATGTGTTTGAGGTTGAGGTCGCCGTAGGAAAGTCCGTTTCCGTGTCTAGGGCTATCCAGGGTTGTTCCATCGAGTTGTCTGGGTATAGATTTCCGGTGCGGCCGTTCTTGATGCCGCTTGGTTGTTTCGATGTGGTGCTTGGGATGGATTGGCTCGCAAGTGTTGACGCTCAGATCGTTTGTGGTTAAAAACTTGTACATCTAAGGGCCCCGGATGGGACCTAAATTACGGTCTTCGGTCATTGGAATGGTGCGACGCCACATATCATATCTATGCTTAAGGCGGGGAAACTGATGCAGCGGGGGTGCGGGGCGTATCTGGCGTATGCTATAAATGTGAAAACCTCGGTGGCAACCGTTAGTGATGTCCTGGATGTATTTCCAGATGATTTGTCAGATGTGCCGCCGGATCGCGAGGTCGAGTTCTAGATAGACCTTGTGCCGGGCGCAAAACCCGTTGCTCGAGCCTCTTACCGTCTAGCACCGAATGAAATGAAAGAACTTATGGCTCTATTGGAAGACTTGCTCGACAAAGGCTTCATTCGACCGAGCATATCACCTTGGGGTACCCCGGTCCTGTTCGTTAAGAAGAAGGACTGTAGCATGTGGATGTGCATTGACTACCGTGAATTGAATAAACTCACTGTGAAAAATCGATACCCTCTACCAAGGATCAACGACTTATTTGATCAGCTCCAAGGGGCTAGTTGGTTCTCGAAGATCGACCGTAGGTCCGGGTATCATCAGCTGAAAATTCGTGAGGAAGATCTCCCTAAGACTGTGTAAGTCCCGTGTTGGAGGATCTTGCAATATGATAGCAAATACACGATGAAGTGCGGAAAATAACAACGTGTTGATTCAATACATGAATGATAATAGCAATAAGAACACACAAGAAAGGCTTCAAAACACACTACTATATAATAGTCGGGTGCTTAAGCCCTTAAGAGTTACACAATGTCACGGCTTCAATACTAACAAACGACCAACCCTTTACAAGGTGAAATGCATGGTATTTAAAGACATATATCATACCTAAGGCCAACACAAGTAAAGCCCACCGAAATTAGTATATTTTCGGTTTACAAATAAATGCCCAACTAAGCCCAAAAATAAAGCATAAACCATATATATAGCCCAGCAATCTCCCCCTTGGTTTATTGCTTGATTTTAGTCGTGCTCGAGAATATCTTCAAAAATATGTTCTTGAGTTTGTTGAGTAGCATTAGATGGGCCTTGAGCTGTCTGATCTTCAACAGTAATGGGCTCAACAACAGTTGGTTGAGTAGTTGGTATCACAACACTAGCCAGCACACCCAGTCTCGGATATTTCTTTTGTTGTTTGCGTGGAATAAGATCGATAGCTGGCTCTTCGTCAATATCATCTTCAACATGTGTTGCAGTGACTAATTGAGGAGGCTTCAATGCAGTCAACTAGACTTTTCTTTAACGCTTGGAACTCTTTAACTTGTTCAGCAGTACTGACTGTTGTACTTGGTGTTCATTCTCCATAGGTTGTGATGGAGAACTACCCGGCTCATCATCATCGGACAATGTCTCAAAGGCGGTAACATGCCTTTGAGCAGGAACCACATGTTCCTCAGCTACAGCTTCACCTGCAACATCAACATCTGCCTCGATCTCAGCAAATCTTCCAAACTTAACCAACGGATGAAGACCTCGATAAACCACTTTGACTCCCTTCCAAACTTAATCAAATCTGTAAACAAAACCTTTTGAACTTCTGGGCCGAGAACACCATTAAACACAAACAACTTGGGCCAAAGATGACTGGGCCAAGAACACAAATATTATGGACACATTGGGTCAAACATAATGGCCCAAGGATCAAGACTAGCAACCGTCAAATTTCATGATCTAAAAAACAATCCCCATTAATGATAAAAACGATTTCTTAATGATATATGTTTTGACACGAGCAGTCATGAGGTAAAAATTAAAAATTAAAAATAAAATAAAATTAGAATAAAAACTAAACTAAAACAAAAATGATTAACCATCTGGCCTTCGGTAGATTTAGCTATTTCGGGATCAAATTTCAGCTGTCTTAAAACAAGCAACCCTTTTAAGAAAAGATCCGAACATGAAATCATATTGATTAGGATACTTTCACAATGATTCATTTTCAGCATTATTATGACATAGTGAAAAGGTTGATAGCAGGTAATTAGAAACTTAGCATGATTTTCATTGCGCCAGTGATATGATTAGATTCAATTAGGCATAAAGATTATATGGACATCACTTATGGACCTCTGATGCCCCTTTTCTCTTCTCAAAGCGTATTTGTTTTTCCCCAGATCACCCCAATTTGACTCCAACCCCTTAGCGCTTGATCAAAAGATTTTCTCTATACAAAAATAATTTTAAGCTTTAAGGTTGAACGTTGGACTTACATGCCATTCGGACTTACAAGCCTTATATTCAAGATATTTAGGACTTATTTGTATGCCCTACCCCTGTAGTTCCCTGGGACCCCTTTAAGCTTTTGGAAAACAAATTTGAATGACAATAATTTTCATATTTTTTTATTTTAATGCTTCAAATGAACTTTTTTTTTTTTTTTTTTTTTTTTTTTTTTTTTTTGGCGATCAAGACACTAATGGGCTCGTGTATGACTGGGTAATTGCTTTTCTGCCTATCATTCGGAGAGATGTATTTAGGGACATGCAAACATCTTCAAAATGACTGTGCACAATAAGTTTAGAAGATTTAGTTTATATCACTTCAAACTTTTACTTATCATGGAAAGCTACCATACATATCAATGACTAATCAAAAGCCTTTTTAGCCAAATAACTTCACACGTTATGCATACAAAATCAATTTATCTAACATTTCTCAAAGGTTGGATCAATTTTCATTTGAAAATATTTTAAGCTTCTAGAAAGCTTTAGCTGAATAATAATATCACTTCTCAGATAATAACTTAGAAGGCAATTTTAAATTCAATCACCCCAGTTACCTTCGGTTTTCAGGTGAATGGCTATCCTATGTGTCTGAAGGAAAACGATAAGACCAAACAGATAATAATATGTGTCCCTCAAACTTAGGCAGCCGACATAATTTTCAGTGAAAGAACTTAAATCGATAGTTAAATCAAGAAAATAATTTTTTTTATATGTAAGTTCAGTCGCCCCAGTTGCTTTCAGACCTATGGTTAATGGCTATCCCGTGAGTCAAAAATTGATGACGGGACCAAACATATAAAATATGTCCGTTGAACTTGAGTAACCAGTATGATTTTAAATAGCAGAACAAAATGTTTAAAATTTTTTTAATTTTTTTTAAGCACACACACACACTCTTTTTATATTTTTACACACACACACTCTTTTTTTATTTTTTAAGCACACACACACACACTCTTTTTGTATTTTTACACAGACACTCTTTTTGTATTTTTCTTTTTCTCCCCCTAAATTTGTACAGAAATTATGACAAAAAAAAATTTATATACACAATTTAAACCTAAAAAAAAAAATACTCAGTCATCAAAACACAGCATCTTAAGAAACCCTACATGCACATTGAATCTGGCTGTTTCGACCGGTTTCGTAAGTAGGTCCGCCACGTTATTATCATTGTGGACCTGCTCAAGATGAATTAACTTCCGGTCGTAGCAGTCACGAATAAAATGAATTTTGATATCTATGTGCTTGGTTTTAAAATGTTGAACTGGGTTTTTAACAATGGCAATGGCAGCATCATTATCACAGAAAATAGAAGTGTCAAGAAATTTCAAACCGTAATCTAGCAATTGATGTTGCATCCAGATAACCTGAGAAGAGCAGTCTCTTACACCATTCTGTGTAATCTTTCCCTTCACTCATCCCGCAAAGGAAAAATACCCTCCATTACAAATTTGAATGTCGTCCAACTGAGAGATGCCTCCTATCATGTGCCTGGAACGACTACTATCAATATACCACGGTCTGATGATATTCCTCCATAGCTGTTCCTGCACGATGTGCGAGATTATTTAGTCTTAGTTACCCAGTCCATAGTCGTCCTGAGTAAACCTGACTTGTTCAACCGTGTCGCAGGTTTCCATGACATGTCTTCCTGCTTATCAAAGATCGAACAGGAAGGCTTTGATGACTTGGTCACCGTAGACTTAGGCAACCATCTATATTTAGGTTTTAAAACTTTATTGTTTGTATAGATGGTTGGCTTCGTCTCCGGTTTGCGAACGAAATACACTATTGACTTTGACCTTCTAAACGATTTTGATTCTGAGGCCCACTTGGGTCTCGGAGTCGAAATCGAGTTTCCGTTCAGCTTTTGAACCGAATTAGGCTTGGTCTGATAGGAACTTGACCTATCAGCCTTGTTTCTCCTCCAATCACCGTCAGAGGGCTTTGCCGTATAATACCTCATTTTATTAGAGTTAAAATTCTTGTACAACATACGGGAGACGAGAACAGTTTCTAGAAATGTGACCGGGAGTGCCACAGTTAAAACAGGTTTGCCTTTTAACGAAAAAGTTGTTGTGGCCGATTCCCAGTCTTGCTCTGTTGTGTGAGTCTGTTTGTCCACCATTGGGCTTAGTACTGGATTTCTCACAGTTACAATTACGTGAACTTCCTTCTTTAACAAACTTGGGTGATGAATATTTATGAAAATTCTTATTTTTATCAAGTTTATTAAAAAGCGGATCACTGCTTTTAGAAGTTTTAGAGAAGACCTACACAAACATTTGTAGCAACAGTATTCAAAGCAGGCAAATTCAAAGCAACATGAGAATTAATAGGTGAATCATCATCCTCATCAGTCCAATCCTCAACTATTACTTCATCTGCACATGAAGTAAACACATTAGAATCGTTTACCCCAGATGTTGATTCAATTATCGTGATTGAACCAACCATACCTTTGTCATTTGCAGTTGACTTACCATACTGCATACATTTTTCCTTTTCTTCTTCTTCCTTGGTAAGAGGAAGACTAGTATAGTTATTATTATATGGAGGAGGAACCATGTTATACCCAAGACCCACACCCTTGTTTTCTTTCCATTTTAACTGTTTTTCAATCATTGACTCAACTACAACACTAGAGACATCAAATTTCTTTAAGTTGAATTCAACATTTTCAAATTTATTAGTTAATTTAGCTATCTCCAACTTGGATGCATCTAACTCGGCGGTTAGTTCAGAAATTTTCTTTTTAGCATCTAGGTGGTGACAACATTTTATGCTGAAATCAGATTGAAGTTTTGAGAAATCCTTTTGTTGTGCCTCTAGTTTTTCTTTTAAAGCATTTTCCAATTTCTTAAGGGTAGCATTTTCATATTTAATTCCCTCCATCTCTCTAAGCATATTACAATTGTCAATTTTTATACAGTCCTACCTTATCAATACATGATTGGGAGCATAATACAGGACTTACCTCGGATGATCTGGAAGATGTGAAGGCCATGAACATACCTCGGATGACTGGCCCAATGAATCAGAAGCCCACTTGAACAAAATCCAAAGCCCAACTAAGTGAGCCCAATGCTTTCAAAAGCCCAAGAACCTTGAAACTTGACCGAGAACAAGCAAAACTAGCCGAGAACGTTGAAGTTTAACCGAAACTTTGAACAGTGGCCGAGAACTTTGATTATTGACAGAGAACTCTTATACTTAACAGAGAACTATGATTATTGACAGAGAACTATGCTTATTGACAGAGAACTCTGATACTTAACAGAAAACTATGCTTATTGACAGAGAACTATCAAATTTTCCTAGAACCTAATAAAATCAACCGAAAACTATCAAGGTTCTTGATATGGAAATATTTGAAGATTTAGTCAAATAACAAGAATTAAAGAATGTTCTTGATTTGATAAACTTAAAGATAGAATCAAATCCCGAGAATGAAGGGATTTGAATTTAATTCGAAGATTGACCCAAATCTTTTGAAGAAAAACTTCAACAACCCGAAGAACACGAAGAACAGTCTATCTTCAATATCCAGAATTCTTCAACAAAAATACGCACCCGTAAATCACCGGTAGAATCCTTGATATCACCAATAATCGAGCCTAAAAAAGATCTATAGGCTCTCATACCAATTGTAAGTCCCGTGTTGGAGGATCTTGTAATGTGATACCAAATACACGATGAAATGCGGAAAATAACAACGTGTTGATTCAATACGTGAATGATAATAGCAATAAGAGCACACAAGAAAGGCTTCAAAACACACTATTATATAATAGTCGGGTGCTTAAGCCCTTAAGAGTTACACAATGTCACGGCTTCAATACTAACAAACGACCAACCCTTTACAAGGTGAAATGCATGGTATTTATAGACATATACCATACCTAAGCCCAACACAAGTAAAACCCACTGAAATTAGTATATTTCGGTTTACATATAAATGCCCAACTAAGCCCAAAAATAAAGCATAAACCATAAATATAGCCCAACAGACTGCCTTCCGCACTCGTTATGGGAATTATGAATTCCTCGTGATGTCTTTCGGTTTGACCAACGCACCAGCTGCGTTCATGGATCTTATGAACCAGGTGTGTAGGCCGATGCTCGATCGTTCAGTTATTGTGTTCATCAACGACATTCTTGTGTATTCCAAAAGTGAATCCGATCACGCCGGTCACCTCACGGAAGTTTTGGAAGCTCTATGAAAGAACAAGTTGTACGCAAAATTTTCTAAGTGTTCTTTTTGGTTACGCAAGGTTCAGTTCTTGGATCATGTTATTAACCCGAGTGGTATTTTGGTTGACCCTACAAAGGTGGAAGCCATAAACGAATGGGAATATCCTAAGTCTCCGTCCGAAATCCTTTCTGGGCTTGGCGGGGTATTATCGTCGCTTCATTCCCTACTTTTCGAAAATTGCTTCATCATTGACCAAGTTGACCAAGAAGAGTGTTAAGTTTGTTTGGGGTACAGAGCAAGAGGAGGCTTTTCTCGAATTAAACAACAGATTGACGCATGCTCCCATTTTAGCGTTACCCGATGGCACTAACGATCTGGTTGTTTATTCTGATGCCTCTTACCAGGGGCTTGGGTGTGTTCTGATGCAGCGAGGCCGAGTCATCGCTTATGCCTCACGGCAGTTAAAGCCTCATGAGGCGAATTATCCTACCCACGATTTGGAACTTGCGGCGGCTGTGTTCGCGCTTAAGTTGTGGAGGCATTATTTGTACGGTGTCCCTTGTGTTAACTATACCAATCATAAGAGATTAAAGTATTTCTTTGAACAAAAAGAACTGAATATGCGGCAGCTTCGATGGCTGGAGTTGATTAAGGATTATGATTTGTAGATTATGTACCATCCCGGTAAGGCTAACGTGGTAGCCGACGCGTTGAGCCAGAAGGAGAGACCGAAACCTATTCATGTAAATCTTATCAGCTTATTCTTAAACCCGATATTTTGAAACAGATAGCCAACGTTCATAATGAAGCTTTACAGGTGGAATGTATTATGTTAGAACGTATTTTGGGACAAGAAAAATTGTTGGAAGACGTCGGTGATAGTTTGAAGTATAAGGATGGGCGTTTATGGGTACCCAGGTATGGGGGATTCAGGGGTAAAATATTGGATAAGGCACACAAGTCGCGCTATTCCATTCATCCGGGCGCGACCAAGATGTACCAAGACCTGAAGAAAATTTATTGGTGGCCTTTGATGAAGTATGAGGTGGCTTAGTACTTGAGTAAGTGTTTGACGTGTCTGCAAGTTAAGGTCTAGCACCAGAAGCCTTTCTGGAAACTTCAACCCTTGGAAATACCTGAGTGAAAGTGGGAGCATCTTACGATGGATTTTGTGACTAAACTGCCTTGTACTCCTAGGGGTAGTTATGAAACCATTTGGTTAATCCTTGATAGACTGACCAAGAGCGCTCATTTCTTGCCGATTCAAGAGACTTTTAATTCCGATCAGTTGGCCGATGTGTTTATTCGTGAGATCGTTTCTAGGCACGGGGTGCCGGTATCTATTGTTTCGGATAGGGATACGCGTTTTATCTCCAGGTTTTGAAAGAAGTTTCATGAGGAGATGGGTACCAAACTTCTCATCAGTACCGCCTATCACCCACAGACGGATGGTCAATCCGAGAGGACCATTCAGGATCTTGAGGATATGTTGCGGGCTTGTGTTATCAATTTTGGTGGTAGCTGGGATCGTCACCTACCGTTAGTCGAGTTCTCTTATAATAACAGTTATCACGCCAAGATTGGGATGCCACCGTTTGAGATGTTGTATGGTAGGAGGTGTAGGACTAAAGTCTGTTGAGGTTCCATTGGTCAGAAATAGTTGGGTAGTTTGGAGGTGGTTGAGGCTACAACTGAGAAGCTCGATAAGATTAAGGCTTATATGAAGGCCGCTCAGGATCGGAAAAAGTCCTATGCGGATAAAAGGCGAAGACCTATGGTGTTCGAGGCTGGGGATCGGGTTATGTTGAAAGTTTCTCCTGGGAAGGGTATTATTCGTTTTTGTAAGAGGTGGAAGCTTAGTCCGATGTTCATTGGTCCGTTTCGTATATTGTCTCGTGTTGGTGAGGTAGCATATAGACTTGAATTGCCCGATGAGCTCGTGGGGATTCATCCTACTTTCCACGTGTCCTATTTGAGGAAATGTTTAGCAGATGAGGAGGCCTATGTGCCACTTGATGACATTGAGCTTGATAGTAAAATGAACTACGTTGAAGAACATATCGCTATTCTTGACCGTCAGGAAAGGTCTTTGAGAAACAAGGTGGTTAGGTAGGTGAAGCTGCAGTGGAGGCACCGTAGGGGTTCCGAGGCTACTTGAGAGTCCGAAGACGAGATGATGAAACTCTATCCGCAGTTGTTTCTGTCGCATCGGGATTCGGGGACGAATCCCATTTTAAGGAAGGCGGACTTGTAACACCCGTTAATTTTTCGGTACTAAGATTAAAAGCTTGTAAAGTATGTGTATTTCTTGGAGGTTAACCGGCATATCTCGGAGACCTTCTCATCATCCCGGTACGTTAAATTATTTAACTTTTCAACCAAGATGTTACCTCCTTAAAATTGTAGGGGCTTGAGTGTAAAATTTTTATAACATAAACAAACTTAAACCCCATTCCCTCTCCCCTTGACCGATCAGCAGCAGGCAGCCACCCCCACCCTCCAATTTTCTTTTTTTGCAGTCAAGGTTTGAGTCTAAAATTTCAATTGAAGGTTAGTTCTATGTTTCCCCAAGTCTTTTACACCTTAATTGATCATTATATCACGCGTATTGATCGATAAATGGCTTGTTCTAGGCAAACCGAGTGGCTGTCCAATTGAGCAATTCCGGGACTGTTTTGGTGGATGTTTTTGCACCCACATATTCCTAGGTATGTCTAGTATAACATACTTTAAGATTATGAACATTGGTGTTAGTTTGATTGGTCAACTAGTTGTAGTTTGAAAGATAGTTTTCGGTTGGCTAGAATGGTAGATTGTTGCGTTTAACGCGAGGGATGAAGTAAGATATGAGCAATTCAGTTCGGATAGCTTCGGTTTAATATATGGGCTGTTGGAAAATGATTTTTATAAGTATTGGGGCTGAATTGATTGTCGGTTACTCAAACGGGTCGGTATAATGCGTATTTGCGTTTATTGAATAGTTGGTGTGTTGTACTTGCGAGTTACCGACCCATTTGACTCGTGTAGCGTCGTGTGGACTTGATGGCTGTGAATTTATCATATTGGGTCCGCACAGGGCTGAGTTGGATGTCAATTGTCTAAACGACTCTTAAACGCGCGTGTTAGTATCACCTAGTGCTTCCGGGGGTAATTTGGGAATTCATTATTCCCGGGAGTATCTAAGTGTCGTGTTGGGGAATGTGAGGCCCTGGGGGCTGTTATGATTGAGTTTGATGAGGTTGAGGAATTAGGTAACTCAAACCATGTTAGAACGTCTCGTAGGATAAACGAGTCCTTTCGATGTCGTTAGTAATGTTTGTATGTAAACCGACGACGTTTGAATTTTGGGGATACTTAGGGGTCCTCTAGCTTGTGGTGAAATCGTGCCTTGTGTCAGGTGAGTTCATGATGCCCCTTTTAATCTTTTTATGTTTTTGGGCTAGCATGCATACGTAAGTGATTTGCTTGATGAACTGTTTAAACTATTTTGTATTGGCTTACTTGTATAGGGTAGGTCTTGGGATGATATTATGGTCTGTTTGTATGTATTATTGTATGGCCATAATTGGCGATGTTTATTAGTCGTTATCGACTAAGGATGTTTACGTATGCCTACTTTGTGTTTGCATACGTTGGATGAGATGTTACGTGTTTGGGTTGTACGTGTGCTCGACCCTGATGTTATTACTTGGATGATATATATATATATATATATATATATATATATATATATATATAAGAATGATTATTTATTGATGATGATGACCTAACTATTGTATCCCGCTTATTTTAAAACTCTTGGAATGATTGTTATGGTTTTTATTATTTTAGATGTCAATTATTAAAACTTGAACTCACTCAGCTCAAGCTGACTTTGTGTGCATGTTAGTGTGAGTTTCAGGTTAGGAGGAGGATGCTTTTTCGCTTGGATGTGCACGAGGCTACTTGGACAGTGGAGGGCATCCTAGGTCGGATGTTTTAGTGATAAACGTTTTTCTTTTAAAGTTTTATTAAATACATTAAAGTTTGGTTTTGGGCATAATTCCCGGGTTTTGGGAACTTGTTTTAATAATTATGATTTTTCACTGAATTATACTCTGAATTGGTTATTTTAATGGGATGAATTGTTTTTGAGTTAAAGTATTTTTGTAAGTATTTTGGATGAATACCAACTGTAGGATTCCCGGGATTCGGGGTCTTACACTTCATCCATAATGAATGTGCGAAGATTATCACGATCAGGAATCCGCAAGCGATTTAGAAAATAGAGCAAACCGTCTGGCTTAGATTCTAGTTGATTTTCCGCACCACACGACATCTCGTCATACATGCCTCCTTCGGTGATGGATTCGCGTTGGGCGTCAAGAATACGCTTTTCAAGATCACTTTAGATAAGAACACAAAGTAAGAAGAATGGATTTAACTTGCTTCTTACGACTAAGAGCGTCGGCCACGACATTCGCTTTACCGGGATGTGTTGAGTCGGATATTTGCAAAGGAAGATAGGAATCTTCTCAACCTTCTCAAGAAATGGCTAAGTATGGACTTCGAGCAAGCTTGAACCTTCGAGCATGGAATTACTACCTTGAGCATGATATCTTTCGACTGTAAGATTATCTTCTGGAATTGTTCTAATTGTTGAAAGCTTCGAGCAAGCTACACTTCATCAAGCAAGGATGTTCTTCTATCGAGTACGACATCAATTAGATGTGAAGTCTGTCCATTAGATGTGAAGTTTGCCTTTTTGAATGGAAAGATTGATGAAGAGGTCTATGTCATCATCCTCCTGGATTTGAAGATCCAACTTATCCTAACAGAGAATATAAATTAAGCAAAGCACTGTATGGATTACATCAAGCTCCAAGAGTTCCATGGGTGAAATGAACTTCTTTCTTGGACTACAAGTGCAACAGAAAGCCGAAGGAATATTCGTAAACCAGTCTAAGTATGTTCAACATGTTCTCACCAAGTTAAAATGCCATGACCTGAAGACAGTGTCTACTCCAATGGACACTTGTGAGAAGATGGTAGCCGAGGAGAAAGGGGAGCCAGTGGATCAACATGAATACAGAGGTAAGATAGGATCCCTCATGTACCTAAATGCATCAAGGCCTGTTGGTGCATGTTTTGTAACAGATGATCTTTCGTGTTTGTTAGAATTGAGAGCAACGGTCAAAGGGGAGACTGTTGGTACATTTTGTGACCGTCGCTATGCAATTCAGACCAGCGGAGACGCCATATATGAAGTTAGAACAACTTCGCCTTAGGCGAAGTTAGAACAACTTCGCCAACAGCGAAGTTAGGACAACTTCACCTTAGGCGAAGTTATCACAACTTCGCCATAGGCGAAGTTATGAACAACTTCGCCTACTGGCCCAAGCCCAAGCCCGAGAAGATGTTTTGTCTATATATATGTGTGTCTTGTTTAGGTTTTGTATCCAGAAATTAGTGTGTGTTTTGAGCAGTTTGTTTGTCTAGAGAGAGTAAGAGACAAGGAGAGTCGTGTGAGACGACCCGAGGTAGAGCTCACCTCGGGTCAGTCGTGTTTTCTGTTTAGTTATGGTATGTAACGTGTTTTAATTATTATTATAAAGAATCTGCAGATTTGATTATCCTGTTCTTGTATTTGTTCGTGTATTTGTTCGTGTATGTGTTTATGTACTTTATCTTTACACCAATAAACGAGTCTAGGAGGATTCCGCACTCCTAGACCTCGTGCGGATCTCGTATCGATCGGCGACGTCCCGGGGTGGACCTACAAGTGGTATCAGAGCCTTAGGCTCTTATGCTATGGTTCGAGATCTGCGTTTTGGTGTTTCTAGCACGTTTCTGTGCGTTTCTGGCCGAACAGCGCCGTAGGCGAAGTTATTGTTCATCAGGCGAAGTTGCCGTCACTGTTCGTAGGGTTTCAGCGAAGATATAAGGTCTGGCGAAGTTATGAACATGCGAAGTTGACTTTAGGCGAAGTTGACTTCTCGGCGAAGTTATAGCCAGGCGAAGTTATGAACAGGCGAAGTTATGAACAGGCGAAGTTATGAACAGTCGAAGTTATCAGCCAGGCGAAGTTATGGCCAGGTGAAGTTAGCAGCCAGGCGAAGTTAGCAGCCAGGCGAAGTTAGCAGCCATGTGAAGTTAAAAAAAAAAAAAAAATTGTTTTGAGAAAGGGGAGCCAGTGGATCAACATGAATACAGAGGTAAGATAGGATCCCTCATGTACCTAAATGCATCAAGGCCGGAGATTATGTTTGCAGTATTTGTGTGTGCTAGATTCCAGGTAAATCCAAAGGTTTCACATATGCTAAAAGTAAAAAAAGAATCTTTAGATATCTTAAACGGAAGCCTGATCTTGGAATCAGGTATCCAAAGTACATATCATTTGACTTGATGCCATATATACAGATAGTGATTATGATGGTTGAAACATGAGTAGGAAGTCAACATCAGGTGGTTGTCAGATTTTGGGAAACAGACTGGTGTCTTGGTAGTGTAAGAAACAAATTATAGTGTCCATTTCAACTGCTGAAGCTTAATACATTACTACATCTACTTGCTGTGCACAGGTTTTGTGGATCCAAAACCAACTACTGGATTCTGATATGAATTTTCTTGTCACTCCTATTTTTATTGATAAAACTGCTGTAATGTTCATTGTTAAAAATCCAGTTCATTATTCCAAAACAAAGCACATTCAGACGTCATTTCATTAGAGACTGTAATAAAAGGGCCTAATAGAAATGAGAAGAGTTGAAACAACTAACAATATGGTTGACTTGAAACCACTAGATAAAACTAGATTCAACTTTCTATTAAAGGCCCTAGGAATGATAAATGCATATGAAGTCCGATTGATGATATGTGTTTGTGTTCTTAAATGACTAATTAATAAGTAGTTAATCTGTTTTGAATGTGTGAACTTGTGTGTGTATGCTTGCTTGATATTGGTTAATGATTACTTGTTTGTTGTTTGTGATGAGTTTGATTAATTGTTTGATTATGCACATATGTTTGTGTGATGAAAATTACAATTTTAGACTAAGTATGAATCAACTGCTTTGAAAAGAACTTTGCTTTTAAAAAATCGATTCAACTTTGTGCTATGTGTGCTTAAGTGAATATCATTCACTCATGGTGAATGTACCTGCTGGAAGGATACACTGAATGTGTTTAATATGTTTGTGAGTTAAATGATCGATTTCAAAAGACATGTTGTTTTAAAATATGAAATAAAGTGAAATTTAAAAATTTAAGCTTTTAAAACAAATTAAAAATTTTTGACAATAGCAAACTGTTTTTGGTGATTTCAGAAGAGATATGATAATATTATGCAGTTCAAAGCTTTATAGAAGCTTAAGGTTTTTTAAAATGAAAATTGTATCCAACCTTTTGGGAAATGATAGAAAATTGGTTAAGTCAATAAACACATGAATTATAGGCTAAAAAGGCTCTAAGTACAGTCATTGATATTGTATTGTAGCTTTCGGTGATGTGTAGATTCTTATGTGATATAAACATTATGATCATGCTAAGCTTGATGTGGATATACATTTGAAGATGAATTATGTTTTTTCAATATACATCTCTTTTAATGATGGGCAGGAAGGTAATTATCCAGTCATACACAAGCCTGTTAATGTTATGGTCAACCCAAAACATCTTCTCTATGATGTGAACAGTTAAATAAAGTTATCAGTATATATATATATATATATATGTATGTATATAGTTAAAAAAATTAATATTAATTACTATTAGCTATGTAAATATTATGAAAATTTAAAAAATAAATAGACTTAAAGGGGCCTAAGAGAACAACAGAGGTGGGGCATTCAAATAAGTCCTAAACACCTTGAATGTAAGGCTTGTAAGTCTAGATGGCATGTAAGTCCAACGTTCACCCTTAGAGTCTGTATTTTTAAATATTATTCAAATATCCAAAATATTTTGGCAATACATCAGGGGGTTGGAGTTAAGTTGGGGTGACTTGGAGAAAGCAACATAAGGCTTGAGAAGAGATATGGAACAACTTAAATCCATAGTGTGGACCATTCAATTTTTATGCATTTAATTGAACCTTAATCATATCACAGAAACAGTGACAATCATGCTAAGTTCTAATAACTGCTATCAACCTGAGTTAAGTCATAATAATGCTGACCATGAAGTGTTGTGTTGCCGTTTAATCAATATGATCCTTTGTTGAGATCTTTTCATAAAGGAAATGTGTTTTGAAAAGAAAAGGAACTGAAATTTGATCTCTGTTTCACCTTAAACTTATGCTTGAATTAGTCTTTACTTTGAAAGATTCATTTTTGATGATTTGAGTAAAGGTTTTTATGTGGATATGCCTAAACTGTTAGGCATCTGAGTCTTTTGCTCTAAAAGTTTTTTTTAAAATTCCAAGTGTATTCGAGCATGTTTTCATGCTAGAATAATTATTCTAAGTATTTAGAGTATGATTTTATACTTGAACAGTTGAATTTTGCTCTACAAGCATAAAAGTGTGAATGAAATTTTTTCTAAGTGTTTTCAAGCATGATTCTATGCTTGAAATTTCATTTTTTCTCTACAAGCATAAAAGTGTGAATGGAAATTATTCTAAGTGTTTTTTAGTACAGTTATATCTATGGTATGTGTTCGAGTATGTTTGAGTGACTGATAAATTTTCTAAGTATTTCGAGCATACCTCATGTAGGACAAAGTAAACAAGCCTGGTGATAACATACTCGAGTAATTTATGGTTTTTGTGAATTTTTCTAAGTGTTTTCGAATATACTGATTATCTTAAGTGCACTGATTGTGCTAAGTGATGAATTTTTACACTTCCGAGTATGATTTTGTCAAACGAGCATAAGTGAATGTTTGTGTGTTTCTTGTGACAAGAATTTTGGTTAAGGTAAAGACTCGAACACATGTTGATCTCGAGTACAGGTTTGAAATGATCCAAAGGTTACTTAATTTGTTTAAGTTTTCTGTCGAGCAAACTTGGCTTTCGAGCAAACTTTTAAATGAACAATTTTTAACTACTTAACCAACTTTCAAACGACTTTGATCGAGCACATTTTGAAAATGCTTTTCGAGCATACTAGGAGACAGCTATTTTTGACAGTTTGCTCGAGTAGAGCAAATAGTTGATTTTAATTCAAAATATACCTTGCTTGCGCTAAACGACAAACTAGGGTTTTACACCCCAAACGTTAAGTTTAAAAGAGGGACTTAGAAATTTTTCCAAACAATTTTTCCCTCCCTTGTCGATTATTCTCTGCTGGTGCCTCCAAATCGCTTGCTGCTCGCTCATACTTACTTTCGATTATAGCCATTATCTCTGATCCTGACTTGGTAAGAAATCAACCGACTATTGGAATTAGGGTTTTTATTCTTCATCTTACTAATCGATTGACTTGTTTGTGCAGGTTCGCATATTGTCACGGAATAGGTTATTGAAGATGATTTTCTTCCTAAACTACTGACGATGATCTATTATATCTTCATCTTACTGACTATCTTTTTTGTTTTACGGATATAATGGCGTTAAAGTTCGAACTGAAGCACAATATGTGCGCCTTTCTTGAGGTGAATGAAAATAATTAGGAACTAGAGTTAATGATAAATTTCTTGAACAATTCGAATCTCAGAGTTGCCCTAATAGAGAACCCGGTGCTTTATAGAAATCATTTGAGAGATTTTGTGGTTCAGCTGAGTATGCTGATGACATTAATGGTTGGAGGATCGAAGCCACTATCCTAGGACAGGAGATTGAAGTGATAGAGCAATCTATTCGAGAGGCACTGCAACTGGATGACAATCATGATGTGCTGCTCTCCTACTCACAACAAAGGTTGTTGAGAATTTTTCTAGAAACTATGGGATATCAAGGGAATATCCATGAATGGCAATTCCAAAAGACAATGTTTCCCCTAATTTACAGACTTTTGATACATCATGTGATTCAAAGCTTATCATTTAGAAGGGGCACGTGGACACTACTGAGCTGAGAAATAGCAATAGGCACTGGGCCATCTTATACAACCAGCCGTTCAACTTTTCAATAGTAATTTTTAACGGTTTGGTTAGCAATGCCCATAAGAACCCTCGTGATAAATTTCCGATGTACCCGATATTTCTACAGATTATGATCAATCAGGCTTTACAAGGGTTAGTACTGGATGCAGGCATTTCATTTTCCAAGACCCAAACGTGTATAGAAGAATCAAGGGTGCACGGAGAAAAATTCATACAGAGGTTGATTTTGACGTTCTTCCGTGGTTATTAAATAATTAGATTGAAGTTATGGTGGTTCGACCATCTCCTGAACCAGAAACGGAGGAGAGTGATGACAATGATGAGGAGGATGCGTCAGATGAAAGTGATAATGATGATGATGATCATAAAGATGGAGGTAATGATGTTGATTTTGGAGAACCTGGAAATGTCGAAGTAGTTGACAATATGGAGATGAATGAGAACTTGGAGGTAAACGAGCCGGTACATGAAGTGGATGTTATTGATGAACCAGTCTATGATGATCAATTGGAGAATGTGCATGATGAAGAGCCCATTGTTGATAATTATCAGTTTGTTGATAATGTAATTAATGAAGTTCATGAAACAATACAAATGATCACACCACCTCTTTCACCTGATCCTATTATTGACCAACCATCTAATATTCCTACGCCACCATTTTCACCAAGCCCAGAACCAACTGATGAACATTTACATTCTTCACCAGCATCAGAACCATTCTCACCAACTCCTGAACCCACAGGTGAACCCTTAAACTCCTCACCAGACACGAAACCATTCATTGAACATTCAGACTCCAAACCACCAAAATCACCAGTCACCGACTCTACCCCACAATACCAAGCTCATCAAGAAACCCAACTCATTGCTCAATCATTTACACCATATTCACCAGAATGAGTTTCAAATCAACCAGAATCTGAGCCTGAGCTGTTCCTAACACAAGACACACTAGTATCTTCTCCTAACATGACAAACCAAGATTTATTAGCTAGAAATATTGTATTGGAAGCTGAGAATGCTGAGTTGAAAGAGAAGAATTTGGCTTTGGAAGAAGCTTTGAAAAGGGCTCTAATGAAGATTCAAACCCTGGAGCATACTGAGGTTGAGAAGATCTCAGATGCACCAAAACAGGGGGAGAATATTATTGATGGGTAAAAATTGATTGATGAGGTGTACGATACAAGTGAAGATGAGGCTGAAGATGAGGTTGTTGTATCAAATGCTCTAAACCTGATTGGAACTGAATATGATGAGCCTGATAATTAAAATGAGCCAGAGAAGGTTGTGGAGATTGAAATATTCAGAATGCTGAGGTTCAGAGGGAGTTGGAGCAAGAAGAAGAAGAAACTCCAGAGCAGATTCAAAAACATAAAATGAAGGGTAAAGGTGTGTCTTTGACTGAAGAAGACTTGCAGCCAACCAGTGCTCCAAAAATTACTTATGGTGATGAAATTTTATAGAAAGATGTATGTATTGATCCAGATGTGGCTGAAGTTGAATCTGTGAAGAAAGTCATTGAGATAAGAAATGTAGAGATGGAAGATGAAGAAATTCCTCAAGAGGTGTTAGAATCACTGATTAATTTGAAGAACAAAGAAAAGGAAGAGGAAAGGTTGAAAAATTAAGCTGATGAGATCTTGACTTTGGTGATAAAAACATTTGAAGAGAAATCTGAATGTACTTATGGATTGGGGATGCATGAAGAACCAAAACAGAAAGAGAATGAAGGGACAGATATGACTGATGAAAAATATATTAAATTCATTGCACAATTGACATTGTTCAAGACTTACATTGATATATTGTTGAATCCAGAGGAACATGCAAAGGAGACTGTGGAGGCTGCTAGAAAAACACAAGAAGAATACAGAGAAAAAGCGAGGCTGGCAAGTCAATATCTACTTAAAAATGTCTTTGAGCTAGTAATTAAAGAAGTGATAGATCAAGCTCCACATGAGACTGCATTGAATCTATAGTTGAAGAGCCTGTGGAGAGAGTTAAAGAGATTGCTATTGAAATCCCTGAACCGAAAAGAAAGAAGATTGTGAAAGAGGGAAAGCCTGCTGTTCAGAAAGTCGATTGAAGGGGGAAAGTGAAGAAAGTTAAATCAAGTGAACCCCAAATTGAGGCATTGGAAAGGATTGATGATGAGATAATTTTTGTGTAAGAAGAAGATGAGAGGTCTCCACAAGTAAACATATCTGATGAACAGAGAGAGAATATTCAAGCAAGTTTTAATGAACATAGTAGATCTGATTGTGGAATGGAATATGATATTGTCAAAAAGCTTTCTAAGACAGATCTAGACTATTTTCCTGCCAAAAATGGTAAGGAGAGAAGGAAAGCCAGGGAAAAGAAAAGAAAAGAGTTGAAAGAAAGTAAAGAATTTTGATAAGTTGAAGTATGACCCAAAGCATTTGGAACTGATGAGAGCAGAAGATGTTATTAATTTGGCTGAAGGGTGGAAGAATAGAACATTTAAAAGAAAATATTTGATTCAAAATAAGTATGTCATCTCCTATCTCAACAGACAAACTTTTGAGGAGATTGTTAACAAAAAAGAAGTGGAGTTAGATAGAGCAAAGTGTGTGGAAAAGGCTCAGCAGGTGAGTGAAGAAATGAAGATGAAGTATAAAGGTGATGTGAGATTCTTGGTTGAAAATGGTTATAATGTTGATGCTATCAAACACTTATCAGAGAAAATTTTGAAGGAGAAAGTAAGACTGGTTAAGAAAGCACATGATGAAAGGAAAGAGAAAATAAGGGCTGAAAGAGATAGCCAGAGAAGGGTTTAAGAGGAAAAGTCCAAACTAATTGCTAAACAAAAGAAGACTGAAGTGAAAGAATGGTTTGAAGACCCTGAAAGAGTTAAAATATTAAAGGAATTATTGCTCACAAAGGGGATGACTGAGGCTTAAATTGAAAGTCTATCAAAGGAGGAGATGATTGAAATTTACAACAGAGACCAGAGATTATATAATGAGGAGAAGACGAAATTGGAAGATGAAAGTAGATTGAGAAAGGAAATACAGCCTGTTGAGGCTAATCCTAAACACACATAAGATGAAGGTTTAATGGATTATGAAACAGCTGAGATGGTGAATGTGTTGTGAAAAAGAGAAGCAAAGCATATGGAGTTGATCTTAAAAGAAAAATAAGAGATAAAGAGATTGTTTGATGAGTCCGAGAAGAAACATTCAAATAAACAAACTTCATCATCAAGAGCTCCTACGCAATTGGTGAGATAAGACGTACAGAGGCAACAACCCGAAAGGAATTATCTCAACTTGCCAACAAACTTGTACTTCGATTCAAGATCAAGAACCCTAAAGGTTATCACAGAGAATGGAGTTGAAAGCATGATAGTCTTCAGAGAAGATTTCAGGGAATTTAGGAGAGAACTATTGGAAGAAATGGCCAAGCTGGATTTGTATGACTATCAATAGAAGGATAGGCTGGCCGGACAACAAAGGCATGATCTGTCAAAGTACTTACATGAGCAACAAGAAAAGGGATTTCCTTTGTTGGATAAGAAGAGGAAATGGACTTACATTGATACTAAAAAGACCAGGAGAGAAAAGAGATTAAGAGAAGTAAGATGGTCTGAATACACTTTCCCTCAACCAAAAAGAAAGAAACATCAAAGATGAAAGGACCTTCAAGCTCCAGCACCCAACAAAAATCAACTAGCTCTAGCTCTACCTAAAGAACACTCAGAGAGAACCTTGCTATGAGAAGGGAGATGTTGGTGCCTAACTCTCAAGTTCAAGAAAATGAAAGAATCACTAGCATCACATTCACTAAGAAGAGTGAGACTGTGTCACTCAGAAACTCAGAAGGAAAAGTGATCGCTATTGTGGATCATGATTCTGAATTACAGTTCATACACGTCCAGGATTTAACTGATATTATGGAAGTGGAGATACCACTAGACTCAATGGATGGTGTTGAACTGGATATGTTCAAGCGACGAGCTGCGGCTATTAGACACGATAACTGAATAGGGCTCGGAGGCTGGAGTAAGGATAAGGAACTACAAAAACTCGGACTGAAAGGGAGTATCTTGTGTATTTTTTAAAGGTTTTTATCTTTTTATGTATTTTTTATTTTGAGTTTTGTAAGTTGATAATTTTGTAATTTGATTTGTAATTCCTTAAAGTCAGAATTCTAATTGTGTAATGTAATGATTATTTCCTTCATATGATTTGTGATTATATTTTGACACGTGTGTAACTAAATGCAGGTATGTTTTGGTGCATCTGAGCTTGTTCCAATCTAGGGGAGATTGTTGAGTCGGATATTTGCAAAGTAAGATTGGTATCTTCTCAACCTCCCGATGAAATGGCTAAGTATAGACTTCGAACAAGATGGGACCTTCAAGCATGGAATTACTACCTCGAGCATGATATCTTATGACTATAAGATTATCTTCTGGAATTCTTCTAAGTGTTGAAAGCTTCGAGCAAGGTACACTTCGTCAAGCAAGGATGTTCTTCTATCGAGTACAACTTGCTATTCGAGCAAGTACATGATCTATCCAGCTTAAACCAAGTCATTCGAGCATCTTGGTGGGTCGAGCATGGATACAATAAAGGAAGATCTCGAATGTTCTAAGTATAAGCTTCGAGCATGGTTCAATCTCGAGCAAGTTTCAGTACACGAGCATGCTGGAGTTGTTCACAATAAATGCTAAGGAAAGATTGAAGAGATCAAGGAGGAACATGTTTGCTCGTAGGATACATTCGAGCAAAGTTTGAATGTGTCATTAAGATTGAAGTCTGCTGGAGTAGAATATTTTCTAAGTAAAATATTCTAAGTAAGTCTGCTCGAAGACATGTTTCGAGCATACACTCTGTTACAAGGTCTGCTCGACAAGGATATATCATACTCGAAGATCAGTTTACACTTGTATTTATTTATCATTCATTATCTAATCATTAGGCTTTCTAGAAGGAATGTCTATGGGCCTATAAATAGAATCCTAGGTTTTCTAGATAGGTAGACGGGTGCATAACGATCAGAGAGAATATTCCTCATTTATGTTACCTAGTACCGCCGTCACAAAATCCTAGACATTCCATGCAAACCTTATAAAATTTTCCATTGTTCATCAACGATTTATTAAATATATTGGAACCTTTTGTTTACTACTTTGTGTTTGCTATTTCAATCATATACTAAATCCTACTCTCTGTATATACAGATTCCGTTGGTATAATTAGAAGGTCTTTATTGTTTTAGATCTTGTGTGCTCTTGTCGACTATCATTAGTTTTGCACGAGATCCGGTCCTGACAGGATGGTAGCGATTTTCACAATTATAGTCGCTAAGCAACTCGGCCCATCGACGTTGTGTCTTATTGATTTCTTTTTTATCAAAGATATGTTGGAGATTCTTATGGTCGATAAACACTGCGCATTTGGTACCATAGACATAGTGCCTCCAAATTTTTCAAGGCGAATAC
This sequence comes from Bidens hawaiensis, assembly GCF_021521415.1. Lineage (NCBI taxonomy): Eukaryota > Viridiplantae > Streptophyta > Magnoliopsida > Asterales > Asteraceae > Bidens > Bidens hawaiensis. The sequence goes on from NW_027491246.1 coordinate 2,098,443, forward strand.
AACGGCACCAAGTTCAAGATCATCCGTCGTATAATTCCTTTCGTGTACCTTGAGTTGTCTTGAAGCTTATTCGGTAACCTTGCCTCGTTGCATGAGCATAACTTAAAATGATGAAATCTTCATTACCGTCGGGAAAAGCAAGAATAGGAGTATTAGAAAGCATGTCCTTTAGGGCTTGAAAAACGTCTTCATTCTTTGACCCCCACACATAAGGTTTACCCTTGTGTGTTAAAGCGGTGAGGGGTAACGCAATATTTGAAAAATTCCAAATGAAACGTGAAAGGGGGCTACGATAGTGTTGCACACACTAATAGGATCTCTAGATGTTACAACTTGTATCTCAAAGTGCGGAATCCAATGAGAGTGAACACCACAAGTAAACACCAAGCATATTCTTCATTGATAACTTCAAAGATTTACAAGACATGACACTTTGGTAACTTTCTCTCTCTAGTCTCTCTCTCTAACAATGACCAAAAGTCCACTGATTAACGCATAAGTTTGCTATTTAAAGGAAACACATGAAGGCTCTCAAGGACGGATATGATATCTGGCGCATATGTTATGCGCCGCATAACATATGCGGCCCTTTGAGACTTATGTGCTAATCCTAACATACACAAAACATACATTTGACAATTAAATCCCTATACAATCATATCTAAGACCCTAGCAATAGACATTATGCTTTAACAAACTCCCCCTGGATTTTGCTAGGTCTTAATCTTCACTAATCTTTCTTCCCAAAAAAATCTTTCCCGGTACTCCTTCCTCATGTCCTTCAATGAACTTTTGTTTGAGGACTTTTGATTTGTGGGAGTAGAAACCCCAACTCCCTTGTATTGAAATTTCTTTAATGAAGCAATGCTAACATTCTCTTTAATCTCTTGCTCTCTCTCCTTCTCCTTCTGCTCTTCCTCTTTTCCCATTTTGAACCATTTGCTCTTCCACACTTCACCAGAGTGTATCTTGTACTTGTGACAAATCTTCACAACTTTCTGGTATTTCATAGCCGACGCATAATGTTTAACACGTGATACTTGTATTTTGCACTTGTACGGCGTCTCTATATCCTTCTCAGAGCAGTTCACCGACCACATGAGATCTATCACATCAATAACATCCCACACTCCATCTCTATTCAAAACAATTTGAGATTCACCTCTGTTCTCGTCATAGTACCACCATCTGAAATATACATAGAAGTCTTGCTCCATTGGGGTACATAGGAATCACTTTTAATATTTCAGGCTGCTTGTATCTCCACATCTTAACAAAGTCATCTGTTTCCGGATCTTTCTTTACACGAGATACATGGAGAAATGGTTTCTGAGGAGTCCAACTCTTAAACCTGCACTTTTCTTGCCTCTTAATGAAATCCCATATTTCCTTCATCGGCCCTCGTTTTGGACAATTCAACAACTCTTTCTCAACAATGTCCACAACATCCATCCAAGGCAAAGATTTCAACTCACATATCCTTTCAAAATATTGCACGCCATATTTTCTCCTGACCGCAATCTTTCTTATCTTTGGGAGATAAGCAATACTCACAAATTTTCCCAACTTTACTTCCTTTTCTTTCTTGTAATATTTGACTGGATTCAAATATATGCGTTTAGGTTCAATCTTCCTTATCTCAAACCAATCATCTGTTCTTGACTATTAACTTCGCTTCTTTAGTAGCCTTACTCTTATCAGAAGGTATTGGATTACCCTGGCTATCCAATTCTTGACTTATCTTTTCAATCTCTTTGTCAAATTCTTCATCAAATTCAGGAAAGACTTGACCTGCATTAACTAAGTCATGGTCTCTTTATCTAATTCCTCCTCCTGTATAGTCTCATTTACTAGAACAACATTTTCATCAACCATCGAACCCTAAATCTTTTTCAAAATCAAATATGAACTCTTCATTAGTCACATTTAACATTCGGGCGAGATCAGCTCGAGTTACCTCAATTTCTCCATCCTCCAATTCCTCTCCAGTAGATGAAAATCTCACTGGAGGCTTATAAGCAATTGAATCAACATCAACACTTCCAGCTCATCTGCATTTCCACCCGTCTGATGTTGTTCTTGAATATGCTCCCTTTCAATCACTGGATCAGTAACTAATTCAACAATAGTACTTGTACCAGAACCAATTAACACTCCAAGTCCACCACCCAAACTTGGATAATCTTTATCATCATCATCATCATCATAATGTGACGAATCTCTATAATCCACCAATTCTTCATATTCTTTTTCTTCCTCACCTTGATCAATAACAGGATCTATTGGTGCTTCTGGTACAATCATAGATTCAACAATTATAGGTTCTTCTACCATCGGTTCAGTCACAGATTCAACAACCTTTTGAAACTTCAACAACTGGAACACAACTTGATGATGATCCACCAACAACTAGGATTTCAAATTGGATACTTGGTTCATCCATTTTTCCTTTCCCCTTGGCATCAATTCTATCTTGATCATATTGCATTATGAAATCAATCTCTTCAGCCATTGCTTCTCCACCATATACTTTTGTGAAACTTTATCTTCTGAGTTCTCAACTTCACTTCTAAAATTAATTCCCAACTTCTTTTCTAACACTGCAAAATATTTCATGTGAAGATGTAATAAATTTGCTTGCTATTGTCGCCTTAACTCACCATCTTCAATGATTTTCCTTTGATCATGTTAGAGGATAATGTCTATTGCTAGGGTCTTAGATGTATTAGATATGATTGTGTAGGACTAAAATGTCAAATGTATAGTTTGTGTGTGTTAGTCAACGCATAAGTCTTCAAGTCAACGCATATCATATGCGGCGTATATGATATACGCCGTATATCATATACGGACTTGATGAGCTTGTTCATGTGTCCTATAAATAGGGGACTTATGCGTTATTATGTAGACTTTTGGTGAATGTTAGAGAGAGAGAGAGAGTAGAGAGAGAAAATTGCTACAAAGTCATATCTTGTAATCTTTCAAGTTATCAATGAAGAATATGCTTAATGTTTACTTGTTTTTTTCAATCTCAATGGATTCCGCACTTTGAGATACAAGCTGTAACATCTAGAGATCCTAATTGTTGTATACATCAGCATGGCATCCCCTTTCAAGCGGTACCAGAGAGTTATGGCTCGTTACTAGCTTGAACATCACAAGTTTTCAAGGTTTTTGTCTTTATCTACAAATTCAACCGTCAAAAGTCCTTCAATTTTTCACAAGACATTCCTTACCTATCCGTGACAAATCCATCAAGTTTACACTCAAGTCCTACATCATTTGAATCTCCAAACTGCCAAAATTTTAAAAAAATGTCTTTTAGCGGATATGTCATATCAACGCATATGTTATTCACGTATAACATATCCGGCGTATAACATATACATTGTATATGTTATAAGATGAAAAACGTATACGTGGGTATTCATATACGTTGACCTTCATACATATCCGTTGAACAAGAGCAGAAGTTATACGTTGACCTTCATACACATCCGCTGACCAAGAGCAAAAGTTATACGTTGACCATCATACATATCCGTTGACCAAGAGTAGAAGTTATACGTTGACCTTCATTCATATCCGTTGACCAAGAGCAGAAGTTATACGGCGACCTTCTTTGACCAAAATGGAAAACTTTAGTGCGTTTGTGTCACAGCCTTCTGCATTGCTTCAGAACATTAATCTCGAGCATGAAATGGGAACATCTAACAAGCCACCTAAACTTCTCCGTATGGAAGATTATCCGTCTTGGGCTGACAAGTTTGAAACGTATGTACAAGCTTTGGACTACGAGACGTGGACGGCTGTTGAGGAAGAATAAATTATACCGAAGAATGAGAATGGGAGCAATTTCAGGTTGTCATAAATTGATGAAGGTGACAGAAATCAATTCTAAAGAGAAAAGAAGATGATGAATTTGTTTCAACAAGCCATTAAAACTGAAAATTTTCAATTACAACAACATAATGGCTCGCGCTACTCAATTTGGCAAGCTCTACTAAACAAGGATAGAGGAAACCCCTATATAAGGAAAAGCAAGATGGCACTGCTGAAGAAAGAGTTTTATATCTTTACTCAAGTAAATGGGGAAACTTTTGCACAGTTGGTTGAGAGATACTGCCACTTGGTGAATGAAATGAAAAGATTAGGCATTGACAAGCCTGATTATGATTATATTGATAAACTGGCTGATGCACTTCCTGAAGAATGGGCACTTTCATAATGATCCAACAGTCAAATCCTGTTGCATATGCTCGATTAAACCTTGCTAGATTTATTGAAAAGCTTGAGGCACACGAATTAGAACTTAGGAAAAAGCAGAAGATAAAATCAACAGCAGTTTCACAAGATGTTGGGTTGTATTTCAAAGGTTCACAATCTGCTACTTCTTTAAATCCTAAGATTCCCACAACTTTTTGTGTTGAGTCAACTGGACAAGCTTGTGTTTCCAATGTAACTGCTACTCCACATTTCAGTAATAGTTATTATGGAACGATTCCAGTATCTCAAGCGTCTATCACACAAGATCCTAATATTATACAGTTCAACATTGCTGTAAATCAGAAGAATACAGGAAACTTGACCCCTGACACTGTAAAGGAACATATGGCATTCCTTGGATCAGTTTTAGAATCATACGAGTGTCTGGTTGCAGGTTGTATTGGAAATTATAATATGACAAAAGAAGACTACGACCAGACTGATATAGAAGAAATCGAAATGATTAATATAAGGTGGTGCACGGCAAGTGTGATTAGAAGGGCTTAAAGGTTCAAGGAGATAACCGGAAGAAATGTGCAAGATGGATCAACATCAAAGTTAGGTTTTGATAAATCTGAAGTGAGATGCTTTAGGTGCAAAGAAAAAGGACACTTGAAGAGGGAGTGTACAAGCAGAAATGTGGATGATAATACTGCAAATTCCTTTGCTAGGGACTACAACAAACAGGCAATTTATCATCGAACTGAGGCAGAATCATCAAAAAGCAAGAAACCGACAGAATCATTAACTTCACAACAAAAAGCTGCTACAGCTCAGATGGACGAAGGTTTTGATTGGAACTTGGTGTTTCAAGCAAATGTAGTAGAAATGGTGGATGAGAAGGTTATTGATAATGATGAGACTGTTATTAAAGTGGTTGAGGACAAAGTGAATGATTGTGTTGAAACGGAAAAGGGTATGGATAAGAATGAGAAATGTGAAAAGGTTGATCAAGTTGATGACAATAAGACTTCAGATGACGAACTTCCACGAACATATGATAAAATTCATGAGCTTCCTTATGACTATTTGATTTCATTATTTCTACCTGATATCATAGAAAGTTTTGTAGGTTGGTTTAACGGTGAAGAAGTACCTCATGGAAAGATTGACTTTGGAGATGAAGAAGATGAGGTGATTTCAGAAGTCAAAAGATCGGAAGATAAGAAGGAATCAGTTGAGTTAAAAGTGGAGTTGGTTGAAGATTTGGTTACAGATGAAGATTCTAAAACTTCAAGTGAAGAATGTTATCCAACAGAACAGGCACTCATGGCACATTAGGTAACTCTAAACTCAAATATATGTGAAAAATGCGAATTACCATGTAATGAGTGTGATTTCAAAACTCTTGAAATTAAAGAGTTGAAAAAACATTATGATCAAGCTTTGTTAGATCTTAATAGAGTTAATGAGGCTTATATGAAATTGCAAAAATGTGAAAAAAATTTGTGGGAAAGTATTCAACAAAATCAAAAGACAATTTCAATGTTAAAACATACTGTGGAAGATAAACAAATTGCCATTAACAGACGCATTGATGAGAATTCAGCTCTCAAACTTGAGTTGCAAACACTCAAGATTGAGACAGAGAGATTAAACTTGAAATTAGTGAGTTATGCTGCTTCATCTTATGTTCTTGATCACATTATGCCTGGAACTAAAATCAAGAATGATATGAACGAGAACATAACATCATGTGGTGATTATCATTCCGTGCCTCCACCAATGTGGAATGCTTATATTCTAAACAAACCTAAGGGTTTGAAAAAGGCACTGAATGTGGAAATTAAAACTCCATTGCATGATAACAATGGGTCTGATAATGATGAGACTGTTGAAACTGAAAAGATGGATAATCATAGTTCTGATTGTGATATGTCAACTGGAATCAAAGTTGCAGAATTAGTGTTAACTAAAGAAAAAGTTGTTGAAAAGGAAAATCATGTTGATTCGAAGAGATTTGCTAAAAACCGTTTTTATTTAAAGCAATCCATCGGGTCAAACCAATTAATAAAATTGAAAGAGCTTGGTTAGGATCTAGAACTTATGATTACGACGATACATGATGTTTAGGTATACGATTAAGGTCGATATATGTTATGATTGATATGAATGATGTGAGAGAATGAATTGGTAGAGTAACAAGAGATAATTGATAAACAAACTTGAAAACTTACATTAATGAATAAGTTACAGCATATAAATAGGGGATGACCACATTCGTTAACTTAACAGTTAACGAATGTGTCATTCGTTACATTAAACCACACGAATGAACTCTTCATTCATTAA